>NC_071409.1:1212121-1515151 GCF_017976375.1 Cuculus canorus
TGAATAAGGTGTTTGCGGAAGTTGTCTGTTAGTTAGTTTGGAGAAAAATCTTTAGATTAAACTTGTTCTATTACATGAGCAATGTGTCCTTAGGAAATGAAGACATGCTGGTGAAATAAATGAATAAACACGAATGTTCAATTTCTCATGTAGTCTGTAGCTGTGAGAACAAATTCCTTCTGCCTGCTTTCAGCCTAACATACTGTCATTCCTCTCTGGTGTTATATGGCTTTTTAGTTTTTAAATGGATAATACAGAAAACTAAAATAAATTGTGAAAAACTTTCCACAGACCTTTATGTCTATAAAATTCCTATGAAGCTGCTCACATATTCCCTGTCCTGTTTCCGCAAGAATGGAAGAAGTGACTAGTTGTGCCTACACCTAAGTCCAGAATAATAATTAAAAGAAGAACAATACCTTTGTGCTAAATACTGCCTTCAAAGAGGAAAAAAGTTTTTTCCCCCTCTTATGGATCACTAAAATGTAGAAAAAATATTCTGGAAAAATCGTTTTAAAACCCTATGTTCTGCTAAAGACATCAGTCCTTGTCAGTCCTTCTTTTGATACAACTTCTCTAGAGTTTCAGAAGTGTTTTGGGGACTCCCAGCACATAAACTACGTACCTGAGTACCCTTAATAAAACCTGTCTTACTTCTTTCAATGGCAAGAACACTCATCACTTTACAGAACTGAAACAAATAATCTCATTCTAGTAAAGTGTCTGGAAAGAATGTAGGAAGAAATATCAGACCTATATGAACTGTCTCTAAAAGTAAAGTATTAAAATGGTGTTCCGGTATTTCAGTTAAATGTAAATGATGTGAACTTAGCAACGACTCCTAGAGTAATATGTTTCTTCACTTACTTACAGCATTTCACTGTTCTAAGTAAGTTGATGTGTTTGTTGGCAAGATATTGTAAATGCTAACACCTTCTAGCAAATGCATGGAATGCACAATAAAGTTGCAGGTGAACTGAGGGGTATTTCAGTGAACCATGTTATGTATTCTGGCTTCTACTTAATGAAACTATAAATACCAGTCATACTCTTGGATGGACAATGTACATGCATGGTACATGCATACGCACCTAAAAAGAGGATTTGTGTGAGCTTGTTAAGTTCAAGAATAGGGAAAAAATCCAAAGCAGGTATCGTTTAAAAATCCAAGTAGCAGATTAATAAAATTTTCAGTACATACATGATTTATTATGTAACTAAGATACATGCATTTATATGCTGTTTAACATATTTTGTTAAATATTTTTCATATGCCATATGTGATGTACATATGCTTTATGTATTATATTTTAGTTACCATATTCTACATTACATATTAAAGTCACATGGATTGTATGTTATGTTTGGTTTCTTATCAACAACACTTTACTGCTTTATAGTACGTTGGTGAATCACTATTTTCTAGCAAACTCGTTATTCATACTGTGTATGAAGATTTTTTTTTCAAATCCCCAGCCTGTATCTGAGGCTTAGAGAAGTAAAATTCACTAATTCTTCTTCTCTGTGGTAGGAGAATCTGGCTTATCAGTCAATCGGCCCTGAGAGAATTGGAATAGTGAGATCAAAATACTACCTACTGTAATCTTATCCCGAGGAAGTCAGTAGATTATCGAGTGTATGTCATTTGGAAAGTAGATTAGTTTTTAAACATAGGAACTTACTGCTTTGAGAAGTGTCATGTTTAAGAAGAAAGGAAGTTCTGGTCTCTCTGAGGAATTAGTCCTGATCTAAGTATTTATCAAAAGCTCTTCCTTACCTTTTCCAACATGCTTTATAAATTAGCTGGTCAATTCCTTAAAGAAAGTACTAATTTCCTTGCAATCTTAAAGTGTCCCATCTTCATAAGTCTTAGCTGTTTGAAGAAATAAAGAAAATAAATGAAGAGTTAAGTCTGACATAATAGAGCACAGATGAGTTTATACGCACATTATATTTGCCTTGTAGCTCTAACTGTGGGAAGCCATTTAAATAAAAGGTTGTTTACAAAAACATCAAAACTTCAGTAAGATAAAGATGCATCATTTTTTAGGTTGAAAAAACCCCACTTCTCAATTTTCCGTAGTCATGTTTTAAATATATATATATATATATAATTTTCATAGTTTTAGAAATACTTTAATGCATTGCAATAAAAGCTAGCAGAAAAGCTCCTGCAAATGTTACCACAAAGAGACTATTTAAAAGAAAATTTTTACACTACTATAAAACTATTGTTAATCCATATTATACTCGTTTCAGATTCATTTACCTTGAGACGTACAGTGCCAGGGCCACCTGAACTCCTATAGCATTACAGTATATTTTCTATCCTGGGAACTCCAAACTGACTATGTGGTGATGATTCCCACAGTATTTCCACTTGAAAGTCAATGACTACTCAGGAAGCTAAGCAGGTCCCTGAATAGAAACTTTGGCCTTATATTGAGTATTTAAATGGATTCAGTCATAAGCACCTGTCACTCAATTACAAGGGCTTTCTAAAGCAATGATTTGCTTAATGTTAATATAATTGTACCCAGGCATTAATGCACTTAAGAGGAAAATGGCAGAAAGAGAAGGAAGAACGCCAGTCTTTCCATGATGCAGCACCAATACGCTGAAAGTGAATACAACCTGAAATGCAATAATAATCAGCCAAACGCAGGAAAGTACTAAACTACACATTCCTATCAGTGGGCCTTTAGCAGGAGCTGAGAACCCTCATCAGCCTGGAAAACGAGGAAGGTAATGGCAGGAGCGACAACACGAGTGAGATGGGCACAACTGAATTGATGATATGTGAAGAAGTATCATCACCTTTCTTATTACCACAGGGAATAAAGAAAGGCATATCGCAGTAATTACAGAAATAAGAAAGCACCAGGAAATGTGCAGTTTCCTGCATAGGAAAATGTGCGCATGTTTCCTGCACAGGCTGTGTCTTGTGACAGGCTGAGAGAGTTGGGGTTGTTCAACCTGGAGAAGAGAAGGCTCCGAGGAGGCCTTATAGTGTGACCTTCCAGTACCTAAAGGGGCTACAGGAAAGCTGGAGACGGGCTATTCACAAAGGCTTGTGGGGATACGACGAGGGGGAACGGGGATAAACTGCAGAGGGGCAGATTTTGACTGGAGATTAGGAAGAATTTCTTCACCATGAGAGTGGTGAGACACTGGCACAGGTTGCCCAAGGAAGTTATGACTGCCCCATCCCTGGAGATGTTCAAGGCTAGGTTGGATGGGCCTTGGGCAGCCTGATCCAGTGGGAGGTGTCTCTGCCCATGGCAGGGGGGTTGGAACTGGACGATCTTTAAGGTCCGTAACTATTCTATGACTCTATGATTCTACGTGGTGATACACCAGGGATGTGCCAGATAAACACCCATGATGCTCTTAGGTCCTTTCTGACTGACAATGGGCAGGATGATGAGGATGGGCAGGGCAGGCTGATGGGCTGAGTGGCAGTGGAGCACTGACGTGCTCATCAGACAGCTGCAGCACCTGCTCTGCTCCACCACCTGAGGTGCAGGTTGCTCATGTGAGTTCAGCCCATGGAGATCAGCCCATGGGCTGCTCACTCACAAACAGCCCCTGTGTCACACAGACAGCTTCAGTCCCTGATACACACTGTTGGAAACAGCCTCGATTACTTCTAGATGAGCAGGTTGTTATGCATCAGATTTCAGCTTTTATCACTGCGATATAAGCTGGAGTGAGAGCAGCGTGGCTCAAAGCTCCTGCCCACTGCAGGGCTGCTTGGAGAAGAGAGCTGACGAACTCCACCATGGCCTGGTGCCCCAGGTTAAACATGGACTGTGTCCTCTTGGCTGGTGGGGTATATGGCCAAGATTTCTCTAAAACAGAGAACAAAACATGTATTTGCTGCCATTCCTCCTCACCAAATCCCAGGGCATGTCTAATAAACTGGAAGCAGGTATGAATGGCCATAAACTCGAGAGGGGCAGTTTTAGACTGGATATCAGGAGGAATTTCTTCACCATGAGCATGGTGAGGCCCCAGCCCAGGTTGCCCAGGGAAGCTGTGGCTGCCCCATCCCTGGAGGTGTTCCAGACCAGGTTGGATGGGCCTTGGGCAGCCTGATCCAGTGGGAGGTGTCCCTGACCATGGCAGGGGGGTTGGAAAGGGATGATCTTTAAAGTCCTTTCCAACTCAAACTACTCTATGATTCTATGAATGCTTGAGCAGGTGGCCAGTGCTGTTCCCAAGAGGAGGAATACTCACGCAGGGTGTTTACATCCTGCTGTGAACTAAGAGCAGCCTCTTTCACGCCAAACCACAACCTGCTGTTGAAACCTGAGCTGAACTTCCTTGATGACCATGAGGAGCCTGGTTAACTTTCAGCACAGACAGTTTTCATTTTCACACTTCCCCAAACTTGCTGGAACAAGAACCAGATGTACAGGAATACAGTGAGCTCCTATTCTTGGGACGCTGCTGACCCAATCCCAAGCAGCAAGTATCAGAGAGTAGTCTAAAAAAAAGGCTGCTTTCTCTTAAAGGATTTCCTGCTGTGGGTTTTTTTTGAGGCTAGCGTGGTCTCTGCAGTTCAGAAAAATGCTACATTTCTGACTATCTGTTTAGCTAATCCAAGTTCCGAATCTTTTCACGTACGGGCTTGCATGTGAGAAAGCCTTCTATTTTTCATGTGGTCTCATTTTTTCTCTTAATATGAGGCAAAACACTGCTTCAAGATGCACAAAGGTTGCATGTTCCCCAGAATGAAGTGCACAGAGATCTGCACATCCTGGCTTTTCTCTTACTGTTATTGGTGATGTATCTGCTTGCACACTGGCTACCAGATTAATTTTAAAGCTCTTCAGTGTTTTTCATATAGCCTAAGCTAAAGTCCATAGCGTTACTGCTGTTGGCACATGAGCTTGTTTACTAGCAGTAGCTTGGGTGCCTTTATGCATGCTGTACTCACACCTTCGGTTCCAGTACAGACATCTGTTTGCTGTTTACATCTCAATGGAGGTTTCAATGGATGTCCATCCAGCAGTGACTAACTCATGCAGGAAATGGCTCTAAATACTTTAGTGCATTTGCGAATAAGTAGACAAGTGTGGCAAAGCTCAGAGCAGTATGCTGGGAAATAGTCCAGCCAGATGGAAACAGTCCATTAAACATCACAAGAAATCCAGTTGCTTGATTGCTGTGCAGTTTAGGAAGGCTTTTCTGTCTTGCTAGATGCTGAATAAATCTCTAAGCACTAATGCGGGACTGCCAGGAGGTTCAACACAATCAGGAGTATCATGCCTCCTGGTCTGTTCTGGCGGATTGCTCAGACAGTTGAAGAATTCTGCTCAGGGCTATGTAGCTCCTTTTAGGACTTCTGGTAGGCAAGATGCTATTTGTAGGTCTCAAATCACCAGAGGTTTAAGTAAGACAAAAGCAACAAAGCAAAACTGTGATCTCTTAGCAAAAGACAATGGGAAGAGAAGACAGCAGCTTTCAAGTAGGTTAACTCCATCCTGTTTCTTTAAGGCATGTTAAATTTCCTTAATGAAAAGGGAAAGGGGACTAGGGCAAGACTGGAGGATGGCAGGTCCTGGAATCTCAAACGAGTCATGAAATAGTTCTCCCTGGCTGCAGAAATACTGGAATGAGCGTGGAGGATGAGTGCTCTTCACTCATGACAAAACACTCCTCTTCCAACAACCTCATCTCTCTTAGTGCCTTTCTATCCATAGGCAGTGGGAGGGGAAACATCACTCTACCAATTCTCAAGCTGACTTGTGGTTAGGGCTGATCATCGGCTGTGGAGGTTGGTAAAGAAGTGAAGTGTCCATCAGGAACAGATAGGTTCACGCTCTGTTTCAGGTCCTGAGCTGTCTCGTCCTGTAAGGATTTATTCCAGTCTTTCCCCTGCACCTATACAATGCCAATGAAAGTAAAAGGTTCTTCCAGTCAAAAAAAAAAAAGAAAATTTTAAAAAATCCAATAAGAAAAATCCTCATTGTGCTATTGAGAGTGAGAGTTGGCATGATTTAAAGACTTATTTTTTGCAAACATTCTAGGTACCATTAATTAGTTCCATCTTAAAAGTGTCTGATTGCTACTATTGTTGCTAGAGAGAAGCCTGATAAAAGAGTGATCAGTCGTGATAGGACTGAAATGGGCTGTACTCAAATTGAAGATTTTACATATAGAGATTCTAAGCAGTTTATAGGAGTTTAAAATGCTCTTTATTACCATTTCAGAGGGAGTTTTGACTGCGTATTAGTAGAGCCTGTGACCATCGATTACTTATCTCAAGCCTGCCTGTATCATCTACAATATTACATATGGTAAGTAGTGTAAAGATATATAGAGAATATACATATAAACTCAAATCGTGCTCTATATGCAACTAGATATTTACTATAAACCATTCTTGACTGGAGATTTAATATGATACACAACCACAAGATAACTGTCAAAATTATCTGGGCCCTCTGGGGGAACATCAAAGTTGAGAACTCTTCCGGGTAAAGTCAAGGATAACTGCATTTCCAGGGCTCTAAAATGTAATTAAGTAAAATTGCCGGAGACTTTGAAGGTGGGAAGTGCAGTGTTGAAGCTCAGTGTTCTCTTCCCCACTGCATAAAGTTATTGTTGTAGGATTTGGCAAGTAAAGTGTAAGATTTAAACAACTAAATTCACTCATTGTGTGACATTGGTTTATCACATCACCTAACTTAAGTCATGCCAGTACTGTTACAAAATTTGTCCTTCATAACCGGAAGAACTTCTCAACCAAATTTCATCATTTCAACATGATGACAGACATTGTGTCTGCAAATTCTGTTTGTTACCTCGCATTTCATATAATCATAGAATAGTTTGGGTTGGAAGGAACCTTAAAAATCATCCAGTTCCAACCCCCTGCCATGGGCAGGGAGATCTCCCACTGGATCAGGCTGCCCAAGGCCACATCCAACCTGGCCTTGAACACCTCCTGAATTTCAATTCAGAAGCTCTTGACAGCTTCCCTTAAGACAATCCCATTCCCCTGAAATTTCTTGGCTTCCTCTGTGCAGCCTCTAGCTTCTTTTTTGATATGGATTTGTGATTTTGTGACAATTTTGACGTCAAACGTGTTTGATCTCTTAAATACCTCAGACTGTAGATAACAAATACTACAGCAATACTGAACGCACTGATAGGTCAGCGGTAGATTGCCCAAGCATGGCAGCAAAGACACTGGGTGGAAGATACTAGATTAGTTTCTGACACCAGTTTGCAGAAAAGCCTTCTTACAATACGCTTAGAAACACAGGGAAAAATGAAGAGAAATAAAAACTGTAGAGTTGTTTGAGAGGCGGTGTTGTTTTTAGGGAAGAAGAGTTGGCTGTTTGTGAATCTTGGTACGGGGAAGCACAGTCTTATCTAGAGCACCTGTAAGTAGCCATTCTTCAAGCTGGGCAAAATGGAGTAGGAGACTTGGTATGACCTGCCAGGAGCTTACACCCACTCCTCTGGAGCATAACATTATATTTCCACTAGGAGTAATTTTTAATTTAAAATCACAAAACAAGAAACGTGGACACACTCCTCTACAGTGCACTTTATGCTGAAGAACCTGGAGTGGTTGCACGGTAACCATATCTGGCAAGAAAAGCTGTCTCCAATAGGAATCAATAGTCCAACACAAACCAAAAATACAACTTATGACTACAGGCTATGGAAGGAAAATTGCCTATCACAGCTGAGCACTGAAATGAATTCCTCATAATAGCGCTGACTTCTCACCAAGTTCTGACACAAAGTTACTAGAAACATAGAATAGTTTGGGTTGGAAGGGACCTTAAAGCTCATCCAGTTCCAACCCCCTGCCATGGTCTGGGATGTATCCCACTGGACCAGGCTGCCCAAGGCCCATCCAACCTGGCCTTGAACACCTCCAGGGATGGGGCAGCCACAGCTTCCCTGGGCAACCTGGGCCAGGGCCTCACCACCCTCATGGTGAAGAAATTCCTTCTTATGTCCAGTCTAAATCTGCCCCTCTCCAGTTTATAGCCATTCCCCCTCGTCCTATCACCACAAGCCTTTGTGAACAGCCCCTCCCCAGCTTTCCAGTAGCCCTTTCAGGTACTGGAAGGTCACTATAGGGTCTCCTTGGAGCCTTCTCTTCTCCAGGCTGAACAACCCCAACTCCCTCAGCCTGTCCTTGTATGGGAGGTGCTCCAGCCCTCCGATCATCTTTGTAGCCCTCCTCTGGACCCGCACCAACAGCTCCATCTCCTTACGTTGAGGATTCCAGAACCGGACACAGTATTCCAGATGAGGTCTCACAAGAGAGGAACAGAGAGGCAGAAGAGAAGGAAGCACACGCGCCCCGGGGGAGTGCAGCCTTTCCGCCTCGGCTCCTCCCGGTTCTCCTCGGCTCCTCCCGGTTCTCCTCGGCCCCTCCCGGTTCTTCTCGGCTCGGCTCGGCTCCTCTCGGGAAAAGAGAAACGACCTAAGTAAGCATCATGCAGGCTTTGTGGCCAAGGGCAGAGAAAGGGAAGGGCTGCTGGGAGGATGGCTTTGCCTGGAAGCTCACGGAGGCAGCCTGCAAGCAGAGGCTTTGTGTCCCATTGCACTCACCATCTTATTGTAGTGTTCTGACTACTGAATAACTGAATAACCTACTGACCTTCTTCAGTTATTCCCTGCTCCATGCTTCCAGAAAAGCATTCAGTAATGTCAAAGTCAGCTTTTCCAGCCAATGGACTCCCTCCTGCAACATCACGGCCCCTGAGCTCTGTATAAGCTCTGGAACAGCAGCCATTTATTCCCAAATGCAGAAGAAGCAACTGTCTTCTGTCTTCTTGGGGACGTTGGATGCTATCTTTTTGTTTTCCTGTGCTGTGGGTCTGTTTGTCAGTGGTGTAGTTGGAGATCGCCTGAATTTACGCTGGGTTTTGCCTTTTGGCATGTGTTCCTCTGCTGTGGTGGTATTGTTCGCTGTCACACTCGCAGAATGGTTGTGTTTCTACAACAAGTGATTCTCCTGCTGTCTCTGGGCTGTGAATGCAGCCCACTGGCTGGCCCTGTGTGGTTGCTGTCATCGGCAATTGGTTTGGAAAAGCTGGAAGATAGTTTTGTGTTTGGACTCTGTGCATCTGTGGGACATATTCCTGGCTTCCTGTGTTCTCCGATATGGCTATGAGTATGCTTTCTTGGTGACTGCCTCAGTACTATTTGGGAAATTTGTTTTATCTTAAGACCTCAAAGCCATTTCAGATACGGGACTTTATGAAGATAAACAAAAATCTGGGCACTGCATGCAGACAACATTTTAATTCACCTTCTACAAGTCATTCTGATTTTGCTTCATGTTGGAAGTTCCTGAAAAGGTGTTGCAGGTAAAAGAGCTGGCCTGCTTAGGGATAGAAAACAGGACTAGAGGAGTGATATTATCACTGTTTGGGGCAACAGGAAATTGTTATGAGGACTAAAGGGCTTTTATACTTTTAAAAGGCATGAAGATTTGGAAAGAATTCAGGATTTACAACTAGAGACTTAAGGTAGTTTTCAATTCACAGTGTGCATATTCAAGAGAACTCTAGGGGTCTAAGGTTGCTTTTCAAATTCCAAAATAGGCAGTCCTACAACTTAGTCATAAAAGCTCTCTCCATGGAAAAGTTAGAGAGGACATCTAATCAGATATGAGAGGACACAGAAACACACCTTCACCTGTGGAAAGATTTCAAAGCTGAAAATGTAGTGTGTACAGTTTGATAGTGCAGGGCTAGATTCTTTTGGTGTATATCCCAAGACATCTACTTTGCACTTATCTGGATGAGCTGAAAATGACCATATTAACTCCTGCAAAGGGTTAGAACTCCAGATCAAGGAGCTTTAAGGCTTGGTCCAAGACTATATGGCTTATTTTCCTAAAACTGCTGAGACCTGCTGTTGTGTCTTCTGCTGATGGTAGAAATGCTGAGAATGTTGGCCGTCTGAAGGGTGTGAGTGGATCTTATTTTAACTACTATTTCATTTGCACTTACCAGGGCCAAAAAAATAGCTTAGGCAGACTTCTCTTTGTTGATTTGTATGTCTTTATTCATATCATAAATGGAAGAGATTAGAGAAGAATTATCACGCTTAAAAATATCTTACAAAGAAACTGCTTTGTGGTCCGAGTCAAAGAATCAGGAGGCAACAGAAAGATGAAAATAATGTGACTTTGCCAGTAGGTTACAATGTCTTGTCCTGGGAACAGACTAAGAGAAAGTACCTTAGTAATGTATGCAGTTTTCATCTGCACTCTTGTAATTTTAAGCTTAGCTGACTGTCCTACAAGTTTATAAGCTAGCTCAATTATTTGCTTCTTGAAATGTATATGGTTTGACTTCTCCTTCCCTGTAATTTTCTAGGAGAAGTGTTCTTTAATTGTGTTTAAAATTGGTAGCAATGGTGAAACAGGCTTTTGTCATGGCCACAAGTGCTTTCAAACAAAGTTAGTAGGTTACCTCTAGGGACAAGAGACGAGGCAAGAGCTGAGAAACTTCTTCACATGTGAACTACTTTGTGTTCATGCTCAGGAGCGAGGAGTGATGGCTGGCCCCTGTGCAGAGGAAACTACCACACAGAGGCTGTGGTAGCTGTGTGCTGACATCTGAAGCTCCATATGTCGTATCCTAATCAGCTGTGTGTGGGAAAAGGTAGGGATTGCTGCTGAGGATTACTCAAAAGTTGTGTTATATTAGAAGTAAGCATCATGTGGGAATTGCAGGCACACATTGTTGGCAGCAGAGGGATATGACTAGGAGGAGTGAACGCTGGGATGTTATCCAGCTCCTTTGCAATTGCTAGAGCCAGCTTTCCTTCAACATCTGTACTCAGGATTGCCTGAAGGAATAGAAATTACGTTCCATGTTATTACAGCAAGCTATCACAAGAAGGTTTGGGTCTGTAATTCATTGCGTCTTCTCTTTCTCAAATTTGTGTGAACTTCAAAAGAGAGGGAAATAGAGGCAACTGTACCCATCAGAGGAACCAGGTGAGCCAGACACCTTGCAAAATATTTCAGACAAAAGAAGTGTGTCAAGTTTTCTGTATTTTATTTGCTGTTTCTTATGGACAAACTGTTTAGCCACTTTGCTTTTATCTTTTATATTCTGAAACACCCATTTTAGCAATAACTCATGGGTAGTCATATGAAAATAGTTGAGATCAGGTCAAAGTGGTATTTAATATGATTAAAGAGCATAAAATCAGATTTTAAGCATTTAATGAATAACAGCTGTGTCTGGTGCTTAAGAGTGGTTTAAGGTGATGGAATCTTCGGGTATGAGATCCTTCGTATGTTAAAAAGGGCAATGTTTCACGATATCAGTGCTCTTGATTAGTTTTTCAGTAAACAACAGTGATCTCTCCATTTACTTGAATGTCTCCTGCAGGAGGGAGGGAGAATAGATTGAAGAAAGAATATCTTTATACATGAAGTTATCAGTAGAGTTAATCCTATCGATTAATTGTTGATGTTGTTGAATTCTCATAGATGATATAATTAAAGCTAAGCCTTTAAGTCATTCCTGTCACTAAGAGTAGGCTAGAGGTCTTTAAAATTGTTCTTAACGTATAAATTTGAGCTGTCACGAGACATAGATGAATTGCTTAATGTTTAGCTAAAAATTATTTATGCATATTTTCTTCATGCTTTGGCCTATGGTAAGGCTATTTGTTATTTCGAAATGTCTTGGCTCTAGTCCATCTGCAAGACCTCATTTATTCTTTTGATATTTGTAGCCTTCACGAGCTTGGTATCTGCAGTATCACAGACAATGAACTACTGTAGCTAGAAGTCTCTGGAATTAAACAAACCCTCCTCCATAAGAACATATTTTTTTTTTTTTTACAGAATTGGGATTTGTTCTGAGTAAGCACAGTTGGGCAAAAAAAAAAAGATAACACATTTTTCATCTTTCCCCCTTCCCCCCCCCCCCCCCCCCCGCCCCCGAATGAACAAGGGTTTACTGACACTGGAGACTTGCTTTTTAGATAAATGGAATCTTTCTCTTCTCTTTTGGCAGCAGCAGGAGTATTCTTGTACTGTACGACAAGGCTGGCTGGTGCTATATTTATCTTGTAGCTGTACACATTTGCAAGAGGTCGTTCAATAAGAGGAAGGCAAACAGCCAATGTAGTTTAAAGAAAGTTTGTTCTACCATAGTCTTAACTTTTTAGGTTGGCTTAACGACAAGGCTGCATGCTTCTGGGCGATCAGGGAGTTTCATTACTGATATGAAATAAAGACATCCCTGAATTGTCTCTGGGAAGATCAGGGCTTTGGGAAGAGGAGGGGGAAAACTTTTTTAAAATGGAATTCAATAGATGTTTGGGTGCATCAGCAGAAGAAGAAGGAAGAAAAGAGGGTGGGGAAGATATTAATAATGGCAATAGTGTTGTCCATGAAGAACTGGATTTGGTACAAATGTACCTTACCTGTTTACCGGAAAGATGTATGAAAGAGAAATTCACTTTGACAGTGTACCTGATGTGCTGGCTGCTGCTGAAGCTCTGCAAGGTAAGAGATTTTAGTACAAATATGTGAGAGTTTTAGTTAATTTCCTCAAAGAAAAAGAGAAATTGTTCAAAGTATCTGCTGAAGCATTTGATAATTCATTAATGGGTACCATACGGTTATCTTTATTACTAAAAAGAGCATTGGAAATATTCACACTGTACCCAGAAACAGGTGATCCAACAAGGGAAGACTTGTAGGGGCTACTAATGGAGTCCTATACAAAGCAGTACACTAGTAGTTGCTAGCCAGTTTATCTCTGTATACTATTACATAGGTGCAAGGGATAGAAGATTACTTTAGGTTAATTTCTATGTCAAATTTCTTCTTGTGCTCTTCATTGGTTTACATTCTTCTCTTGTGGTGAATGAGAAAGTATTGTAGTGCAGAAAATGTGAACATCGTCAAAGTAAAGAGTTGAGGATTTGGAATATTTTGTCAAATCTAAAGGGGAATCGGTTTTGAGGCTGTGGTGGGATTTATTTTAAATGTGATCTGGGCATATCTAATTAAAATAATTTTACTTAGTGTGTTACTGGATAGGGAAGAAACAAGTCATTTGACCAGATATAAATGCTATAGTTCCTTCCACTTCACCTTACAGAAAGCTGCTTTAATATTCAGATCCAAGTCTGGAAACATTTAGTCCTACAGAAGTGATGAGTTTAAAGTTTTAGGTTTAAGTGGAGCAGCACTGAGATGCTTCAGCTTAAAATGCTGGTATTTTTATTCATAACAGTGCTGAATTAGTAAATTCAGAATGTGTAATATGTCTTCCTCTGCCTCTGTTTTATTACAATTCAAGTCTTACTTTCGTAGGCATTTAGTTGATGGGCAGATCTACAGATAGAGCAAAACAAACTCCAAAGCAACATTTGCTGGCTGGTTTATCCTTCTGAAAATGCAGGGAATACGGGATGCTAGTGGGGAGGAGAGCGCAGGTGTGGGGCCAGGTGGTGCCTCAGCAGCAGCAAGCCTTCTCGTACAGGCACCTCTATGTGTGTGGCACTAGCTACATGTGGGCTTTGCCAGCATAGCTATGCAAACCTGTAACAACAAAATGTAAATGTACTGACGGTTTTATCTGTTAGATTGCTAGATAGCTTTATTTCGTATTATATAGCATATTCCATATTTGTAGTGCCTTCGCTTTTGTCTGTGGGTAGGGTTTATCCTGTGGTGCCAATTCCTTGCATTAGGGGCAGATACACTTTATTTCCGATGCCTTTTCTTGGTAATCTTTCTGCCTGCTTACTGCAGGGATCTCTTGTGAGGTTGAGGGTAGGAATCCACACAGCTCTGTGGGGGGTTGTAACTAGAACTAGGGCAGATGCCAGAGCAACAGGTCAGAGCCATCACACACTTCCTGATGGTTTTGCAGAGTGCTGATCTGGGGTGGGGAAAGTTACACCTCACCTGGTTTCTGTTTAGTTTGATTGGTTTTGTTGTGGTTTGACTTGTATGCAACCATTGAATCTGTAGGGTTTATGAACCACACTTGTGTTGCCGAATGAGCCAGAGCTGGTGGGCGTACACCTAATAGTTGGTCTGGGTGTGTGCAATAACTTCCATGCCGTGGAGTCAGTGCCAAGCCACAGTGGGGGTTTGTGCATGAATTGTGATGTGCGCAGGAAACACAGAGTGGCATGCACACTGTGGTCTTGTTAGCCTGCTTTTAGGATAAATGGTTGGTTTTAAACCTGACAAATGGCAGATAAAATGTTTGGGGTCAGCCTCTTACAAAGAAGCAATGGTCTGATGCAAGGAGAAACGTGAAATGTCACTATCATGCAGAGAAGCAGGAATAGCCAGAGTGTAACAGGAGGCCTAATGCTCTCTCAGCATCTTGTCCGAGTAAGCCCAGATCTACACAAAGTTCTCCATGTGGACTAAATCATAAATTACACAGTATCACTCATTTCTTTATTTAGATGCATATGTCTGAAGTATGCTACGGTTGCTCCATTTCTGTGTGGATATTATTTCTTAAATGACAGGAAGAGTTGTTAGAGTATGTGAGCTAAGTGATGCGCTTCTGTCTGTGGCTCTGTTTGCATGTGGCATTCATTATCTTTGCAGAGTGCATACCAAGTCCTTCCAGTCAAGAAGGAACAATTCACACTGCATTAAAGTAGAAAGGAAAGAGGTAACGTGGCTTCTGTTAAAATCACAAATTTCCTCAGAAAGCTCTCTGAGAACTTTGCAATTCCCTGGCTAAGCTGAGAGCATAACTATACCTCTTTATTAATCCAACATCTAGTAATTTATTAATACTTGTTTCTCGCTGAGCTTTCCTAAAGACTTTTTGGATTTGAGACCTCATGATCTTATTTCCTGATACTCTTCCATGACCTCTGTCTCTTCCAAGTCCTAATCCACTCAAAAAGTGCTTATTTTTTTATCCTCCCCCATCACAAGAACAAAAGCAGCGCATTATTGTTTTTTCTGAGGATCTGCAGCTTGGCAGAACCTTGCAAATTTGCCCAAGTAGAGGGAAGCTTATGGCTTGGAAAATACCAGGAGCTCTCTGTACCTCATCACCAGTGCTGCATCAGAAGGGCAAACAGAGTCATGCAGCCTTTCTGTAAGTGGCATAGAGACAGCAATGTAACCCACATATTCTTCAGACTGCCATCTGGGAAACGTCTTGCTCATGTCTCCCCAAGGCAGGCTTCAGTTTTTAGGGATCGCTACAACTTGAGGAGATGAAAGAGAAGGCTTCGAGTCTTTCTAGAAGTTCCACGTGCCACAAAGGTTATCCTTTCAGCCAGCTCTCCTTATCAAGCCCCTTTTGTGAATACTGTGCAGTTGCAGAGAAAGGATGGTCAGGGGCTTCTTTATAGATACCTGTTAAACAAGTTAAGCTATTTGCTTCTGTACAAAGATGCATATGGCTAAGCATTACAACTTGGCTGTAGATGGAGCTTTTCTGATCTTTCATTTATTATCAAAGGTAGTTGTTTTCAAGCTGCCTCATGAAATGGTGAGATCCTCCTCTTGGGGTAATAAGTTTCACATCTAGTGGCCCTTACTTGTAGTGAAACCCCTTGGATCTATAAGTTGAGAGCTTCCCTGACATTTTTATTACACGTGTTGGTATTGCACACAGGCAGACTTTGATCATTTTGTAACCAAAATCCTTGTGTCAAACTGCATGAGAGTACTCACAGAGTCGTGTTTGGTTTCTCACCTCCTAAACACAGTCTCTCCTCATTAGTGTTAGTGCTTCCCATCATAAATAATCTCTTCATTTTCCAGGCTGGTTACCTGTATTATGTCCCATGGCACTTGCCCACAAAGGAACAAAGAGTTTTATAAACGTTAGAATATTTTTAGAAACAAATGATTAAATTAGTGAATCCTCCTGTGAGCAATCCGTTTTTATGTATAACAATGGTTTATATTTAATTCAAATAAGCAGATGCCTTTCTAGCTTAAATAAAATTATTAAAATAAAGAGTTTTGAATTGAAAGAAAAGGCAGCCACAAAGGGTTGTGGACATCATGTTTTGTACTGATTTCAGGTCACACTAGCTTTTGAAAACAGACTATGGTTAACAGGTTAAGCTTGACAAAAAAGATTTAATAACATCCCTCCCCGCTGCCAAATTAAAAACAGACTGTAATTTGGATTTAACATAAATGTATTTGAATTTATTCTCTCTTCAGTAATATCCAGTACCTCTGAATACTGAAAACAGTTGATTAATGCACATGATTTCCCTGTTACTTTCCATAGCTTAAGCACTTCGTGTCAGCTCACCTTGTATTGCTTAATAGTCTAAAATCCATACAAAGGGCAAAATAGATCTGTAATCCAATTTCATGTCTGTGTGTGTACCTTTTAGTTCTTGGTTCTAAGGAGCTTCCAACCACTGCGTAGCGTCTTGAACACCATGAACCTGTAAATGCTACAGAAATCTACCACAATTAATCTCAAATGGAAGATGAAAGTACTTAAGTCACTGTTCTATGGTTTAGGACATAAGGGCTTAGTTCTCAGCTATGCAACCGATTTATTACTCTGTATTCATAATCTTAGTGTCCTTGGCTCAGCTCATTGCCTGTAAAGGGGAAAACAAACTTGCTTAGTTGTTTTTATTTATTTAAAATTTTCTGATTATAAATATTGTAGGGTTGGATTATTTTTCTATATGTATGTGGAAGTGGTAAAGGCAAGCTATGAGATGAATCCCTTTGCAGGGGAAATAGAACCTGGTATTCCTGTGCTCTGAGTGAATTTTCTAACTATTACACTCTGATCACAAGTACCTGTGGAGGCACTATCTGCCTACTTTTACCACCCATTTGAGTGAAAAAAAGGATGCAGAGAACCAATTTTTAGCCTTTTTTAGTTGTTGTCTTCTAAAAGATCTTCGATGAAAGTGTGGCCACTTTTGTAGATCTCACTTATGTATTCCATACCTTATTTCTCATCTCAGGATCCACGGATAACAGGTTGGAGGTAAAGACGTAGGTAATTTCTTCAGGAGAAATTGGAAAACCTCAGGAAAACCTCTGCTTGGATTCCAGATGACAACCCCTAAGAAAGCTGTACCATGATTCATAGAATCATAGAATGGTTTGGGTTGGAAGGGAACTTAAAAATCATCTGGTTCCACCCCCCTGCTATGGGCAGGGACACCTCCCACTGGATCAGGCTGCCCAAGGGCCATCTAACCTGGCCTTGAACCCCTCCAGGGATGGAGCAGCCACAGCCTCCCTGGACAACCTGGGCCAGGGCCTCACCACCCTCATGGTGAAGAAATTATTCTTAATGTCTAGTCTAATTCTTCCTAATTTCTAGTGAAGGGAGAAAGAGCTTCAGATACGTGTTGTTGTCACTGTTTTATAGCGAATAGATACGATTGTTGCCTGACAAATATGCTGTTACTGGTTTTAACACTCTCCGTGTACTCTGCTGAGAGCACTTAATTACTGTAAGTTTTAAGTGCTCTGGACAAGCCAATTTCAGGTTCTTATCTCTTTTTTTACTATGTTCCCAACATAACTTAGTATGTTCACAGAAACATTTTGGTAGAGGAGGGAGCTGAACCTTGACAAACAGAGTGTGAGACAGAGACTTAAGCAGTGGCCCATCTTTCCTGTGCCGTCCTGATGAGCGGCGGTTGGATCAAACCATGAAAATACTGCAATAGGAACTGGCTGGTTCCTTCACAGTTATTTTCCAGCTACCTTACCATAAGCGTGTGTTGGAAATTATAAGATCTTTTCTTAATTATTTGATATGCTTACGTGAACCTGCTGTCTCTAACTCCTCCATAATAACTTGTGAACACTCGGGCCAACCTCAGCAAAATTTGAGTGAGGCAGAAGTTGCAGAGTTTCACATCGGGAGGCAGAAGTGGGTAGTCAGGGAGCGGAAACAGACTTAGCTAATGTCCCTCCTGAGGGAAAGGGGCTCCTGCATAAATTTATCCCTTGATAAAATTATCTAAACATCAGAAACATTGTAAAATGTTTCCATTTCCACACTGGAGAGCTGCAGATCTGTAGGAAACAGGACTATGCTGATTCAGCTGTTTGCAGAAATATATATTTTCTCTGTAAAGTGGTTTTTATTTGACTGTTAATGAAACTCCACTGAAGCTTACTCTTCAGTCCTCAGAGTGAAAGCCAAGACTTTTAAGAAGTACCGTTTGAGACAAGTCGAGAGAAATGTTTTTTCAGGAAGCCCTAAACATTCCCTCCCCTTGGAACACTGACTTTTTAAGCTGTCTCAGATGTGTCAGCCAGAATACTTGATCTCCTTTCAATTATTTGGTCAAAACTGCCACTGTTTTATTCAGGGTCAAGCTGCTAGGGTGAACAGTCTGATTAGATACACTCTTAACTCCTAAAATATCACAAGCTCTTCTATGCAGCTTATTCTGTTTGGGGGAATTATTTTTAATTCAGTTTACATTAAATTTACACCCAGATTTTGTGGATTCACTTGGGTCAGAAATATTAAAGCCGCCTGTTTTATGCTGGAATAGTACTTACAGTGCTGGGTAGGACGAGGTGCTGTAGAGAGACAAAGTGATGGAAATGGAAACAATGGAGGGAAAATTGGAATGTATTAGACCTGACAGTGAGCTTGCTTCAGATTAATTTCACATTCTGAGCAGAGATTCAGTTCTTTATGGGCAGTGTAAATCATTCTAGCATGTGCCAGGAGGGTTTGACATTCTGCATTTCCTCACTCCAAAAAGCCAAGAATTGATTTTTTTCCAGTATCTTTAGTATTCATTAAGCCATCTCCTGGATCCAGCTCTGAGCTTCAATCAGAGTGTTCAGAGAGTGCAGCCGGTGAAAGACTGATCTGCAGAGCAATTCTGAAACATTCTTTATAAAGCCTGGGTCATGACTGCTGGAAAAAAACAGCCACATTCCTGTTTTACAATCTAATTCTTTTAAAGTTACCACACCTTCATTTGTGGGGAGAATGTATGTGTGTGTGCAGTAGATACATTTCTGGGAAACTGTCTTTCTCAGTTATCACAGTTCTCAAAGAACACTATCAATCAGAGCTGTATTGCTTTCTTTGTTAATTTGAGCCCAGTTCCTGCAATGAACTCTAGACTTCTGCAGCACTGGAGCTCGTGAGTCAGGACAGAACTTGCTTGCTGAATCACGATGCTGGGATTAGGATAACAAAAATTCACTGAAGTCATAGAATCATAGAATCATTTGGGTTGGAAGAGATCTTAAAGCTCATCCAGTTCCAACCCCCCTGCCATGGGCAGGGACACCTCCCACTGGATCATGCTGCCCAAGGGCCATCCAACCTCCAACCTGGAGGGCCATCCATCCCTCCAGGGATGGGGCAGCCACAGCTTCCCTGGGCAACCTGGGCCAGGGCCTCACCACCCTCATCATGAAGAATTTCTTCCTAAGGTCCAGTCTAATTCTTCCCCCTTCCAATTTAAATCCCCCTCATGCTGACACTACATGCCATTGTAAAACGTCCCCCACCCCAGCTTTCCTGTAGTTCCCTTCAGGTATTGAAAGGCCACTATAAAGTCTGCTTGGAGCCTTCCCTTCTCCAGACTGAACAAACCAACTCTCTCTGCCTGTCCTTATAGCAGAGGAGCTCCATTCCTCTGATCATCTTTGTGACCTCCTCTAGACCTATTCCAACCGTTCCATATCCTTCCTATGCTTCGGGTTCCAGAACTGCACACAAGACTCCAGGTGGGGTTTTACGTTAGAATCCCCTCTCTCGCCCTGCTGGCCACGCGTCTTTTGATGCAGCCCAGGACACGGTTGGTTTCTGGGCTGTGAGTGCACATTCCCGGCTCATGTGGATCTTCTCATCTCCCAGCACCACAAGTCCTTCTTCGCAGGGCTGCTCTCAATCACATCATCCTTCATCGTGTACTGAAACCATGGCTTGTCCTGACCCAGGTGTAGGACCTTGCACTTGGCCTTGGCTTGTAAAGTTTATGGGGATAATTAAAAAAATGGATGAAATTTGGCAAATATTGAAGAATATGTGATGTTACAGCTGCATAATAAAAGCAAACCTTGTATAAGATGTTGCTAGATAGCAGAATGTGTGAATAACCACAAAAATTCTTGGGCAAGGCAGTTTTAAAAGTTAGCTGGATCACTCTGCCCTTCAGGAACAAGGAGTGAAATAAAATTTGAACTTCCAAATATCAACAAATGTATTCTTTCCACACGCTTGACTCTGATTTATTTGGAAACTTACATTTGCATTAAGGAAGAATATGTCTCAGTGTGGAAAATCTATTCTTTGGAGGGCCATCAACCTTCAATAATACTAACCCAATTCCTGTAAAATATATAAAATAATATGTGTAATTAAATACCAAACAAATCCTAAACAAAGAGAAAAAGCAAGCTTTGAGTCTTAATAGACATATTGCATTTGTTTTTCTGCTGTCAAAAGCAGGTTTTATTCTTTAACTCTCAGCTTTGATTTTGGATGGAATCAGTGAATTAATTTGTAGATTTAGAGAAAATAGTATAATTTTGATCCTGGTCATTATAAGTGGACTGTCATTTTGATTCTAGCAAAGGAAAATGGATGGGTAAACCTTGATAGCTCACGTTTTGTGTCCTTCCGCAATAGAAGGGATCATAATGTTGGAGTTTAAGGAACTCACAGGTAATAGAGGAATTGAGAGAGAATTATTTACGTTAGCTCAGTGCAAGCTTTGGGCTTGGACACAAACCCACAGGCAGGTTTTTCAGGAAATGTTCTGTCCAGGTTTGCGATTCCAAATTGTCCTGTCCACGCTTTGCCAGCAGACACTGGTTCAGCCACAGGGACTGTACAACAGGATGTGCAATCTGCCACCCTGATCCACTGCTTTTAGTGTCCGGATGTGTTAACATAAACTGAAGCCAGCATTGCTGTTTTGTTTAGCCATTTCAGCTGACTCCTCATGTAAATATAAGTGAGACCCTTAAGTCAGGCGAGGTCAGTATTTACATCCACATGCATAGTTTATTCTATCCCTCAGACATCATCTGGAAAACTGGGCTACTGAGCTGTTGTTGGAAAGTTACTGAAATCTTATATACTGTTTAGAAACACATTATGGTGGCATTGTATAAGACATAAGATTAGCAGCATAAAAGGTACTACTTTATAACTCCTTCTGTGTTTTCTCCACCTTTTCCTGGTAATTATATTTGATGTCATTCCCCAGAAAGCAATATAAATGCCCTATATTAATTACATGAGAGAGAATATCATAGTCTTCCTTAGACTTTTTGTCTGTGTGTTACCACAGAGCTAACCTGAAAAGAATGGGGCGAGGGGGGAACCCCAGTATATGGAAACATTTTTAAGATATTTCTTAGCTGCCAAAGCAGACAGATAGATTTAATGCTCAGACAGAAACCTATGGGGTGTGGCGGACAGAAGGGATTAATGTTTCCATATAAATAAGCAGGGGTAGGGGTGGTGTTTGTTATTATTTGCTCTAAGCCTGTTAATAAAATGGACAACTCTAGTCCAGTTTGGTAGCCAGTCACTCCCTGCTGAATGACACCAGGCCCTTAAGGTGTGGTGAGAAGCGCGTGGGTGATAAATTAGAATATGGAAGAAATATTAATGTCAATGCTCAGGAGAAAATATCTTTCATAATGTTGGCAGATAAAGCTTTCAAATCTGATTTTTTTCCCTTAAAGTCCCAGCTCCTGGAGGCGAGTGACTGCACGAGGGTCTAGTTTAAAGAAAACAAGTTTGCAAGTGCTGTAACTGTGGAGGAAAACTGCAATATCAGTTTGCAATGGAAAGTTCTCAAACAACATCTCTTTTGTCCTTGAAATCCGTCGTTCATCTTGCAAGTGTTTTAGATCTTGGATCAACTTGTAAAAGATGCTGATTATAACAGCTGCTACGTTGACTTTTGCTTTTTGCTTAGTCTGAATGAAAGTTCTAAATGGCATGAGTAGAGCAGTGTTTGTCTGAAAAGGGCAGGCTTTCATTTCACATCCCACATAAAATAACCCACCAGGAAGGATGCCCAGCAGAGAGAGAGTGATGTCGGCAAAATGCATTGTAAGCAGGGGAAGGCCTCCTAAAAGAGGGGGAAAAAAAGGTAAAAGAACAAAAAGGAAAAAAGAAAAAAATTGGATTTAAGGTGGTGGAAACAGGCATAAGCTCCCAGATCAAATCCATACATGAGTTGTCCCGGGAACTTCAGTGGTCAAAAACGGTGACTTGTTTAATGTTGTCCAGAAAACTTGGGATTACCACTCACCTGAGGAGAAGACAACTGCCTATTGAATTGCCACCATTTCTTGTAGCTCTTTAGAAAGTGTCTTAGCTGGAGTTCCTCTTTGTTAGAGAGATGACGATGACAACACAAATAACACACAGTAGAAGCAACATAAAAAACCCACACGAACTCAGCGTTATCACAGAATCATAGAATCACAAAATGGTTTGGTTTGGAAGGGACCTTAAAAGTCATCTGGTCCAACCCCCTGCAGTAAGCAGGGACATCTTCAAGTCGATCAGGTTGCTCAGAGTCCCATCCAGCCTGACCTTGAACATTTCCTGGGATGGAGCATCCAACACCTCCCTGGGCAACCTATGCCACTTTTTCACCACCCTCAGCATAAAAAATTTCTTCCTAATATCTACTCAAAACCTCCCATCTTTTAATTTAAAACCATCACCCTTTCTCCTGTTGCTACAGTCCCTGCTAAAAAATTTTTATCTTTCTTATCATCCCCTTTAAGTATTGAAAGGCTGCAATGAAGTCTTCTCAGAGTCTTCTCCAAGCTAAAGAACCCCAACTCTCTCAGCCTCTCTTCACTGGGGAGGTGTTCCAGGCTTTTGTTTTTTTTCTGGCCCCTTAATTTTTGTTATCTCACATTGTTTCTGATCTTACTAGGGCTCTGAGTACGTCTTTGTTTTCATGGATATGTTCTCTTTTTCATCCTGTTTACTTCCAAATATCTGTCACCCCTAAGAGAATGGTACCTCTGACTTCATTGTCTTAGGTTCAGAAATCCTGTGCTGAAGTGATGTTTGTGTTGGGCATGGATCCCATTTGTGCAAACCCTGGTCTCCAGAAACCTCTGCCGTGGGCTGATTTACATCCCAATGACCCTATCTTACTGTATGGGCTCAAACCAGCTTTATACCTCCATCATTTCCAGACTGAGGAATTTGTACAATTCTTTATAAAGACACTGAAGATCTGCGTTCACCCCTGCTTGAAGTTGCCAACAGGATCTTGGATAAACTTCTTCATCTTAAGGGGATACTTGCTTATTCTCACTGGGAAGCACACAGCTCTTAGGCACACACTTTGTGCTGATGTGCCTTGTATAGCATGTCTCTAGTTTAGGAAGTGGCTTGTATTTATCACTGCATTGCAGACAAATAGCAGATGGAAGAGGAGAAGGTCTGCTTGTTAATAAGAGAGAACTGCAATTTGAAAGACAACTGTAATTTGTAAGTTAAAAGGCATCTAAAAGTAATGGAAAATTTGAGTTTTCAGATTTACTGTAGAGCTGCGTAGTAAACAATTGTAGGCTATTGCTGAGAAGCTTTCACAACTGTTTTTGCCTTTCAAGTGCATTGAGCAGTTCCCACCCCTAACTGCTTGCTTATGAATCCATTTCTTCGTTTTCCACACACACTTGTAGCAACACAATTCTTAGTGGGATGCACGATGAAACAAGTCCAGGAGTGGTCATGTCTGAGAACCTAATCTCTCTCTGACTTGCCCCAGTTTATTCTCACTTTCACAGAAGTGCCATGTTTCAAAGCACAGTCCCACAAGCAGTGCAGAAACAGGCATGGATGTTGGTCAGCTGGAATTCAGTCACAAGAGCAAGGAAGAGTTCTCTACCACATCTCTGCACCTGTCACAAAGTCTTTCCAAGAAAACCAAACTTAACTAGACCAGGTCAGGACCTGTGTTGTAAAATACATGCCAAATATTAAAAGATTCAGGGAAAATTCTGTTAGATTATCAGAGAGAAATCATTGTTTTAGTAGATGAAAGGAGAAGCCTCAGTGACTCATGGTTATTTACACGCTGTGTTTGATCCTGCTTTGTTCTTCTCTTGAGCAAGAGCAAGAGTGTGTTATCATCAGATGAAAAAGAAAAGGTTAGAGACAGTAATTATTTTACTTGCTGGTAACTATTTTACTTGCTGGTTCTTCAGGTTTAGTGCAAAACTCAAGAAGTGGCTATGCAATAAACTACAGACATAAAAAATGCATTTTCCAGGAATCAGATAACTTCATTTGTTTTCAAATGTGCAGTTCTTTGGTGATGTGAAATAGTTTAGATGAAGATAGTGTAGGGGGCTTAATTTTCCAAATATCAGAGTGAGGTTTGTGTAAGCTGATCTTTGGAACAGTTTAATACTGCCACTGCAAATATCGTATTTCTTTGTGAAAACCAGGTAGTAACACAAAACCAGGAACTGACAGTTAGAACAGGCTAAAAAAGAGCATAGAGAAAAACGATAGTATTGAAGGCAAGGACAAGTTTCAGTAAGCGTCATTGTTCAGGAATAAATTGATTTTGCTTTAAATTGTGTCCTGTTTATTCAAACAATTAGAGCTCAAAGACTGCATGTAGTAATGGATGGTTCACTCTCCCTTCTTCTTAGAGAAGCATTTACAAAGCATTTTATAGTTTAACTTAAAGCTCCCCAGGCCCGCGGTGTTTGTTCTGAGAGGGAGGGTTTAAGTGAGTGTGTTATAAATGGATGCTAAAACTGAGGGGAAGTACCTCATCGAAAAGAACATAGCTCATCCAGAAAAACAGTGGAGTGCTTGCTGCTGGGAAGATTCAAAACTACCGTAGGATACGATGAATGGCAAAGGGCTATATAAATTGCAGACTTGTAAAGGCATATAATGGTATCTGTGAATCTAAACTTGGAATTACTGCCACTAATGGAACATGATCAGTTTTCAAAGTTCTTCTATATTATTTTATGGCTTTCCTCAAAAATATAGTACTAAGCAACTTTTTATCTGGTCTTAGGAAACCTCTAAGAATGTGTTGTTGTCATTACTTAGTTAAGTAAGATTTTTGAGATGGAGGGATTTTACTTCTGTGAGTGAAAGAATTACAGTTTCTGTAGCTGGGGATCTTCCTCATCTTGAAGATCATAGTTTCTGTGAAGCTGATGAAATGGAAGAAGCCCTTAGACTTATAGAAAAGGAAATCTGGGAAACTGTGAATGAGGAAAGGAATTTGGGATCACTGTTCAGAAAAGAACACCAATTATATTTTATAAGTCATCAGTATCAGAGATGGGCAAAATGGCTTAAGGCAAAACCTTCAACTTGAAAGTTTTATTTTACCTTTACATTTCTAATGCAAAGTTCAGGGCAAGTTCACTAGGCAATACTTGGATAAATTTCAAGCCAGCCTGAAATGGAATACAGTTTGGGTGCAAACCAGGATTGGTTTGATCCCAAGCCACTGGAAACAGCATTTTTGGCTGTATGTAGTTTCATATTTCAGCCTTCATTGCAGCCCAGTCAGAGACTCACCCAGGGTGAAGCTCTTGCTGAAAGCCTTGTGATTGGTATCTGCTGCATTTTTTACTGATTAGTGCTTTCAGAGTACATCTTGGTGGTGCAACGGCAATGAATGGGCATTGTATACTTGTCTTGGATGGATGACTTAGGTTCCAGTTCAGCTGTGTTACAGACACATCCATATGGATGAACTTCAAAGCTGATGAGGCAACTTGTGGGTCTCATCCAGCTTTCCTCAGGCAGTTTTGTTCAGAACGAATTCACTCCTGAGGCTGCGCTAAGGCTCTGGAGAAAGCTGAAATATTTACAAAGGTGCACATAGAATGGTTTGGAGCGGAAGGGACCTTAAAGATCATCCAGTTCCAACCCCCCTGTCATGGGCAAGGACACCTCCCACTGGATCAGGCTGCTCAAAGCCCCGTCCAGCCTGGCCTTGAACACCTCCAGGGATGGGGCAGCCACAACTTCCCTGGGCAACTTGGGCCAGGGCCTCACCATCCTCATCATGAAGAATTTCTTCCTAATGTCTAATTTAAATCTTCCCCTCTCCAATTTAAAGCCATTCCCTCTCTTTCTACCTCTACATGTCCCTGTAAAAAGGGACTCTTTTTACAAAAAGTCTCTCCTTGGCTTTCCTGTAGCCCCTTCAGGTACTGGAAGGTCGCTATAAGGTCTCCCCGGAGCCTTCTCTTCTCCAGGCCTAACGACCCCAGCTCTTTCAGCCTGTCCTCATCGCAGAGGTTCTCTATTCCTCTGATCATCTTCATGACCTCCTCTGGAACCATTCCAACAGTTTCATCTCCTTCTTATGTTGGAGATTCCAGAACTGAACACAGGAGTCATGAGAGTGAAGTAAAGGGGCAGAATTCCCTCTCTGAACCTGCTGGCCACGCTTCTTTTGAAGCAGCCCAGGGCCAAACTTTTGATAATGCAACACGAGTAAATGGTAGTCCTTTCTTTGTAAAAGACTTCAATATCTTTGGAGTTGAATAGCTAGCTAAGATATTATTAACAATTATTACTATCATAGTTTATCATTATAAATGCTGGGAGAACTTTTAGAAAGGCTATTATGAGTAACTATATTTTGCCACAAAGTAGTAGTATATTAATATTTACTACATTAGGTATCCTTTCCTCTTTGTTACACCAAATTGCACCACTTTGAAACTCCAGCTGAGCATGTCTCCAACCTTTCTGCTTTTGCATGGAATGACTATCTATCTCATGGCTGAGAGCTTTCTGACGTGGTGATGACTGTTCCTGTCCTTTGCTGCCTTGCTTTCCTCTCTGTGAAGGGCAAGCTCATGTATGAGATCACTGGGAAATAAATGCAAGCACCTTCTAAATAATAACGTTAGAAGTAAATCCTCAGCTATGATGGCAAGGTTTTAAAGGGTTGGCATGTAATCAGTTGTTCAGAGCCAGCTCCTGTTAGATATTTCCTGGGATGTGCTCAGTATTGAAGATGGTAAACTCTCCGGCCCAGGTGCAGGAAAGGTTTTGGGTCTGGTTTTCTAGTAGGAAATGAGTCGTTTACTTTCCTTGTTACAATTATCACTGGCTGCTTCCCAGGACTTTGTGTCCGTTGTTACTTGAGCAGTGACAAAAGCAACATGCATGTGTCGTTCTTTCTAGAGGAATGAGCTACTGTTTGGCTGCAATTACTCATCTGTGAACACTTTTCAAGTAACAGAAGCCTGACAGTTTTTACCTTTATCCAACAAGCGCTCAGAAAAGAACTGTCTGAACTCTGTCTTTTGTGGTCTCTGGTAGAGGAGTAATGGGGAAACTGGGGATATGGAGTAATTTCTTTAAAAAGTGGCATTGCATCATTTAGAAATCTTTCAGCTTGCTGTTAAACTATCTGAATACTACCTTGATGTATACACTTTGAAGCTGTTTTGTTCCATAGTCCTCAGTGAAATCTAGCATTTAAAACCATCTGACATTGTTCAGTGCCTGTTTAGTGTATTTGATATAGGTCACATCCTGTTACCTTTTTTACTCTTCCAGATAATTAATTCTATTAAAAACCAAACAAACCTAAGCTTGTGATTTTGCAGCAGAGTAAGTTATATAAAGATACAGTTAAAACAAGGCAGAATTTGCCATAAATTTACACTCTCTTTGTCCACTAATCCCCATGTTCACCTTTACTTGCCCCCTCTCTCTGTGCTCCTCCTCCCTAACCAGTCTCATTTCCCAGTACTCGAATGCCTCCCCTGCCTATCTGGGTGTTGGTTATCTAAGGATATTTTTAAAGTGTTTTCAAACACAAATACTTCTAAACAGGGTATGAACATACAAAAACTGGTGGTAGCTTCTGGGTCTCTGGAAGCAGGACTCTGGAAGAATTGTAATATTACTGCAGGACCTTATTACATACAAGAAAGTGCTTGTGGGAGCAGTAAATGTTTGCAAGATAAACAGAATTTCTTTTCAGAGGCAAAATTACTTTCACCATACACTGGCAATCACTCTAAGCTAATATGCTAAGCAATAAAGAATTTAGGACTTACAACCTGACACTAGAATTTTCTGATGCTCCCAAGTAAGGGAGTTACACCTGATGTATCACTCAGAAATCAGAGCACAGTTGGGCCATTTACATAAAGTTTTCCTCTTAGAGCTTCCAACATTACTTTTTGTTTTACAAAATTTCTTCTAAGTCCCCATCCAGACTGAGGTTTTAATGTGGTAGCACTGTATACACAAGAAAACAGTTTTAAAGTGCTTGTAATCTTAAAGGAAAAGCAGAAGTGGAAGGGTTGAACCATACAGTCTCACAGGGACACTGCTAGGCAGGAATTTTACCAATGTCTTTATTTGCAGTTTGTGTATATAAAGCCTCCTTTCCCCCCTCTTATGCTGAACTCATCTCTAAGTAACTGTTATTTTCCTCTTCTGTCTTAACTGTTAGCTTTTCTCTCTTCATTTAACCCACCCTCTCAGAGAGTCCTGAATACATAAAAAGCTTTTGCAATGCGCCCTGAAGCATGTATACTGATGAAGCACACACACTGTAATTATGGATAGCACAATGCAACATCATGAAGTGCCTTTGTTTACCGCTTCTCTATCACGAGAGTATAATGAACGGATTCACTGAGGAAATGCAAAAGCAGATGCATTTGGCTGGCTCCTGTTCTTCTCTTATTGGCAAAGACAGAGGGACAAATCTACCCTGGGACAGCCCCACTGAAGTCAGATGAGTTACACTAGGCAGGAACTGGAACTTTTCTTCTTACTTTTTTTTTAAAAGAACACAGTTTCCAGATCTCTTTCCCCTGACTGTCACAATTTCTCTTTTCACAGAAAGTCTATGAGAAAAGACTCTCTGCTTCTAAAAAGGTAGGATAACCTTTTAGTGACTATTAGCTAATTTCCTCAGCAGTTTGTTCTGTGTTTATCTATCAGTGTCTGTAATAATGAAATTAATATTTAACTATTTATTAAAAAACATACTAAAATCCTAGAATCATATTTATTTGAATGGGACAGTTAAAACAGAGTGTTGTGAGATGGATGGAGTACTAACATGGAGCTGTGCTGCTTCAAGCGCGTGACGTGTGCTTACAGCTGGTTAGGTATCAGCACACGGCATCGCTTTTAATGTCTAAACATACCCTGCATGTACTGAGGTGTAATGCTAGACAAAGACTCTGAGGCGGTTGTCTGTGAAAGCATCGCATTTCACATATCTTTGGAAACTTTAGGGAAGAGAAACCTGCGATGACTCATGGTATCATGAATATTTGCAAGTCGTGTTCTTTAAAACGAGTTTATTAAGGCAAATCTGGGATTGCACTTCACAGCAAAGTATAACAGCAAAAGTTAGCAGGACTGGTGATGCTTTGTAGTGGCTAGAGCTGTGCCATACTTTCTGGTTTTTTTTTATTCCCTCTGCTGAGGGCCTGAATGGTGCCTCTTATATAAAACCTGCCATTTACAATTTGCCTTTTGCTGAGGCCTCCTTTGTGTTTACACAAGGCGGTTGGCAGAAGTGCTGACCTACCCAGAGCAGAGCCTTGCCAGTACTAGCTAATCAATATTCAGTGGAGCCGGCTACTCATTAGGAAGCCATTGATTATCTCAGGAAGGTTACTCCCCTTGGGGTGTGTGTCATTTTTCAGTCTCTTTGCTTTACCACCCTTCCAACCCCCCCCATCCAAGGCTCTCATGAGGACAGAGTACTGGGATAGAAATTAGGTTCCCTTTCAGGATCTGAATGCTTTGTCATCAGATGTCAAAACAGTCTTTGGGAAGAAGGTGATTTCCTCACTGCCAGATTTCTGTTTATACCAGGTTTGTAAATTTAATTTCTGAGACATTTCTGATGATTGCATGCTGTGGCACTTGAAGTGTTTGTTGTATTTGACTTAGCCAAGTTGCATCAGTTATACTGAGCCTCGGTCTCCTGTAAAAAAAAAAACCCATCTTTTACACAGCTGTAGCTGACCTATGTGGCCTCTTGCACTGAGGGGAGAACCATGGTTTCCTATTCCATGCTATTCACAAACGAATGGTCAGAGAAGCTCATGGAGAAATAAAACATTGTGTAAAGACCTTGTCTGCTGATGTGCTCTGCTTGGAGGATACCCATGTACAGGGGACACACAGAATTCCTCTTCTCTAATACAAGAGAGGGGCAGTGAGGGTTGCGTGAAACAATACCCATTGCTCTGAAGTCAGTCTGGCAAAAATCATAACAAAGTCTCTTCTTTTAAATGTGAATTGTCCTCTTAAGGGTGTTTTCAGTCATCAACACAGCAGCTGAGAACTGAGATAAATATGCAAGTCTAAACACATTTATTAGGAGTGACACAGTAGATGCCAGATACAGTGATTGATACAAAATACTCAGTAAAGCAACAGTTTTGGTTAGTTTAATTTGGTTATTTTGATTGTAAATATGGAATTAACAATCACAGTGGAGATTACAGGTCAAAAAGGCAAAGTCTGAGGTCTCAAAGGAAGGGAGCAGGCAGCAGCAGGGAGGAGCCAACAGACAGATGGATAAAAGAAAGGCAGTTGACAGAGAATATAATACTTATCTCCATTAAACTACTCTGTTCAAATTATTACTCTCTCAAAAGAGCAGAAACTGCACTGTGCTGTGACCATCTGCCTTATGAAGGGACTCTGTTAGCAGAAGAACTGAACTTGTAGTTCATGGATAGTAATTCAATGTCCAGCTTTCTGTTTGTAATAAGGATATTGGAAGCCAATGGCTTTCAAGCTTTATGCTGCTTGTCTCTTCTCAGCTTGTATTTAAGGCACCACTAAATTCAAGCTAGATGCTTCTGTCTGAATGGGAGTAGAGTCAGCAATGCAAGTCAAAGCACAGTGGAAGATATTAACTGAGTGAAGGTGTGCACCTTTTCTTCTCCTGTCTTGAGCACTGGAGGAGGAGCTGCTGCTGCACGGAGAGCAAACCTGCTGTCCGCTTCTGATTTTATGCAAAGAGCTGTATTGCTAAGGAATGGAGAGCATCAAAAGAACATGTTAACGCCACGAGACTCCCATAATTGAAGGCAGTATTCACTGCTAGTGGAACAAAGCATAAACCATACATGGTTAGCACCTTGCATCGGTGCCTCTTGGCAAGTCTTCTCACAGAGTGGTCTGTGGTTTGCCAGAAGCTGATGATTTAGTCCATGTTCCCAAGCACTTGTTCAGAAGTCATCTCTGTGACCGTTGCCAGCATTTTGATCCTGTCCAGTTGGTAGCACATACCAGAGAGATGATGACAGGGATCTGAAAAACAGCAAGCTGGCATTAACTGGGGTTTGTTTAGCCAAGGGGTTTTCCTTTCAGCTCCCTGTCTTCCTGATCAAGGCACATGACATAGTGGATCTCTCTGACTGCCAGATAAAGTTTGGTGTAAGTGCAGATCGGGGTTAAAGTAAAAGTTGACAATGCAGACACTGTTCCTCAGCTGAGGGGGAGGGACCTGACAGAGGGAGCTGTCTCTGGAATGGGAGAAGAGTGACTCCACATGCCAGCCTGTTGGCCAGAAAGTACTACCTTTGTGGTATCAGTTGTCAGCCCACTGGCATTAATTAGTGTTTTGGCTATTTTCTGCAAAAAAAAGGCTCTGTTGCTACTCAAGAGAGAGGATCCCTGAGATGTCGTTTTGCGATCAGCTTGGAACAGATGTCATTGGCATCCAGTTTGGCTTTCAGCTGTCTTTAACACACCTGAGATGTATTTAAATGATGAGGTGGAAGACTAATTTTATGCCTTGGTCAGAGAACATTATCAGTGTATTACAAGGGAAATCTTAACAGAGAGCATGCTGTTCCCATTCCTCTATGAGGCAGAACTCTCTTGGTGCCATTTATATTGACGTTACGTGTAGTAATCATTGCAATCCTAGAAAGAAATACTGAAATGAATGTGTTTCTAGCTATTATAGGAGATGGAGCAAAGTAAGGTAGTATTTTGGGGCCAAACAGCTCGTACCAATCATCAGCAAATGTCTCTGCTGCCTCACAAACATCTGTCCTCTCTATCTCCTTTCCTTAGTGTTCACCTCCTGGTTTAGGGCGCAATGGGTTTTTACAGAAGCAGAGTCCTCTCACGGGGTCAGTGACAGGCAGTGGGTTAAAGAGCAGTGACCTCCCTGTGAAACACTGTATAAAAAACTTCCAAGGAGATGTGAAATGCCTCTGAGCCATCTTCTGTGCTTGGCAAGTGAAATTTAACCACAGAGGACATTCCTAATTTTCCTTTGGGAGTTTCATTGTGCAGATTATGCCTTCTAGCTGCACAATGACATTTAGTGTAATAGAAAAGAATGATCTTCTGTAAATAATGATACCCTGCGTCTGTATTATCATAGAATCATAGAATAGCTTGTTTGGAAATGACCTTTGTGATTATCGAGTCCAATTGTACCTATCCACTACTAAACCACATCCCTGAGCACCTCCTCTGCCCATCTGCTCTCCAGGGATGGTGGCTCCACCACTTCTCTGGGCAGCCTGAGAACCCTTTCAGTGAAGAAATTTTTCCTAATATCCAATCTAAACCTCCCCTGGTGCAACTTGAGGCCATTTCCTCTTCTCTTACTGTTTGTCACTTGGGAGAAGAAACCAAGACCCACATCTCTACAACCTCTTTTCAGGTAGTTGTGCACAGCAATAAGGGCACCCCTCAGCCTCTTTTTCTCCAGGCTGAACAACCCCAGGTCCTTCAGCCACTCCTTGTAAGACTTGTTCTCCTTCCCCAGCTCTGTATCCCTTCTCCAGACATGCTCCAGCCGCTCAGTGTCTTGTGAGGGACTTTCTTGTGAGGGACTCAAAACTGTACACACTATTCAAAGTGTGTACAGGCCACATGGTGCAGCCTCACGAGCGCTGAGTACATGGGCACAATGGCACAATCCTTTCCCTGGTCCTGCTGGCCATGCTGCTTCTGACACATGCCAGGAAGCTTCTTGGCCACCTGGGCCACTACTGGCTCATGTTCAGCCACTGTCAACCAGCTACCGCAGCTCCTTCTCCACCAGGCAGCTTTCCAGCTGCTCTTCCCCAAGCCTGGAGCTGCACGGGGTTGTTGTGTCCAAGTGCAGGAGCCGGCACTTGGCCTTGTTGAACCCCATACCACTGGTCATATCCCATCAATCCAGCCTGTTCAGATCCCTCTGCAAAGCCTCTCTACCCTCAAGAAGATTGACACTTCCTCACAGTTTAGTGTCATCCATGAACTTACTAAGGGGGCACTCAATCTCCTCATCCAGATGATCAATAAAGATATTGAACAGAACTAGACCCAGCACTGAGCCCTGGGGAACACCACTTGTGACTGCCCTCCAATGGGATTTAAGTCCATTTACCACCACCTTTTTGGGACAGGCCATCCAGCCAGTTTCTTACCCAGCAGAGTGTACGCCTGTCCAGGCCAATTGTGTTGAATATGAGAAGCCTGTATTTGTTTCAAGCTTATTTTTAGTGGAGAAAGAGTAAGTGTTTCTCTTGGCAGCAAACGGGGAAGAAATCATAGAATCATAGAATGGTTTGGGTTGGAAAGAACTTTGAAGATCCAGTTCCACACCCCCCGCTCACCACCATGGGCAGGGACACCTCCCACTGGATCAGGTTGCTCAAAGCTTCATCCAACATGGCCTTGAACACCTCCAGGGATGGGGCAGCCACAACTTTCCTGGGCAACCTGGGACAGGGCCTCCCCACCCTCATCGTGAAGAATTTCTTCCTAATATGTAATATACATCTCCCCCCTCTCAGTTTAAAGCCATTACTCTTTGTCCCATCACTACCTACCTTGCAAAAAGTCTTTCTCCAGCTTTCTTGTAGGCCCCCTTTCAGTATTGGAAGGCTGCTATAAGGTATCTCCAGGGCTTTCTCTTCTCCAAGGCCAAACAAATCCAACTCTCTCAGTGTGTCTGCAGAGAAGGGGTGCTCCAGCCCTTGGATCATCTTCATGGCCTCCTTTGGACTCAGTTCAAACAGGTCCACATATTTCTTATGTGAGCTGGAACCAGGACTCCAGCTGAGGTCTCACACGAGCAGAGAAGAGGGGGGCAATCCTCTCCCTCAACCTGCTGGTCACACTTCTCCTGTTGCAGCCCAGGCTACAGTTGGCTTTCTGGGCTTCAAGTGCACATTGCTGGTTCGTGTTGAGTTTGTCATCCCCCAACACCCTGAAATCCTTCTCAGGGCTGCCCCAATCCATTCTCCACGCACCCTGTATTTGTGCTTGGGATTGCCCTCATCCGGATGCAGGACCTTGCACTTGGCTTTGTTGAACTTCATGAGTTTCACACATCTCCACCTCTCCAGCCTGTCCAGGTCCCTCTGGATGCCGTCCCTTCCCTCCAGTGTGCCAACCACACCACACAGCTTGGTGTCGTTGGCAAAAAGGCTGTGGCTGGACTCAATCCCACTGTCTGTGTCTATGACAAAGAGATTAAACAACACTAGTTTCAATACCAATCCCTGAGGAACACCTCTCAGATGCAGAGATTACTGTGTAGAGATGTTTGGTAAAATCTTACATGCCAGTGTGGTCATGCAGTCAAAATAACCGTAGAACTGACCTCCACAAGTGGTGGTTGCAGAACATGTGTTCTCATATTTACAGTGTAGCAAATGAAATATCCTTTGGAATTCATGTCTGTAGAATAAAATTTGGAAAGCTCAAGAAGGCTTTTGTTGAGAATGTTATTTTTGCATTTTTGAATATCCCTCCCTTAAGGAACATAGATGTGAAATATTGTCCGATATTTTGGGCTATGCAGATTCTCAGAGCTGCGTCTTGTGGCTAGCAGTCTACAGACTTTTCAGACTACTTTGGTGTGGATCTAAACCAGTGAGTCTGTTCACATTGGAGATATGATCACTGAGCCCATATGGACCTAGTATTATTAGGGCACTCCATAAAAACTCAATATTATACCATCTGGAAGTAATAGGATTCCGTCAGCCAGAGTTGTTTGGGAGGCCAAGCATACTTTAGTAGCAGCCAGGTCAGTTCAGACACTGCTGTGTACTTATCTTTAAAATGACTGGCCAGGAAGTATTTTCAGTAATCTTTTCCCCAGGGAGCAGCCGATGTGAGTCGTTTGTGCAGAAGTCAGCATTTCACATTACAAAGGATAGAGCTGAGCTCTTTCTCTGCATCATCAAATACTGTTTTCTGGGACCCTTGCCTTTTATTACATGCCACCAAAAAGGCCCACTAAATAATCTGTCTTGTATGTCTGTTACCTGAATTATGATTATAAAGATGCCGCAGATCTCACTTTCCCTATATGTTGGAATTGTGCCGAGGATTTTCTCCTGAACTGTTGAAGCGTAATGTTGGTTATTCTCAGTTTGCTGACAGTGCAAGATGTTAGAGCCAAAATAGAATCTAGATTCATTTGTCTGCAGTGAGAACTTGCTTTCACTCTGGTACTTTTAAGGCTGTTGTAGAAAGAGTGCACTGGTGCTGTGTTTGTTGGTACAAGACAGCTGAGAGTGTTCCATGCAATGATTACACTTCTCTGATCCATGCTCTGCAGTCTAGAGAATGTGTTTGTGTCATTGGCCAAACTTCATTTGAATATGGAATCCATATATACCAAATTCACCATTAGCTTCCTACTAATGTGTGCTAACTTTCACCTAGAAGATGGAAAACAGAATGACAATTAAATTTGTTACTTTGCAAATGCTAACGATGTTTTACAGTAAAGAACAAAATCCGAAGGAGCAGACCTTTCAGGAGAACACATAGTTTACAGAGAGTCAGAACAGCGTTATCTTTTCCTCTGAATGGGCCTGTACTTTTATAGAACTTATCACCATGGTGTTTGAGTGCCTTCTCCGTGAATTCAGTCTTCCAATATCTTTTGTGGTGTAGCAAAAAGAGACTGAGGGGTGGATACAGTGAATTATTTGCTCAAGGTCATGGGGGAAGTCTGAGAGAGAGCAAGGAACAGAATGCAAATAACCTGACACTCATACAATGTCTACCCTTCTTTATTTTAGGAATGAGTAAATCCCAAAGATTGAAGGCAACCCACAACACTATTTCCTGTAACTATTTTCAGGTTGGATTGTCTCAAACCCGGGCTTTTCCTTAGCATCCATTCAGAGTAGTAGATAGAAGGCAGATGTATTGAACAGCAAGCCCCTGTTTGCAGCCTGACATTTGAGCTTGCATCACTGTAACCTCTATTTTTTGTTACAATGGTTTCTGTGCAGTGTCTTCTTTGCCTCCCTGTTGCAGAGCATCTCTTGCTATAGAAACTGGCTTGTAAACCCTTTGGCTGACAGTCGTTAAGGACAGGGAGTTGGCCTGAGGGGCACAGACCTACTGCCTTTACATATCACTGCTCTGGCTTTTTTCCATCATTTGTGAAATGTTCCTCTTGTTGGAGGTTATGCCTCAACACTGTTGAGGGCGACCCTGGCCTAGCTCCTCCTCGCTCAGCATGGCGGTGAAGTGCATTTCAGTATCTCCATTTTACATTAGTGCTGACATCCCCATCTGGGGCTGTGCTGGAGCACTGGGATGCTTGTAGATTCTTCCTCCTGGTGGTATTTTTCTCGTTCTCTAGAGTTTGTAGCAAGACTAAGTTGTTCAACAGTATGGAGGCCCAACTTATTCATCTTTCCACCTCAGTGTCCCTCAGTGAAGGTAAAGTTCATGGCTTAAAGACATCGTTCATCCCCTCAATGTTGTGTTAACTTGGGAGTGCAAAATGTCTTTTATTTCTTGTTGCCTGAACTCAGTTCCTGTCTTCAGGAAGTGAACAGGTCTCTGGGGAAGCTGTGCTCTCGTCAGGTGATGCAGTATGAGTTTGAAAGAGAATTTATTTACTAGCTTTGGATTTAGGTGGCAGGGTCCATGGCAAGTCAGGCTGCTGAGGAGTGTAACTGCCTTTGTAGACAGATCCCACACTTTCTACCCGTTTCTCCAGTGACTCAAGATTTTTTACTTCATTCTGCTTATTCTGCAGGATGTATTGCTTTTTAAATCAAACACAGGGAGCTATTCTACTGTTATTTTCACCAGATTTTCTTGGAGGAACATGTTAGATTTTGGACTGTGCACAGCATGTGTGTGAAAGTATGTAAATTACTTCAGATGTCCAAGTGGAGACCGGTGACAAGTGGCATAAATCAGGGGTTGCTGTTGGAACTAATGTTGTTTAATATTTTTCTCACAGACACAGAGAGTGGGGTTGAGTGCTACTTCAGCCATTTTGCTGATGGCACCAAGCTGTGAGGCATGGTTGGCACACTGGAGGGAAGGGACGGCATCTAAAGGGACCGGGACAGGCTGGAGAATTGGGGCTGTGTGAAACTCATGTAGTTCAACAAAGGCCAAGTGCAAGGTCCTGCACCTGGGTCAGGGCAATCCCAAGCACAAATACAGAGAATGGATTGGGAGCAGCCCTGAGAAGGACTTTGGGGTGCTGGGGGATGAGAAGCTCAACATGAACCAGCAATGTGCACTTGAAGCCCAGAAAGCCAATGGTGTCCTGGGCTGCAACAGGAGAAGTGTGACCAGCAGGTTGAGGGGGGGGATTCTGCCCCTCTTCTCTGCTCGTGTGAGACCTCAGCTGGAGTCCTGGTTCCAGCTCACATAAGAAGTATGTGGACCTGTTCGACTGAGTCCAAAGGAGGCCATGAAGATGATTCAAGGGCTGGAGCACCCCTTCTGTGCAGACACACTGAGAGAATTGGATTTGTTTGGCCTTGGAGAAGAGAAGACTCTGGAGATACCTTATAGCAGCCTTCCAGTACTGAAAGGGGGTCTACAAGAAAGCTGGAGAAAGACTTTTTGTAAGGTTATATAGTGATAGGACAAAGGGTAGTGGCTTTAAGCTGAAAAAGGGGGATTTAGATAAGATACTAGGAAGAAATTCTTCACGATGAGGGTGGTGGGGCTCTGGCCCAGGTTGCCCAGAGAAGTTTTAGGCGCCCCATCCCTGGAGGTGTTCAAGGCCATGTTGGATGAAGCTTTGAGCAACCTGATCCAGTAGGAGCTCTCTGTGTCTATGGTAGGGAGTTGGAGCTGCATGATGTTTAAGGTCCTTTCCAACCCATTCTATGGTAATAGGGAAAAACTGAGGTCAAACCTTGGTAGATTAATTTCGAAAGCATACATTTCATATGATATTTGCTTGTTTGTGGCAAGTATGCTGTAGCATTGTCATGCAATTGTTCACACTATGTGTTATAAAGAGAATAAGGAATCTGCTTCCTGAATGGGTTTACAGCCCAGTGAACACTTCTGGTGTTGTTTCCATCATGAGATACATCAGTAAGCCAGTTTTAATCATCACCATCCAGATGAAAACATCTTGAAGGACAGGAAATAATTGAAAAGTCCTAAAACTATTTTGTCGTAGAGGGATTTCATTAGAACAATTGATGTCACCACTTTGCAGCATTGACCTGGCGGATTCTGCTGCAATAAGCCTGGATCTGGTGACCATACTCCTAGTTTTTGTACCTTGTTAATGTTTATTGATTACATGCTGATGCCTGCAGCATATCTGTGTAAAAAATAAATTCAGGCTGTGGAATTGCAACAGGCAGTGCAGTAAATGTGCAAAGGTGTACAAAGCCAATCCCTAAGAATCCAGTGCTCTCTCCTACCAACACTTAATTTAAGGTATTACATACTTGAGATGGCCACTGCCAAGCCTTTCTAACTCACATGCAAAGCCAACACACACACTTCACAGGTATCTATACAACACTTTCTGCTCTTTTGATCTTCCCAGCGATTGCTTGACACTCACTGAAAGTGTTTGTGTTCTGAGTTTATTAGGATTCTTCTTCATGTGGGGTTGAAATACTTTTTATCAAAATCTGCGTTCCTGGAGGCTATGGGCACGTTCCTGTCCATGGAAGCTTAAGATCTTCTGCCATCACGTCTGTGAAAGGAGTGAGTTTTCGGGAGTCCTAACTGTCCCAAAACAGGCAATAAAGGAATGTAATTGTACCCAGTTCAGAGTGAACATTCTAACTCCTGTAATGGCAAAGGATCATCTCTTAGAGTCCAGAAGAACTCGAACAATCAGTTTTTAGTAAGTTTTTAGCATTATTCCTAAGAGAATGAGGCGATTGAGAGAGCGATGTCTGTCTCACTGCATGTAACGTTTGAAACCACTGACAGTTTTAGACCAAATTTAAAAAAGAGGTAGAAGTATCAAAGCTGCTGAGTAAAAGATTAGCGTTCCAATTAGTGCTCTTACCAAGGAAAGTCTTATAATGTGTGTTTTTGACAAGTCCCGTCTGGCCAGTCAGCATTTATGCATTTACAAGGCAATATGTAAAGGAGCATGGGTGAAAACACAGCTCCTGCGCTGAGTAGAGGATATATTAGAGGGCACAAACATGTAGGAAACCAGTGTTCATCAGTTCCAGAATGAGCTGGTGTTAGCAGAGCACAGAGATGCTGCAGAGATGCAAAACCTCAGATACAGTTTAGCTTTTGTCTTTTAGTAACAGAGTGTTATGTGTAAAGACTCTTTCAACATTTGGACAGTGGAGCTGAATAAAAAAGAGACCATTATATGCAATATCTGTCAAGGCCGGGGAACAGTCTGTTCTAGCCTGCCAAATGCAAATGAGGATTATCCATTCATTTACTCCAAAAGAAAGAATGATATAATTTCTTTGGTTCAGTTAGTTTATTGTGACAAATAAACAGGAAGGAGGGACCCCAATATGGCATATGTTCAACTTCACATAGCTTTAAAGGCTGTAGAAATCATACCACTCTGACGACAGGCCTTGTTTTACATTCTTTGCCCAGGCATAGTCCCCAGATCTTCATTTTCCCCCTCTAAGTAGAGAATCTTATAGAAGAATTAAGACCCAAGGCTCACTTACTTGTCTTGGACTTCTAAGGCAAGGATTCACTTCTCCTGGTTGGACTGTGGGTTGTTCTCAACCTGCCTAAGCTACCCGATTGATAAACTCTACTGCATGAAGTTTAGTCAGAGCACTAATGCAACTTTATACGTCTGTCAACAAGTAGAGGATTTACAGATGTTTGTTTGCAAACTTCTGGTCTGTACCCATGAGTGGAAGTCAAGGGACATGGGCAATGTGGAATTGAAATGTCCTGGCTGGTTTCTAGTATATGAGTCCCAGGCACTTTGCGGAAAGAAGCTACAAGGAAAGGGTTCAGATTTCATCTGCCTTTCAACCTGAGGAGTCGAATAGGCTCTGGGAAAAAGCTGGGCAGGTCAGAGCAAAGCAAGCATGCCGTTGTGGTCGGTGTTAAGGTTGACCCTATCAGTGATGGACATAGAATGAAACATCTGGAGTGCTCTGGCTGAGCACCTCCAAAGCAGCAAGTTGGATGCCATTTTGGAGCACTCTGTTGGCCATTCTCTGTCGACATGAGATGGCAGTCCCCTCTTGCTGTGGGGACAGAGCAGTGAGCTGAAAGGCTGTGCTTATATATCCATGGGCATTCTAGAAAATATTCAGCAAGATAGAGGGTCAGATTCAGCCCAGAGGCCAACAGGCTGCTACAAAAGTAGAATCGCATGAGTGATCTTCCCCTACAAGCTTGAGCTTTCTTGGCAAAGCAACTGTGGTTGCTGGCAAAGCCTCACATCACCACTAGCACCATGTCACAGTTGGTTGCTCGGCACAAAATCCTCTTGTGCATCATATAAAGATCATCATCAGGTACCTTCAGTACCCAAGTCTTCAAGCAGCTCTCATTGTTACCCGTTAATTGCAAGTCTTAGCAACTTAGTTCAGAAAAATAAAAAAAGAGAAGGTTTGCACCCTTTAGTCTCCCAAGGATGTTTTTCAGAAAGGTAATGGACGACATGGGTTGAAATAGGGTCATTCATGAGCCTGGTTTGGAGGGACTTTTGATCATAGAATCATAGAATTGCTTGGCTGGAAAAGACCTTTGAGATCATCAAGTCCAACTGTACCTGTCCGTTACTAAACCATATCCCTGAGCAGCTGATCTATCCAGCTTTTAAATCCCTCCAGGGATGGGGACTCCACCACCTCCCTGTGCAGCCTCTGCCAGGGCCTGAGAACCCTTTTAATGAAGAAATTTTTCCTGATATCCAATCTGAACCTCCCTTGGCACAACTTGAGGCCATTTCCTCTAGTCCTATCACCTGTTACCTGGGAGAAGAGACGAAGAGACCAATGCCAACATCTCTATAACCTCCTGTTAGTGAGTTGTAGACAGTGATAAGGTCTCCCTTCAGCCTCATTTTCTTGAGACTAAACAACGCCAGTGCACTCAGCTGCCTCCCAAAAATTCTCCTGCCCCTTCACCAGCCCTGTTGCTTTTCTCTGGACGTGCTCCAGCACTTCAGTACCCTTATATTGAGTGGCCTGAGACTGAACACAGGATTCAAGGTGTGGCTTCACCAGCGCTTAGTACAGGGGCAGAATCCCTTCCCTGCTCCTGCTGGCCACACTGCTTATGATCTAAGCCAGGATGCCGTTGGCCTTCTTGGCCACTTGAGCCACTGCTGGCTCATGTTCGGCCACTGTCAACCAGCTCACCCAGGCCCTTCTCTGCCAGGCAGAGATGTTTGGTTCATCTTTCTCTCCCCTGCCCTAGAAAATGGAGGCAGATTATTGCCTTAGCCTCTGCCCCAGCTCAATCCAAAAACGTATTTGCTGAGCTGTGTCTGAAGAAAACAAGAAGCTGAAGCATGGTCAGGTGAGGGCTGGCCAGTGCCGGGGCTGGCACAGGGGCAGCTTGCCCTCTCACGGCTGCCACTCCGAGGCAGCCTGTTGCAGAGCGAACCACTTCCGCTGTGAGGCCAGTGGCTTCCAGAGCTGAATTCATCGTCTGGCTAATTCTGCTGGAATTTGACCTGAATGGATGTTGACATAAAACTCCATCTTTAAAGTGACAGCCATAGGAAAGGGAGTTGTATGTCTGCAAACTAGCGTGAGCAGTAGCATAATCATCCTCAGGCTTGAACATGAACCATCAGGTGTCAGCGTTGTTCTGTCTCAAGGGCTTTCAGCGCTGGGTTGTACCAATTTAGTTCCTCCTACAAGCTCCTTTCTCTGCATCACCATACACACAAGATGGAGGGACAGGTGCTTCCAGTGAAGTCCAGCGTACATTCATATTCCATTGGAGAGGTGATCAATGAAGGGGTCACTGGATAACCCAGGCATAGCTAGAACTGCTGTGTGCATGCTGAAGGGTGTTGCTCTCTTTTATGAGAAGGTACAACAGGCACACATTGTGCTTTCCTCCTGCTCCCTTCACCAGTGACAGGGAAGGTGAACAAGGATAGCACGGTCCCTCCCAGAGCTCCAGTGAGGGTTATATACACCTTGTGCTTCCGCACACAAACCTGTCCACTCTACAGCTTCTCAGTCCTTGTGAACTGATTCTTCAGCCACCATGAATTTGTTTTGCCACATCCTTATGTCAAAAAGAAAAGCTGTTTCCATAACCCTTCTATTTCATATTTTGATGTTAATCCTGACATTCTTTACCCAAATCCAAATAAAATGCATTGCCTTTACAGTTCTAAAGGAAAAATACTTATCTTGGATCTTAAATGCTTACTTGCATCTGATTAAACAAAGCCTTCTTAAAATAGACCCTAAAAGGAAAAGATCCAATTGTTGGTCTGTTAAATACCAAAATAAAACAAAACCCTGGGGAAATGAATGGGTGGCAGCCAATGCTGATACAGTTGCTTAGGGACTGATAGTAAGAAAAGTGGCTTATGTCCAGAAGAGGCCCACAGCAAAGAGAGGAAACCGCTGTCTCAGGTGCAGAATGGGACAAAGCGGTGCAGAGGCTGATTTATAGTTGTGAGAGAAATTTAAGAGCCAGATGTGTCTATATTTGATAGTCTGAAGGCTATCGATGAAATAATATGAAAGTGAAGCAGAAAGTAACTGTGGTGACAAGAAACAGCTCGAAACACTGCTGTATTTTTGTCGTTAGCTCCCTGAAAACTGCAGGTCTTTGTGTTTCAATGCATGAGCTACTGTTTGGCAGGCTTCCTGAAGCACTTTGTCTACTCACTTCTTGCTAATGTGAAAGCACTCAGACTCCCTGGAACGATGGCTTTGTGGGAAACCTTTCATTATCAAGGATTAGCTGTTTGGTAAACCTGTGTCCCCTTTAACAGTCTGACGGGAAGTGCCGGCTAATGAAGGGCTCATTGTGGCAGTGCCCTGAGTGTGGGGCTTGAGTTCATTTTATTACCCAGGCTGCAAGCCAGGCTTCTTTGTGTTCCGCAGGACAGAAGGGAAACTGAGTCATGCCCTCTGGTTCTGCTGAAAATGTGTGGTGAAAAATACACGTTCCTTTCTCTTGTAGCCTTGCTGTATTTGTGGTCTGAAGGCTTTTTGCAGCAAGGAATTTTGTCGAAGTTATAGAATTAGGAGTGTAGATTTTAAAAGTGCCGTGTCAATACCTGGGAACAGATTACTTGAAACATTTCTATATAATACCAACATGAAAACCTGAAATAATATAAACCACTAAGTGACTTTATCACTTCATAGTATAGTTGTAAAGCTCTTGAAAGAACAAAATCTGAACCTCCTCATTCCACCTCTAGTCAGGTAGAAGGTGTGGCAGACAAGTACAGGATTTACTTCTTCACTGATGAACTTCCATATGTATTTTAAATCTCAAGAGAGATTTACCAAAATCCTTTAGGAAAGTGTAGGACTAGAAATCCATTCTCCATGAAAAATATTCCAGTACAACTTAAATCATGAAGAAATACTGCTGAAAATCATCGGAGTCTGTAATGTCAAACAGGACTCTAGTATCTCTACAATGAATCTCTCTCATTGCAATTCCCAAGCTACTCACAACTCTAATGCCTACAAATGTGAAGAAAGGAAGCCACGTAAAACCATCAAGAAAGAAAACAAAGCCCTACCCACACCCCCAGTCAGGCTTCCTGTGTTTGGTGAGGAGCTGTAGAAGGACCCAGAGAACTGCTAAAACCCCCAGATACTGTTTAGAGCCGATGCTTTTGGGTGGAGGGGGCAGCAGGTCAGTGTGGCACCGCTTATATTAAATTCAGAGGACAAGCACATGGTTTTGGTTTAGCTCTCCACTCTGTTACAGCTAATTAGGCCGAGTGCAGAGAGTGTCCCCGCTGATCCTGAACACGTGTGACACAAGTGGTTGCTTCCAGGGGGAATTGGCTCTGGATAAGTGTTATTACTTCTGGGCAGGAAGGGCAATTGGCTAACCCAGGGATGTGTGTATGCATGATTGGGGAACTCAAGGAAGAGATTACGTTTTAATTATGAGTTTTGAAGTTGTTTTCTCACCTGCATTCAAGGACTGCAAGAACACTAACCATACACATAAATGTGTGTGGTGGGAAGTCACTGGAGAGTGGCCAAGAATACAGAGGTTGCTGCAACCCACATCTCGCACTCCCACTCACCAAGCACTGCCTGACTTCTTGGTTTCCTGTAGTCCAGTTGTATGGGACTGTGGGAACATGTGGAGACTGTGTAACTACTTCGTTTGTGATCCTGCAATAGTTTTTCATCACAGGCTTTTTATGTCACGACACCAAAGTGGCTGCATACCATTCATAAAGGGAGGAGATGAAGTGCTGCCTTTATATCTTTTTGGTGTAGATATCTGAGTGGGTGTATGACACCAGTTCCCAAAACAGTTTAGGACTTTATGGTGGTGCAGGGGGAATGTGGCACCACCAGGACACAGGACAGGAGCTGTGGGGCTGCTGGCGACTACTGAAAAGAGTGCAAACCAAGGCCCCACTCTCCTAAACTAAATACTATCGTTCCTCTTTATTCTGCCTGACCTTCTGTCCCCCAATAGACAGTTACAACATAATTTCCCATTTCTGAGACGCACCTAAGGGGGAAGACACGTTTACAAAGGCTTGGAGTGATAGGACGAGGAGCAATGAATATAAACTGGAGAGGGGCAGATTTAAACTAGACATAAGGAGGAAATTCTACCCCGTGAGAGTGGTGAGGCCCTGGCCCAGGTTGCCCAGGGAAGCTGTGGCTGCCCCATCCCTGGAGGTGTTCAAGGCCAGGTTGGATGGGCCTTGGGCAGCCTGATCCAGTGGGAGGTGTCCCTGCCCATGGCGGGGGGGTTGGAACTGGATGATCTTCAAGGTCCCTTCCAACCCAAACTATTCTATGATTCTATGATTCTGTGAAGATATACTATATTCCTCCAACAGCCTGTGGCTTGGCTAAGCAGAAGGAAGACTGGATGTGAGATCATTTTGACAGACAAAATCTCATTCCCTAACTCTGGCCCAAGCCTCTTCCCCTGCTTCTGCAAAACTATGTATGGTCCACGGGGCCACAGGCACCAAAACCTGGTTCAGATCTCAGCCCCAGCAGCTTCTCCAAGAGCACAGTGCCTCGAGTGTCATGGTGGGACACTGAGGTGATGGCTCCACACTGAGCATCCCACGACCATTTCCACAACCAGAGGCTTACAATGCTCTCCTATCCAGGGCAGTTAAGGAACCAAGACTGGAGCCACATAGGCCAACAGAAAGTGACACTTTTTCTTCCCCCTGCTTTGCATCAGGAAAAAAGAAGGCACCTAATTCTCACCACCTTCTAGTGTGTTTCTCCAGAGGGGTGGCTCATGAGGGGTGTAGGCCTCCAGGGAGGTGGAGGAGCAGGGCTGACCATGCCAAAGGGCTGCTCTGGACAGGTACACCCTAGGAGAGTGCTGGTTCCAAGCAGGAAGCGATGCTGGGCCACCCGCTCCAGCCAGCTCTGCTTGGAGCAGTATCTCTTCCACCACAGTGAGTCTTTGATTCCTCTTGGCATGTTGAATGCCATTTGAGCCAACAATGTGCTGCTATTTTTTTTACTCTGGCCTTTCTCTTGTATTTTTTTTTTTTTTGTTGTTGTTTCTGTTTTTCTCTCTCCTGTTTCTAACAGAGTGAAAATTTGTAGAACCATAAAATGCAGAGATGGAGAGTGACTTATTGTCCCCTCCAGCCCAGCTCCTCTGCCGGTGTCAAGTCATTTTTTTCAAACATCCCAAGTGACTTGCCTAGACCAAGCATGAACCAGTCCAGAAATGGTGATTCCAGCACTTCCCAGAGAAGAATATCCCGTAGTCTAATAGAGCTTATAGCTAGGAAATTTTTCCTGTTTTCTCACCTCAGATGTTTCTGTGCTAGGTCTAGGCCGACTGCTCGGTTACCTGTCATTGCTCTGTCCTGAACACCCTTCCCATTGCCTTGTGTGGCCAGGCCTTTTGCCTGCAGACTTGACATGTCCCTGAGCAGAGTTTCCATCTCATTGTTTTTTTTATTTCTTCTGCTCTGGCTAAAGCCTCCGTGGTCTGAGACTGAACCTCACAGCCATCACCTGTGCAGAGAGGATGGGGACAGACTGGTGAGTGACTTGAGACTGGAGCACCAGGCATGGAGTTTATGTATTTCATTGATCTCTCTGAAGATGGTACAGTACTAATGTGTAGACAAACTCAGAGAGAAGGCAGTAAGAAAAGTTGAATGCAATTACCATCATCATTATCATAATATAATAATTGCAAGTAGAGAGCCCCTTTCTGGTTAACAAGGAGACATTACTTTAAAGCTTTACAAACATGAGTCTGATCAAAGTTTTAGAAGTTTTGGACATAAATACAGCAAGCGCTGTCTATCTACATGTCAGAAACTAGGTGACCACGCAAAAAAGGTGCTTAAAGGAGCGTCAACCACTCTAGCTCAGCCTAGTGAAGCTCTCCTGCCCCTGGGCAGAGGACGTTTGCTCAGTGTTTGTTCCTCCTGATTTGGTCCTTCCTGGATTAGCTCACATGTGACCCATCCATAACCAAAGCCCGACTCTCCAGTGAAGTGAAGCAGGAGTGTGGAAGACACCTGTGGCATTCTTCTTGCCTGTTCAGATCACCAGGGTTGTTCTGCCTGAAGTTGTTCTACAGAGCCTTCTTTCCACCAGAGGGCAGCTGCTAAAAGAAGTGTCATGGACTTGTCTGGCTCAAGATGAGACAAGAGCTAATTTGATGCTAATTATTACAGTTGTAACTTCCTCCTTAAACAGATGCAATCCCCTTCAGACATCTCCAATGGTGTCATGCCTAGGGAATGCTTCCCACAATAAAAGCAAGGCAGTGTTCTTTCCAAATTGCCTACAAGATCCATCCTTAGCTTTAATCTGAGCTAGACACAGTACAATTACTTATTTATGTTCCTGAATTAGCAGGACACTAAGGCCTCAGATGTATTTGCAATCCGTTTATCGCTGAGCTCCATTCATTGCAGATGTGGCATGCTTCTGCAGTTGAAGGTGGTAAGTGCAGAGGAAGCCTGCAGCTTTTAAGGAGAGCTCAGCACTGCATCTCCTCCCTTTATGAATGGCATGGAGCCACTTTGGTGTCTAGACATGAAAAGCCTATGGTGAAAAGCTATTGTAGGATGACAAGTGAAAATAAGTGACAGCTGCTTCCTGGTGTAGTTGTACATGAAGAATATAGGGAATGAAGAAGAACTGCTTGTGCTAGGTCCTTATTTTGCCTTTCCTTGTGATAAAAAAAAAGAGTGCAATAGGAAATGAGCTGCCAGACAGGGATGCATCTGTGCCTGCATCTCTCCCTGTGGCCGTGATGTGTGCTTTTACTGTTACAAGTGTCAGATAAGGCAGAGGCAAGAGTTTCAGTGAAATAGAGACAAGTAGCAGCTCTGCCCACCCCATCATGTCTAAGCACAGTCTAATTGTGTTTCTTCCTTTTAATCTTTTCTTTGTTATAGTTTCTTTCACTTCCTTTCCCTTTTACGTATACTGTTACTTTCTCTGGCAGAGAGACTTGCGCCTCTTTCTTATGTTGAGGCTGAATTCAGAAGAATTCGGTGAATTCTTTACTGCACTAACAGTAATTCTGCCTGCGGAGATAAATGGAGCTTCAGATTACCTAAGGTTTTCATGTTGGATGTTGGAAACAATCATATTGCATAAACAAAGCAGGCAAGGCATTTCCAACAATGTACAAGCCTGGAGGATGGGAACGCAGATACACAACCCTCACCAGATGTTCATAGAATTAATTTTCCATGGTAGAACAAACACTGAGACTTTATTCTTTGGCCAGACAACAGAGAAACTTCACCCACTGTATTCATCTCCCGCAAAGATAACAAAACCTCACTTATGACCAGGTTTCCCTCCAGAGATGTCACTCTTGTCAAACTGAAAGTTTGTCACTGTTTCCAAAGTTTTCATTAAGACTGCATTGAACTGTGAGTGAGTATGTACTTTCAGAGCTGAAGTCTTTCTGCCACTTGTTGCCTTCTTTTCAGGTTTTGAAAGGGAGCTTCACATTTACGTACCCCTGATTCATCTTGATTTGTGTGTGGCTTGTGTCTAGTGACCAGGACAAACATAGGAGACAGTGGGCAGTAACGTTATCTCCAGATGACTACAGGTTGAGGACAGATGGGATGTGGGAAGAGTGAAGGAATAAGAAGATGAGAAAGGACCAGATAACCTCTAAGGTTAAAAAGAGTGCCTGCAGCGATGAGGAAGTGAGTTCCTTTGGGTTGCCAGAGCTATAAACAGCAGAAAATTCTCTCCTCCTAGAAATCCATAGTGGTACCCAAATGAGGCCACTGACTTCAGCTGCTGGCAAGGGAGTGTGGCCTCTGCTGCTCTTCCCCACCAGCATGCCCTCTGTTCTCCATAGCACACAAAACTAGAGAGGCATTTTGGTGCCTAATGTAGTTGCTTCTTCCCTCTTCTCTGTACCCTGAACAACAATGATAAAGCTAAGTATTAAAAGAGTGTTGTCCATTCCTGTGTTGAATGCATGCAACTTGTGAAAAATCCTTTGTGTTAGATAATTAAAAGACTGTACTTGAATACACGAGGGAATTGCTATGGTGTCACTCAAGTAGTTCTGGTGATTCTTAACATTTCAGAGCTTGGTTTCGCAACCAGAGTGATGTTCCTTTAAAACTATTTTATAGCTTAGTTTTTGCCTAACCCAAGAAATCTTCCTCCTTCCCTCTCCTCTCCCCCACCCATAGCTAAGCAGAAGGAAGACAACGGTCCTGACGGTTCCTTGTTCCCTAAAGGTAGAATTGATTCCTTTTTTTTAACTTCCTCCTTATATCTCTGCACAGGAGCACCAAGGAAGGGCAGTAAAAAGGACTCTTGGAGAAGTGGAAGAGTGTACTGCTGAGAAGAGGCAGCTCCATATTAAGGTGCAGAGTCACTTCTCGTGTTTGAGCTGATGACATGTTTTCATTCATGGTATAGCCAGAAGGGGTCTTTGTATCTGCTGAGACTGCAACTAATCATCTGTGTTCTACCAGTTCAAAACAAATTCTGGCTTCTTTAAGTGGTGATATTTGAGCGTCACAAGAAAACATGCAGAATAATCTATTTCAACATGGTCCATAGCAGGTGCCAGCTCGTACTCCTCACAGCTGTCTTTAAAGAAATTTCAGGAACAACCTTTTAATAGAAAGCTAATTTTATGGCATAATAATTCTACCAAGCTCTGATAATATCAAGTATACAATTGGAGGTTCACTTATTCCTTTTATGTATTATGATGTTGAATTATGGTAGATTTTAAATTATATGACGGTCCACTAAATACCATACACAGTATAAGAGAATGTAATTTAATGATTCATCTGAAGACAATGCAAGCTAAAGATGTTCAGCCCTTCCTAGGAGTGTGTCCCACATATGTACAATAACTACAGCTCAAAAGTTCAAAGCAACAATGTAAGGGTTTTTGCATAATCATAATATGAGTTATGGGGAGTTAACTAATTTTTTTTGATTCTGTCAAACTCAATTTCCAGAACTGAATCCTTTTTCATATTCAGTGGAGCTCATCTTGGGTAAGTCAATGTCTCAGGTCTTGTACCTAGAGCCCTGTTCAGTGCAAGTTTTACTAGTTAATTTAATTCATAAATCAGGTCTACATAATACCCTCGGAGTCCTCACACCTTTCTATACAATGTGTGTGCCTCTTTTGTCATAGGATGTGAGTGCCTTGCATTCTTTGTGTTTGCTGTTCTCTACAGCAATTCAGGGAGGCACAATTATCCTTGTAGAAAAGCTAAGGAATTGGGAACATAGAATTCAGATGCTATCTCCTGAGAAGTATTAGGTGGAAATAAATACCTGAGTCCAAGGTACAAACCCTCAGAATATTTCCTCAGCTACTGTGAAGCCGGGGATGCTCGCTAAGTTCCCCAGTTCCTCAGTATGCAGTGGAATTTGTAAACTAGGCATTCTTCTGTTCATCTTACCTGAGGTGCTTTATTTTTTTCAATTTTTTTTTTATGGATTTGGGCTTTGCATAACATGAAAGGCTGGGCAGGTGACGCTGGTTTCACTTTCTGTAGCATAGCTCTGTAGTTGGAACACACAGGCCTCGGGTGACTTACCTTTCATTTCTTTCCTCCATGTGAGAGTTAAAGCCCATGTTTCTTATTCTTTGGAAGAGTTTTTCTGCCCCTTATAGCTTAACCATCTGTTGAGCTGTTTTGTGTTAGGAGTATTCTTGTACTTTCCCATTGAATCTGTTCTGATCTCCATCGTATAATAAAGGATCAGCTGAATTGAGAAAGATCAGAAGAGAACATTCTCTGTAGCTGTTAGGACTGTGAAGGTGGGAGGGAGGCGCAACGTCTACAATATGGCTTGTCTCTGCTCTGCCTTTTCACAAAATTGCTCTTCTTATAAGCTTGATCAGCGTCTCCAATTTTGCTCCTTCTCTGTTTCTTATTTATCTTCCCAAAGTCATAAAGTCCCTCCATTTCCGTATGTGCATCTTTCTTCCTTCTTCTAATCTGTCTTTTGCCTATCTGCTGCCATAAGTATGGCATAAACAAGAGGCAAGCTTCCTACCTAGCAAAAAAACTTAAAAGAACATCTTATGCATTCTTCTAATTTGAAATAAATGAACTTCACAGCAAACAAAATGGCAATGAAAGTAGCAATGCAAGTGGGACCATAAAAGCGCCTGGCTGGTGAAGCCTCTTTCTTCCAGGTCCCCTTCCTTCCCAGGTCTGTCCATGGAGGAGTTTACACATCCCTTGTTGCAAATGTTTCCTGCATAACTACAACTGACGCATCACATAAGGCACATCATTCCGTTTAAGGAGGAGCAAGTCAAAGGCTGTATCTGTACTTGTGTGTGGTTCTGTCTGCAAGTCTTGGGGGGAGGCTTAAGTCGAGAAGAGGCCCAATTTAGAACACAACCAAAAATGAAAAATAAATGCTATTCACTCAGCTCCAAGTAAGGTTAAGAGGAAAGTTTGCCAGCTAATGCTGTCAGTGGCCTCTTTGTAGCTTATGTTCTTTTCTAGCAAGCACCCATTTAAAGGGATTAATATGCAGTCTCTTCATTTGAGTGAAATTTAAATAGCATGCAATTTTCTCTGTCAGTTTAATAAATGTGAAATATTCTGCCAGACTCTGGAATTTCGTGCTGGAGATGCATAAATGCATCCCCTTCCCTTTGTTCTCCTCATGAGAACAAGAACACGAGACAACACCCTACACATACTCAGCTTTGAAAAGACAGAATGGTAAGATTGGCTCCATAGAGCTCCTGTCTGAGAGAAGCCATCCTTCAAAAATCTTGGATATTAAATATTTCTTCTTGATCCCTGAGAAATTAAGTAGTAAAACAAGCTCATGTGTCTGTGAAACTAGTTCTAGAAGGCTTCCAGCTAAAAGTGACTTGCCTACTTATAAACAATCCTAAAACTTAGGGGTTTTTTTCAAATAGAGAAGTAATTTCTGCTTGCTTTTAACACGGCAGCTGATGATCCTTTCCTGTTGGAAAGGTATAGCAAGTGTTTGGAACAATGAGGACCTCAGAGTTTCAAAAGCTGAACAGTTTCAGCTTTTTTCTTCAGCTTTACCTGGTCAGGAAGGTATGGGCTCATAAGCAAATTCAAGTCTTGCAGACAGTGTTGAGAATTCCTTGAGCTCAAAAGGAATATCTGATATTTCTGATGTCTGAAGAATGGAGTAGGAGACTGTTCCTGGTGAGAGCTGCGTGTCATATTTAAAACCCTAAACATTTTGAATCCTGACCCCTCTTTGAAAATAGGGGTCCTGAAAGTGAACTATAAAGTGAGAGTTGAGATGATCAGCTGCTTAGTATAGATTTCAAAGCCTGTCTAGTACTTCTGCTTGAGAATTTGGGCTGGTACTTACAGTCTTTACAGATTCCTTTCCTCACAAAAAGAAAACAAGTATTAATTCAAACCAACTATGGATATTTATGGTTTACTGAAATCAGGATTCACATGAAAACTATGCTATCATTTACATTTAGGGTGCCCTAAGCAAGCAAATTTTCCTTGAGTAATCCTGATTATCAGTGGAACCTTACATGAACTTTTATGTTTGCTGAAACTGTATCTGATATCCTCATACCCTGTGCGTTGATCTGCAGGAAACGGAAGGCATGGGCTTCAGCGATAGCTCCAGAAGACGAGATTGGCCACGTAGGCTTATGTGACATAGAAAAGGTTGTAGAGGAAATTAAATTGCTTTTCAGTTCTCATTTTCCTACTCGTTGTTTAGGTAGAAGTTACCTACAAAATCTGGGATCCCTGGAAGTAGAAGCACAAGTGCTATTACTTAACATAAGGCTTGCATGGAGTTAAAATGGAAGGAAAGCAGTCTTGTGTATGGTTTGAACTACTGGTAGGAGAATAAAAAGCCTTGTAAAATGCTGTGCTGTGGTTGCTGACGTAAAAATGATTAGGGTATAGAAATGTGTAATACACACAGCTTTACTGCTCCTCCAACGTTCATCAGAAAACAGGTATACTGGGTTAATTACTGGGAGTTCCCGTCTAAGTGGAGATGTTGTTGCTTGGAGATTTCAAAGGAAATAGCAGATTTAGAGCAAAGAAAGAGTTGTCCACAACTAAAGTGGATTTGTTTGCTTGAGGAGAGGGTCCTAGCATTAATGACTGGAAGGTATTAAGTTTAATGAGATGGTTAGAGGACACGTTTTTCTAGGTAGATGTATGACCTTGGTCAATTTGCAAATCAGAATCATTTCAAATAATTAATTTCATCTTGAATAACTTAGCCCAAATATATGAAAGCCTTTATTTTCTGCTGTACAGTACTCCAGCACAAATGTTGATAGAAGGGTTTTAGGTATTACTATTTTAATAGCTGGCAGAGTGTTGTCAAGACATGAAGCAGCATGCTACTTCCCTGATGTAACATCTCTGTTCTGGGAAGCGTAAACTAAAGCGAACTTCAATTTGTAGGAAAGATTGTTAGGGGGAGATTTCCCCAAAACCCAGCAGGTAATTCAGATGAGATAATAGCAAGAAAATACTGTGAACATTAGTTTTCACTGAAAGAAAGACGGCAAATGGAGAATGTGGCAAATAGAAGCTGGCTTCTTTCCATGAAACTCTACAGCTTTCACTGTCCTGTGCAACTGGTTTTGTGTGCATGGAGCAGATGGGATATGACAGGCTTAATCTTGTTTTTCTTGATGTTGGTGACTCACCTGAGCTTTAGCACATGTGATTTGAAGCACAGTGATTAAACAGCATGGACTGAAAGGGCACGAGGAATGACACCCTCTGTTAGCCCTGTAAGCGCTGTATACAGCGCTGTTTCCAGCATGGTTTGGTACATAGCTGACTGCCTGAGAAAGCCAGCTTCTTGGATTTGATATCTTCTGCAAGCACAAGTGTTCTCTTGGAACCTCTTTCAATCTGTGTCATGCTTTGTTTTTGTGGAGAGCCAAATGGGGCAGGCTGTTGAGCTAGTAGCTAACCCTTAATGACTCAGAAGAAAGCTTCATGTCCTGCCTTGATTTGCTGCTAAATCATAGACAATCAAGCTGGCTTTTAGTCCAATCACTAATGCCAGTCATGCGCAAACGATGTAAAGATTGGGATGCAGTAACGTCAGTTTGAAAAATTTCTATTTCTTGCCTGCACTGCACATTTTGGAGCAACATTCTCCCTTATCTCAATCTTTCCTGCTTTTACTGCTGATTGGAAAGCAATTTTTGCAGGTTACTTTTGCAAGATAGGCAGCCCAGTGGAGTGGACAGGAGCAGAAGTAACGATCAAAGCAAGCTTAGTACAGACAGATGGGTGTGTGCGAGCATGAACTTGCCAGTACATAGCACTGCATTACTGCATAGGCAAATGCAAGCCAAAATATTCACATTGCCTTAGACAAACACTGTTAAAATTTGGCCCACTGCTGTTAAAATATTTTAAAACTATTCTTCCTGCGTTAACATAGTTGAATTTCTTTCCCTAATACCTTGAGCTCTCGAAGGAATCTAAAACATTTAACAGCAGTGTTTGGCAAAAATAAAAACATAGAATCATAAAATAGTTAGGGTTGGAAGACACCTTAAAGATCGTCTTGTTCCAACACCCCTGCCATGGGCAGGGACACCTCCCGCTGGCTCAGGCTGCCCAAGTCCCATCCAACCTGGCCTTGAACACCTCCAGGGATGGGGCAGCCACAGCTTCTCTGGGCAACCTGGGCCAGTGCCTCACCATTCTCATGGTGAAGAAATTCTTCCTTAAGTCTAGTCTAAATCTGCCCCTCTCCAGTTTATACACATTCCCTCTGGTCCTGTCCCCAGGATAAATGCAATAAATCTTCTGCACTTGTCCCATAGTACACAGCTTTGCCAGGTCTTCACCTTTTTTTCTATCAAGGTGCTGCTGTTTCACTGTCAGCTTTACTCAGATTTTCCATTTCTTGACATGGAAAATTACTATGAGAAAGTCGCAGATGCAATTATTGTGTCTCTTTTGGGAAGCCAAAAAATGAAGGGGTTTTGTAGGTTGGAAAATGAAATTAATTTTTTAGTTTTTAGTGTTCCAATCCTCTGCCCTGTGTTACTCCTGAGCTATTCAAGCACAAGGATTCTGTTCTTGGAAAAATTATATCACTGTAAATGGACTTCTGTGGTATGTGTGCAGTGAGAATACTCAGGTGGCAAACTTGGCAAGTTACTGTGCTGCATTTTTCTCCCATACTTACCTCAAAGGTAGTTACTCGGTTATGATACCCTTTTTCAATTTTCCCCGTTTTTTCGTTGGAACATCCTGTTGTTTGGGCTCTTTTGGACAGGTTATTCGATGTGCTGATAGCAGAACATATCAGTGAACATGAATCCTATCTTACCCCGCCTTACTATTAAAGGTTGAGCAAATAGTTGGAGCCTTGTAGTATCTGGAAGAAAGGACCAATGTTTCTGACCCTCTAGGTGTAATAATTGCCTCCATTCAAGGTGATGAGGAGCTTTCAAGTTTTCAAGGAGCTTTCAGAAGCTTTCAAGTTTTGGAGGTAAGGATGTGTCAATCTGCATGTGACTCTGCTCACCCAAGTTCTACCTATAAACAGGCAGAGTTGCTTCCATTAGCTTGTTCTTAATGTACCTGGAAGTGTGCCTGGGAGTGGCACATGCTGAACCTTCTAGGTATGGAGAACTGTGAAGTACTGCGAGACTTTGCAAGACTTACATTAGTTCTTAAAGCCTTAGTTATTTGAACCCGTGGCTTGCTTGGATTTGTACACATCCTTGCTTTTGTTAGACACCTTGAAAACTACAGCTGTGTAGAACTAGATCGATATCCCAGAGATTTGCTGTAAATTGTAGCTTTATCCAACTGGAATAAATAATAACCCTGAAAGTGCAGCTGCCTGATAGCATCCTGAGTTTCCTGGTGGACTTGTACACGTTGTGCTGAAGTGCCTGCAGTCTCATCTTTATTATTGTTACTGCATCTGTATAGCCTCATCAATACTGCGACCCTACTGGCACGGAAATAGGCCAGTAATATAAAGGTTGAATATCAGCCTGAGTATCTGATTTGGCTTCTTCTAACCGATATGCTCAGTTTTCTAAGAGTCTTCTAACGTGAATGTGAAGATTCGCAGCACTTTCATGATTACAATTAGTCTCTTTCCATTCCACACATGCATTGTTTGTTAATACTGCAAGTGAAACATGGAATTCTGCAGTCCCAAGCACATCAATCCAGTGGACACACAACTACTTTGGGGCACAGCAAGCCCAAAATCAGCAGGTGAGATGCACCTCCATTACCAGTTATGTCCTCCATTAATGAATACATCACGAGTCTCGTGGTACTAATCAGCAGCCGAGGTTGAATTCTTAGGTGTTAATTTAATAGCTACCGGCTGCAGAGTTAACACACACAGAGTTAATCCTTGGAACACATATTAAATACATGACAGTGATTTGGAACAACTCAAAGATAAATAGCATGAGGTTTTGGTGCCTGAGCCAGAGATCCCAACAGATGGTCTAGTGCAGTATCAGTTCTGCAGCTGTAACTGCATTGTCCATCTTAATCCGCTCACTAACAGAGCTTTATTTTTGTTTCACAAATTCATTAATCTGATCTTGAACACAGAACTGAGGAAATTATGGCTACGGGAGCAAGATAAGCTGATAGTCTGTGAACTTCACCTTCCCTTCTTGCTGCACATTGCAGTTCAAGCGTGTAGCACCTTCTGTTGTTGCAGTATTGACCTTCCTTTCTCCTGTATCAGTCATTTGCACCAAACAAAGTGCACTACAGTGATGTGACAGGAACTAATCAGGGTTGTTTGAAGCTGATCTCCTGCCAGATGAGTTCAGGATTCCAAAATACTTGAGTTAATGTGATTTTGGGGGCTTTTGACACCTACCCACAGAGGTTTTGCTATTTGCCATCTCCAGCATGACTCAAATACCAGGTCATGGCTTGCATAACAACTGGTAATAAGTTGCCATGAGGAAATAATGCTAGTAACTACGTGTCTTTAAATCTTACCAAATGCTGTGCTATGCTAGGAAACAAGGTGCATACTTTTTTATTTTAATTGGATATCTTCTCATCTTTATTGGACCATTTGTGTCTGGGGTATTTCCAAGAAAAGAGGTGTTGGTAGAGGCTGAGCAACACCTGGGTTTTCCAATGCCAGCCAACAAGCATGCAGCTAAGAGGTGAGGTGTGCCCAGCGTTTAGACATCAAGCTAGTTCTGTAGAAGGATGGAAACTAGAAGCTGGGAACTTGGATACTTATCACTTGGATTCTCTGTCAATAGAACAAAGTACTGAGTTTTCTCCTACAGAACAAACTGATTGCAGGATAAGATTTAAAAAAAAAAAAATTGTGAAAAAAAAGACCTACTTCAAAGAGGCAAAACTAACATGGAAAAGTGCAATGTATGCTTGCAGCCCAGAAAGTCAACGGTATACTGGGTTGCAACAGAAGAAGTGTAACTAGCAGGGTGAGGAAGGTAATTCTGCTCCTCCACTCTGCTCTCGTGAGACCCTCACCTGGAGCCCTGCATTCAGCTCTGGAGTTCTCAAACACAGGAAAGAAATGGGTCTGTTGAGCGAATCAGAGGAGACCAGGAAGATGATCTGAGGCTGAGGGCACCTCCCATACAAGGACAGGCTGAGAGAGTTGGGGTTGTTCAGCATTTTAAAAGAAAGGCTTGCAGGGAGACCTTAGAGCAGCCTCCAGTACTTAAAGGGGGTCCTACAGGAAAGCTGGGGAGGGGCTCTTGATTAGTGCAGGGATTGGATGAGGGGAAACGGTTTTAAGCTGAGATTTAGATGAGATATTGGGAAGAAATTCGTTACTGTGAGTGTCATGAGGGCACAGGTTGCTCGGAGAAGTCATGGCTGCCCCATCCCTGGAGGCGTCCAAGGCCAGATTGGATGGCTTCTAAAGCAAACCAGACTAAAGCAAACCAGGCACAGAGCTGCAGCACAACCAGATGCTTGGGCAGCGTGGGACTATTCAGTGGGCTTAGTTTGCTGTTTTAGTTTTGGAAGGATGTTTAGTCGTGGCTGCCTCATCCCTGGAGGTGTCCAAGGCCAGGTTGGATGGGGCTTTGGGCAGCCTGGATCCAGTGGGAGGTGTCCCTGCCCATGGCAGGGGGTGGGACTGGATGGGCTTTGAAATCCCTTCCATGATTCTACAATTCTAAGATTATAAGTGAAAACTGGAAAACCCATGAAATCCTATAGATGATACAACACTACAGGACAAACACATACAAGAGGGCAACACAGTGAATGAGTGTTGAGAGAGTATAGGAAATGTATGCCATCATTTCCCTAGAGAAAGTGCTGCCAGATCAACAAGGCACGAAGCAGGGAAGCAAGTTGATCATCAGTTTTTATTAAAAAAATGCAGAGGAATATTGTTTTTATGCCTGTGTTACACAACACTTTGGACTGTGCTCTTACAAGCTCAAAGGCTTGATCTGCACTTAATATTTTCCCACTTTAAAGTATAGTAATCTATAAAATAATTTACATACTTTGTCTAGGAGTATATATCTGCTGTTTATTGTATATCTATTGTCTAAGTATGTGTGATCTAATTATTTGTGTGACAAGTGAAAGCATACTGTTGCTAACAACACTTGGTTGAAAATATGTTGATCAGCAAGAACAGCATTTTATATGCTAATCGAGGGGAATAATTGTACTAAGAGTGCAAGTACTCTTGATATTCACACTTTAAAGTAGTTTTTGCTGAAGAACTGGCCCATCTCAATAACCAACCTTGTGGTGTCACCTGCTCGGGAAGAAATCTGGACATTCTCGCTCTTCAGTGATCAGCCAGGGGTGTCCAGCAGGAGGGAGGCAGCAGTCTGTGGGAATTTCTGTGTAGTGTGTGCAGTATCCATTCATAGAATGGCTTCCAAAGAGCTTTTTCCTACAGGCAATCCTCTCCATAAAGTATTCTGCCGTTGCTACACACACTGAACTTTCTGATTAGAAACCTTAATGTCATGAGCCCTTGAATTGTAGAATCATAGAATCATAGAATATCATAGAATAGTTTGCGTGGAAGGACCTTAAAGATCATCTAGTTCCAATCCCTCTGCAATGGGCAGGGGACAAAATAGTATCATTGAAATAGTATCATTGTCCTAACCACAGTCTATCTCCTAATTAAAGAGTATTGTCTTATTCCCAGTCTTACCAGTTCTCCCCAAAGGTCTGCTTTGATCTGTTCCAGTAGAGTCAGGCGCTCAAAGTGGAACGAAGCCTCTGACTTGAAAGCGGTCTTTTCACAGCCTTGGTATTGGCTTTTTAATGTTCAGTCTTCCATCAGACTGACATATCCAGTGCTGTTTGTGTCTCCCTCTGTCCCTTACACCTAATGGCTTGGCACTGTAGCGTTAGCACTCCTGGTATCTCTGCATTCCACCTTCCTGCAGGTGCCAGCGCTTTCCTTGTATCCAGGGCTGATGCAAAGACATGAAAATGGATTTTATGCCCGGTGTAGGGTACGTTGAGAGTGTGGCTTAGACTCTCATTTGCACCACAGTAATATTTCCACCAGGCAGAGGAGGTTTTAACAGCAGACTTGAGTCTGAGGTAATGGTTATAACTTTGAGACAATTTGTCATGAGTTTCTAAGTAACTTTAAGAATAAGAATAGTGGAACTCTGCTTTATTACACCCTGTTGTTTTTATCATCTGCATGTGATAGCAGACCTCTGCCACCCAGCTGGCCCGGAGATTGTGGGGAATGGCAAGTGGAGAAGCCAGTCACCTATTTTTGTGTAGCTTAACTACTAGCAAGACTTCTCTCAAGGCACAGGAAAAGGTCACAGAAGCCTAATTCTCCACTGTGTTCAAGTTTCCACTTGTTTGAGTTGTAATGAGCATATTCAAGGGCAGGATTGTGGTTTTAGGACATCAGTACTCCCGCTCTGGACTTCTCTGGGACCCAGCAAATTCTTTCTAGAAATTCTGTTTGAAATTAATTTCATTGCTTTTTTTTGGGTCAAAGACAGCTGTTACTCAGTAGGTTTTTAGCTCTCACTGCAGGTGATTTTTTAAGGAACATGAATAATATATTTTCTAGATGCACAGCAGTAGCTCCCATAGACTAGGTTACCAGGTGCCTAAGTCTGTTACCTGTGCCTCTGGTATGAAGAGAACTTTGGAGTCCTAACCTGCAAGATTCATAGCAAGGCGGCTGTGTCTCACAGTCCTGGGCTCAGCCTTGGATGGAGGTGTCAAACTGGAGTAAAAAAGAAATGTCCCACAGCAGGGGCATTTCTTCTCCTTGTGGCAGCGCCAGCAGCTCCCCATGCCTGCTCTGACAGAAATCAATACTGGTTTCCATTACTGACCAAATCCCTTTCGGGTTCAATCCATGGCTTTTGCTCCTCAGATTTTCTTATTATTTTTCTTTAGGAGCTCATTGTTAAAAGCAACTCTTAAACTGTCCTGTCATGCAAAGCATAGCCTGAGAAGTTCTAACTTAGTTGCTGTTTGCAACGGTGTTTTGTTGGGCAGTGCTGGCCAGGGTTGGTGTGCAGAGGTTTCTGGATTAGCAGCACAAATGCTTACCCAGCTGAGAGCCGAGCTCAGAAATATTTAGTTAGGCTGTTTCCCATTATAAGACCAGAATCTCTTACTTTCTATGAAGACAGAAAACTCCAATGCTTTGATTACAGGAGGGAAATTCAGAAGTAAAATTTGAGAGAGTACTTGAACCAACACGTTAGGCTGCATCAAGAGGTATGTTTTTAGGATAATGGGAATCAAATGAACTGCCTAAAGGCAAACTCAGCAATTATATCAGAGATGAAAGTGTCTGACATTGATTTATTCAGAAATCCTGTTTGGTCACTTAAGTTGGTCTTGCTTCAGGCAGTTAGTGACTGCCCACGTCAAGTGGGCAGCTTAAAAGTCTTCGCGGCTGGAGCTTTTCTTGTTTTCAAGACTGCAGTACTTGAAAAGTATGAGAGTCTGAAGATATAAAATTTAGGTTCTGCTGAGTCATGCTCATCATCTTTTGTAATAGAGGATGGTTAAGGTCTTTACTGACATGGAAACAGAGAAATCTCTGGCATTTGTACTCAAAGGGGAAGGCAGCATAGGGCAAAAAACTGTTCCTTGAGGAATCTTGCAGACGCATATGATGCTCTCAGAAGAGGCAAGAAGCGCTTACCAGTCCACCATCCTCACTTTAATCTACGCAGTATGCACGCAAGACGTCTCTTGTTTTAACCTTTGCGCCATAAAGCTGGAGCGACATTTGCATCTTTTCTACTGTTTACTTTGGTTTGGGAAGCCAGTATGATAAAATCTACACAATACCAGCGGTATTTAGGCTAACTCTAGTGAATGGTATACAAAGCAGTCAAACAGTGGAATTCATGGGAAAAAAAGTTAGTACAGCAGTGGACTTCCAATGCCACTTGATGCCTTTGGGGAATCCTAATCTCAGTTCTTGGCAGGCTTTTGGTATCTGGCTCTCTAGACAGATGCTTTTGGTTCAAGCAGCCCATCGTGCTGATCTGCTGAGGCAGTGCCAGTTTAAACAGTATTTTTTGACTGGCAAAAGGCAAAATGGATATTTTATCCTTTGATTTAGTGACAGGTTTTGGTTGGTTGCTGTTCTTTAAAAAGCAGAAGAGGAGTGTAGATTTAGATAGCATATGGGTAAGAAAAATGTCAACAGTGGCTGGCCTTGGGCACTTGAGGATTAACAGCTCTGTGCCTGCACCAAAGAGAAAAAAAACCTCACTGACCAAGTGAAACCTTAGAATCACACACTGAAAAAATGTTCAACATAGCTTAGCAAGCGAAGTTTATGTTAAGTGATAAACTCATTCTGACCTTGTTAGTAGCAGGCTCCTGGAAGACCATTGTTTATTTTTAAGAGCAAGGGGGAAGACTGTGAAAGGTTAGCTATAAAAACCCCCAGGCAGTTGGCTGATCCAGAAAACGCAAAATTTTGAGCATCAGAAAGCTTTTTGTAGATTTACCAATTGAAGTTACTGTCAGGGACTTCTTCATTAGACGTAGCATAAAAGGGGAAAGGAGAACTTACAAATGTTTGTACGTATCATAACACAAATGCCTTCAGGTTGCAGATTCTCCTTAATGCTGTTAGGTCTGTTTGCAGCCATAGTGCATCCACATAGTGGGTTGACAGCTGGCTGCCAGACTCCCCTCCTCAACAGGATACGGGAGGAAATAAGATGGAAATGCTCATGGGTTGTGATAAAGACACTGACCAATTACTGTCATGGGCAAAACAGACTCAACTTGAGGAAAACTAATTTAATCTATTGCCAGTTAAAGTAGAGTTGGATGGTGAGCAACAAAGACAAAAGCTGAAAGGCCTTTCCCCAATTCCTGCTCGTTTCCCTCTAAGGTTGAATTTCCATCTTTCATTCCTGATTACTCCCCTGACTGATGGAAGGGGATTGGAAATGGGAGATTGTTGTCAGCCAACAAGAGTCCCTCTCTGCTGTTCCTTCCTCCTCACACTCCTCTTCCCTGTTCCAGTGTGGGTTCTTCCCATGGGTTGTGGTTCCTTCAGGATAAATCTGCTCCAATGTGGGTTTTCCAGGGGCTTCAATTCCTTCCAGGTGTGTCCAGCTGATTTACAGAAAGGGAATGTCCTTATTTCCAGCCCATGAACAGTAGAATAAAGCCTTGAAGAACAGAGTGAGTGGTGGGCAGCTGAACTTTTAGCCTGGATTTCAGAAGAGATAACGAACCGAAAGTGGAGTCAAAGTCTTGGGGCACCCTTCCTGCCCAGTGGCAGTGACCTGCCTTGGGCATGTGGTTTGCAGTTCTGTAGGAATTAGAAATACTTGCAGATAAAAATCAGGCAGAAAAAATGTGGCATTTCACATGCATAAGTTGATTCTTATTAAAAATCCCTTAATTCACAGGTGACTAAATCTTCATTTTCCTTCTCATACGTAAAGATTAAATGTCAAGGCACCACAGAGCTGGACTTGACTTAGTGGGCATTTCCTTCTGCTCGAAGATCTGGCGTCAGGGCTTGGGCAAAGAATGCTCCAGCTGAGCCCTGTAAGCATAGCTCATTGAGTCAACACCAGGAGAGACAGGCAGGAAACGTCAGTCTGCCTGCAATTTCATTTATAAGCAGGATGTAAAGGAATGACAGTAACTTCAGAACAAATAATGAAAACTAATCATTCAAAATAATTGAAAATTCAGAATTAACAAATAAAAACATTGGAATCTCGTGAGCTGGGTCCATTTCCCTCCAAGGAGATGTGTTTAAAACTAACATCAGATTTGTAATTGTTTTGACACATTTTAGAATTTTTGTGTGCAAAATTTCCTGCAAAATTTGGGACCAAAAGTTAAAAAAAAAAAAAACTTAAAAAGATTGCTGGGTGTGTATAATATTGACCTATGTATGTTTTTCAGGAATAAGATTTAAGGGAAAACACTCTTTTTGTTTGTGAAATCACAAGAGATGGTAGGACTTCACCAAAGCAGCACTGTCATTTGGCCAATCCAACCACAGACTATATTGCATTTGCACCTTCTGGGGCAATTTAGAAATTATTGGCGTGGTTTCTAACAAGTTAGGCGTGCCCTTCCTTGTCACTGTGGGTACATAACTTAGGCAGTTCCCACAATGGCAGAAAAATTGCGTACCTGGTAAAACAAGGCTTCCCGCTCGAAAGTATTTGATTTATGCAGAATTGTCTTATTTACATGTACTACCAAAACAATATTTCTTGTTCAAATAGGCTGACAAGCAGAATGGCTGCTGGATGCTACAGAGGGGTTTGCTGTACTGCAAATCCAAGGCAAGAAGGGGGATGTGCTTACTGGGGGTGACGACACAGAGGTTCCCGACTGCACAGAGGAAGACAAAGAGTATGTTTTGTGTTCGAACTGGGTTAGTCCTGGGCAAGTGCTGGGGCATCATGGTGGGGGATCATGTCCCTCCTCCCACTTTGCTGGGCTGAGTCCACTGTGTTTCTGTCTGCTTTTCTCCCCTGTGGCCAGCAGCCTGGAGCATCAGAATCCCCTCTGGAGCACCCCAAAACACCTCTTCCTCGTGTAAAGTTTGCTTTATAACAGTGCATGGTTTGAATAGCTCAACTATAAGCCGTAGTTAGAGCAAAAAAAATTGAAAGCGTGCAGTATCAGGCTGTGCCTGGCAGTTGCTGTAATGCTGAGCAATCGCTCTCTGGGAATGTGATGGCATTCTGTAGTTGCTGCCTTTAATTCGAAATGCAGACTACCTGTAACTCCCAGCTCCAGCCACTAAACTTAGGTACTTTACTACGTGGCATAAGTTGCATTTCTGTGCTGCTGAATGTTGCTGAAACACAGGTAATCTTTAAGGAACTTTAATGTTAAGTGAGAAAAAAAAATAAACTGAAATTGCATTTACTCTTCTGCATTTCAAAGGACTTGTTCTGCAATTTTTCCTTACCTTTAAAGATAGTAACTAGAAAGCCCGTAGTGTGGGAGCCATTGCTTTTAAATGCTTCAGCAAGCGTAATACTCACTGACTGAACTTGCAGTTGGCAAAAGCAAAAGCTGGGGGGGATGTAAGGGAACATGTGCTGCCCTTTGTAGTTCCAGTTCTTTTAGAAGCACTCACAAATAGCTTTAGTTTCTTTAGCAAATACAATGGCATCATTCTGGGCATGCCTAGTAGAAGTGTTCTGGGGCTGGTAAACTGTGAACAAACCTGTTTGCATTGCTGTACTGTACAGCACAGCACAGCACAGATAAGCCCTAATTGTTATGCAACTCCTTAGCATAAGCTCCTGGCATGGCTCATATGCTTCCCTTGTACTAAGACCGTCCAAAATAGCAACAAGAAAGCATGTAACTAAAGACACAGCAGGACTGTAGGAATTCACTCAGGCCTTGGATGTCCTAAAGACTGAACAATTCCTCATTTTAAACCTTCCAAAATGCTAAGCATAATGTATTTTCTTCGGAGCTTCTTCAAGGTAAGCAATTTCAAACTTTTCCTGAGTGTGGGAAGTTTGTTTGGTTTAGTTTTGTTTTGACAGGAGAGAAACTTGGATTTGGCAGTCTTTTGTATGGGAATATAGAAAGTAGTTTTCTTGAGAACTGATTCCCAGTAAGTGTGCTCCCCAGGTTTGCAATTGCTTTGCTATGTTAACACTTGATTTGTTAGAAAGTGGTTATCTTCTGCTACAATAAAAGGGAGACACTTGTTGTGGATTTACATTGAGAGATCGTTATACAATGAAAACCATAAAGTTTCATAGTGTAAAGCCACATCCGTCAGCTGGGAGTGTTAGCAGTGAAAAATGCATTTTTATGAGGCAAAACCAAATTGTAACTTGTTCTTATGATGTTTTCTGAAGTGTTTGCTGTAGTTTAAGCCTGCCAAATTGAGGATTGAACACAACCCTCACTGAAAAGCTTTGGAGACAAAAATAAATTATAACACATTGCCAGTAAGTATAAGTTTATATTTTAGAATATTAAACCAGCCAGACATAAAATCTGATCTCTAGTGATGGAGATATAACTTTCTGGGAGAGTTTTTCTGTGCAATCCATTAAGTTCTCCAGTTTCGTGACTGCAGCTCTGCCACTGCTGGACTGAAATAGCTGGTTAAGACCCAAGTCCCAGCTGTGGCTTTCGCCCTGCTCCCAGTCAGGGCACGGAGATGCTGCAGCTGGAGCCCATGCTGCAGCTGTCCTCAGATGATTTGGAGAAAACGTGGGTCAAAGGAAATGACAGTTTAATCGGATTAGTGAATATTGGATTATTCCGTGGTTTCTAAAATGTTAGAATTTGAAGCGCAAAAGATAATTATGCTAACTTAGAAGAAAAATACAGACTAGAATAGCTGTAATCAGCTGAACTCCAGCCTTCCCCATTATGTTGTCACTTACACATTTTCATTCCAAACTCTTTCTTGGTAAAGAACTTTGCAGGATTGCAGCTGGAGCGTGAAGTCAGCAGGAAATTTCAACCCAGAGTTGCCAATGGAGTAACCTGCTGTTTGAAATAAATGTGAGAAAAGGTTTAATTTTGGTCCTAAAGCATATAGCTACAATGAGCGCATGCAGCCTCCAAGTAGTTCATAGCGAACAAGGAGCACTCCTAAGTAGAAGTGGGCCTCACTTTTGGCAACCTTCCTTAAGGAGAATTGTGTGGAGCTGGTATTAAAAATTGCCTGCATTAGGTTGAGAATATCTACTTAGCTTTGTCTGAATTACTTGTGCTCTAAACACTGCATTCTAGGGAGGTTAAAATGGAGGGACAAGGAAAAATGTAACAGGAGTTTTTTTTCTCCTATTCAGGGATATGGCTATTGACCTGCCATGCTTGCATTGCTTTTATAGCACCTGACAAGCCTTGACTTTAAGACATCTCAGTGTAAAATATGTTGCTAAAGTGCATGTAAATGTCTTACTTCAAGGTGAGAGAGTATATACCTCTTAGTACTTAAAAGAGTGGGGTTTTTTTTCCATAAAGATCAGAGCTCTACGACAGCATTAAGTCCCAGTATTTGAGAAAAACAGGACGAGTGAATCTGTAGCTGTCAGCTGTGTTATGGTGATTACTGGATTCATTCCAGAGATGACCATTTTTAGTTTGTAACAGCTTTCTGCCATCTCTCTCGGTTTTCAGACTGAGGGACTGGCAAGGGTTTGTTTAATGTCCATGAGTTTCGTTTTGTATTCATTGACTTAATCTGTCAGCTAAGTCAAAAATGGAGGTAAAATGAAGATTATTTTATTTATTTAATTTATTTAATTTATAGTTTCTTCATTGTTTTTTGTGAAGTTTTCTTGAGACAGAAAGCTGGCCAAAACACACGATAGCTAGAAATATATTTTACAGGTCCTGTGCTCTGTGCTGCACTAATATTGTTATGATTTGGGTCATGTTGTTGTAACGACCCAAGTAACTTGAAGCAGCATCTGAGGTCTTGGCCATGTTTCTCGATAGGATTTTGGCTCCGAAGGGTCCCATATCCATGGCTGGGAGCTTTAAAAAGTATCACCCTCACCTGACTGGAAAGAATCATAGAACTGTTAGGGTTAGAAGGGACCTTAAAGCCCATCCAGTTCCACCCCCCCTGCCACGGGCAGGGACACCTCCCACTGGCTCAGGCTGCCCAAGGCCCATCCAACCTGGCCTGGAACACCTCCAGGGATGGGGCAGCCACAGCTTCCCTGGGCAACCTGCGCCAGGGCCTCACCACTCTCATCGTGAAGAAGTTTTTCCTTATATCAAGCCTAAATCTGCCCCTCTCCAGTTTATACCCATTGCCCCTCATCCTATCACTCCAAGCCTTTGTGAACAGCCCCTCTCCAGCTTTCTTGTAGCCCTTTCAGGTACTGGAAAGTCACTCTAAGATCTCCTTGGAGCCTTCTCTTCTCCAGGCTGAACAACCCCAACTCTCTCAGCCTGTCCTCAGAGAGGAGGTGTTCCAGCCCTCCGATCATCTTTGTGGCCCTCCTCTGACCCATTCCAACAGCTCATATCCTTCTTGTGTTGAGGATTCTTGGAAAAAAAAAAAGTAGCCTGGCCAAACAGCTACTAATCCTGCCTCCAGCTTTGGGATAAATGTTGGTAACGCTTTGGGAGAGTTGCTGTGGTGCCTCTTGTCCTCTGGAAATTGCATCAGCTGTCACTAATGATGGTAGGAGCAGGAGGAAATGGGAATAACAAAAACCTGTCCCTGGCACTCTAGGAGGAAGCTAGAGCTGAGCGCGGGGTTGTGGGGCAGCATCAGGAGGGAAGAGCCAGATTCTCCCTGGCCTGCCCTCCTTTCTTTCTGGCCGCAAGGCTTTCTAAGCACAGGACTAGGGGCTGACAATTGCATAACTGGACAGCTCTATCACAGTTTCCTTTCACTGCGTGGTCAAAGAAGATGCAAAATTGTATGCACATCTGATCTTGTTGAAGATGTCGTCAGCAGAGATATCCTGTTATATCTTGGACAATTAAGATTTTTATCTCTCCTAAGAATCCATTAAAGGCTTAATATGCCTATCTTTGGTTTACCAGAGAAATGGAAGGAGATATTGAGGTTGTTATAGATGCACAGCCATGTTGGTTTTAGCTGCTGTTTTTTCTCACCTAATTTAATAATTCTCTAGTTAAAATATTCTACATGTCTCTTCACTTGGTGTGAAAATATTTGCTTTTCACTGAAAATGTACAGAAATTAATTTATTATTAAATGAAAAATCATATAAATGGCTCAGATGGGTCATTTTTTTGAGAAGTGTGACTCCAAAGCTTATAGAAGTAGATGGTTGTTTTCTTTAGTTTCAAAACCAGAAAATGCTAATTAGTACTGCAGTCTTTTTATAACGATGGCCACAATACAACTCATGTTTTCAGTTATGGCATGGAGCTTTTCAAAATAAGCAGCCTGTTGCAGTCATTTTCAATTCCAGTCTAATACCACTGGTACAGCAGTAAAGAAGTGCGATGCAGATTTGGCCACTAATACCTTTAAAGCCTCTAAAATAGTACGCCTATTGTTCTCTCTGAACCAAAGCTCCAGGCCATAATACCGGCTAAACAATTCCTGGCCACTTTAGAAGGCCAATGTACGCCTGAGCAGTGATTGCCGCTGTCGCCAGTTGGAGGCAGAGCTTTGGTAGCCTGGCTGCTGCTGGCCCAGGGCAGGACAGGCTGTTAGAACATCCTAAATTCGTACAGATTCAGTGTTCAAAGTGTCATACATTTCTCTTTCTCATTGGCCACAACCTTTCATTTAATCTGCTCAGAAATACATGTTGTCTGCTTGTTACTTTTTGCAGCCCATCCAGCTTAGGCTTTAGATCTGAACCTAACTTTGCTTCTTTTGTCAAGCTTGCATTTATGTGAGTGGGACTGAAGAGCTTGTTCACAATATATGTTTTCTCTGGAGACTTTTGTTCTGATATAAGAAATCAAACACCACATTTGCAGTAGTTTCCTTAGATATTTCACTTATCCTGAAAGGTTAGATGCCCCCCCCTAAATGTTTTCGGTTCCTTTTTTGTGACTGTCAGTCTTTCAGCTGGGCTAATCTTTGTTATTCTCTGTCTTGGCACTCTAGATACCACGAAAATAATGTCTGTCTATGCGCTCTGTGGGTCAGCTCCTTCTTTTCCTTTTAGTGGAACTATAGCAGATATCTCTAAACAAAGCTCTGATTTTCAGTGGACCTGTGCCAGAGCTTGCATAGAGGCAGGGACCCTGCTGGGAGGATATTCCCCCTAAAAAGGCAGAACGTTGTACATTGAAAATGTACCCGTGTTCTATGCAGAGCCGTGTTCTATGCAGAGCCTGGCTTCTCTTGTACGCGCTGTCACATCATGGAATCATAGAATCACTCGGTCGAAAAAGGACCTTTGAGATCATCAAGCTCACTGTACCTTTCCCGTACTAAATCATATCCCCGAGCACCTCATCTACTCATCTTTTTAAACACCTCCAGGGATGGGGACTCAACCACCTCCTGGCAGCCTCTGCCAGTGGCCTGATAGCCCTTTCGGTGAAGAAATTTTTCTAATGGCAATCTGAACTTCCCCTGGCGCTGCTTGAGGCCATAAAGTATGAGGCTAATGGAGTGTGCACCCCACTGCAGGGGCAGGGCTTGCTTTTCACCTCAAGATTTGCCTGTTCTGAGGACGATGCTCAGTGTGGCAGTAGCTGGCCTGTCTCTGTTTCCCCATCTTTCTGCACAGATAGATCTGCTGGCTCATGGTAGATGAAAAGCTGACATGAGCCGGCAATTGTGTGCTCGCAGCCCAGAAAGCCAACCGTACCCTGGGCTGCATCCAAAGCAGCGTGGCTGGCGGGGCGAGGGAGGGGATTCTGCCCCTCTACTCTGCTCTGGTGAAACCTCATCTGGAATACTTCGTCCAGCTCTTTGTCTTAGCACAGGAAAGACATGGACCTGTTGGAGAGGGTCCAGAGGAGGCCACAAAACTGATCAAAAGCCTGAAACACCTCCCCTATGCAGACGGGCTACTGCGTGGGGCTGTGTCCTGAATGTACCATGTTTAGCTGAATAATGACTGTGGATAGTGCAAGTTTTCCTGAAACTAAGAATCATAGAATAGTTTGGGTTGGAAGGGACCTTAACGATCATCTAGTTCCAACCCCCTGCCATGGGCAGGGACACCTCCCATTGGATCAGGCTGCCCAAGGCCCATCCAACCTGGCCTTGAACACCTCCAGGGATGGGGCAGCCACAGCTTCCCTGGGCAACCTGGGCCAGTGTCTCACCACTCTCATGGTGAAGAAATTTTTCCTTACATCAAGTCTAAATCTGCCCCTCTCCAGTTTATACTCATTGCCCCTCGTCCTATCCCCACAAGCCTTTATGAACAGCCTCTTCCCGGCTTTCCTGTAGCCCCTTCAGGTACTGGAAGGTCGCTCTAAGTTCTCCTTGGAGCCTTCTCCTCTCCAGGCTGAACAACCCCAACTCTTTCAGCCTGTCCTCGTATGGGAGGTGCTCCAGCCCTTGGATCATCTTTGTAGCCTCCTTTGGACCTGTTCCGACAGCTCCATCTCCTTCTTACATTGAGGATTCCAGAACCGGACACAGTATTCTGGAAGAGGTCTCACAAGAGAGGAATAGAGGGGCAGAATCACTTCCCTCGAAGATGGGAATGACTGTAACACGCAGCTGTCTTTATCAGTTGTTTGTCATCTAATCTACATGATGTGGTGTACTAATGTGATCCTTAAGCATGCTCGACTGTCATGCAAGCAGATATGATGCAGGTCTCTTAACAGTGTATTGATATTTGGCTCCCCGTGAGTGTGTGGAGCCTCAGGTTTTGATCTTCTAGATATCCAGGTCATCCTGTACAGAGGAGTTTCTGTGCACTGATGCTGCAGCTTTCTAAAATGGCAACAAAAAGTATAAAGAACAGTCAACCAGAACATTTCAGTGTCGGGTGGGAACTGCTTTCTTGCAAAACTGGCTGAAGAATACTGTCAGTGTTTAGCTAATTAACTTCTTCTAGCATAAATTAAACCAAGGCAATAAAGGGTTGGAGCTAAAATGACAACAAATGTCACTTTAGATCTTATAATAATGTCTATAGCAACTCATACTACCTGAATAACGACTCTGCAAGTAAGTTCAGAATACACACCTCTTCATTAAAACCTTAAAGAGGGCTGCTAATGTCTCATTTAATATCCAAACCAACTAATTTGTACGATTGTGCATATGGTTGTAAGAACCTCTGGGTTATATATACATGTGGCATGAGTTTTGTAGTCAATCCTGTGAATATTTGTTCTTGCAAAAATATAGAAAAAGCTTTACTTGTGTTTTGAAATGGCTTTAAAAATGCAGCAATCTTAAGAGCATAAATTCACATATAAAATAGCCTGAAAACACTATTAACTGAAAAATGGAATGACTGTTTGGATCGTTTCACTGGCTATTGTGTCAGTGAAGATGTGCTAGTAAGGAAACAAAGTAAGGAAAAGGGAAATGCAATCCCTCCTTAAAAACAGTAAGAACTGGTACTAAAAAATTCTCACTGTTTTTAAGCAGGGAATGCATTTTGCCTGGAAGAGGCTTGAGGAGATATAAAGGGAAAGGTAGAACTGCTTAGTATGCAAAGTATCTGAATAATTAAAAGACAGACTCTCTGAAGAGTTAATGAGTCTTTGACAGTAATGGAAACTGGAATTAATGGCAGCCAGGTAATTCCTGATTAACCCGCCTGAATGTATGTAAATTAAAACAGGTGATGCACACATACACTCCCCGTCTGAAAGACTGCTGTGGGAGTTAAGTTGTCTGCATCGTGAACGCAAGAGTGCTATTATCAGTCTAGGAGGGTGGAGGTAAATTCTGCTTCCAAATCATTAACATTTGTGATTAATACTTATTTCAGTATATAGTAATGCCTGTCACCTTCACGGCAGGACAGACAGACTGACCCATGACTTACATTGCAAAGGATATCCACTAAAATGAGTGTAACAGTGGTACAACTATAATGCATCCAATGCCAGGAATTAACAGATATAGCCATTTGCTCAGAACTTTACCTGAGTGGAGGTGCTAACTGAGATTACATTTGATGGAATGACATTGAATTCTTGCCAATTAGCATTATTTACAAATTGCATCTTGGTATGTGACAACATAAATTGTTTGTAGGCTTGAGATATGCCTATAAATGTAGTATCTTAGAAAAGTTCTCCCATTAGGAGAATACCTGTGAAAAGTGACATCCTAGGGTGAAGAGTGTATTGCTTACAGGCAAAAATGAGGGAAAATTCTTGAAGGTCTTGGCCAGCTTTTGTGTAATCCAAGCTCGTGTTACCTTGAGATCAAGATTTCTTGCAAAGTGGCCACTGGTAGCAAGTCATCAGTTTCCCAAATCACCAGAATTGTGACATTCTTGGCTGTGCTCCAAAGAATTTGAGTCGCTTGGGAGTGAGAATTTTCTTTGGCCTTCAGAGATGGAAATCCTGCACAGCTAGAAGAGGGCTTGCTGCTGAGAGACTCCTAGGAACATTACTGAGGTCATACAGATGAGTATGTAATTACTTAGATAAGCAGAGTTTCAATTAACATGATTGCAATCTAGTATCACTTAAACAGTGTTCCTTAAGAAAAGGATTTCACCCTGTACACAAGCTATAAATGAAGAATGAAAATCTGGATGATTAAACCATACCACAAAGTTAAAAATTGTCAGGACCTCTACGTAAACCCAAAGTTCAACTTTTGACCCCACAGGATTATTGCCTCAATAAACAATCCCAGGAGGACAAGACAAGAATTTGCATCAGATTGTCAATGGACAACGCTTTTCTAGTTGTAAGCAGACTGCAAAAAGCAGATTAAAAATAATGAACAGGAATAGGACAGCCTTGTTCCGGGCACCTCACCCAACTGGGGCTGGAGCCTATTAAACAATTAGATGAAATGCTTCATGGCTGAAACAGCACCTTTCAGCTTGAACGAATAAAACAAAGGTGAAATACTGATGTGCTCTTCAGTGGACAGGTTTTTCCCAAGGTTCCAGGTGGATATTCAGGCAATGTTTGCCTCAGCAATGGATGACGACTCTTTCTTCTTATGATTATAACACTTCTCTTTCTCAACACCCCCTCTGCTGAGCCAATTTTCTACAATGATGCTAAATAGGTGGCAGCTAATGAGCAATCTGTTCCTCTTGGAACTCTCCCATGGCAAGCTTGCCACAGACATTCACTCCGTGCCCACGTGTGGCAAGCTGAAGATGCTGTTTAAATTTGAGTGAGCTGCTACCTAATCGTAGCAGACAATTTCCAATTGTCTTGGAAAAACAAGACAAGTGTTCTTCCCCCTTAGCCAGGTCATATAAGCATCTTTGCTTCTCTGGTACCAAAAATTCTCCTTTTAAAACAGTATTGTGTTCGTGGAGGGCCTGGGATGAGCCTTGTCTGCAGAGTCTGTCTCTCTCTACTGGCTGAGATTTAACATTCTTAACAGACAAATTTCTGATCAAGCTTACAGTATGACCTTTCCATTTGTAAGTACGACTTCAACAAATCTGTTTATAGAAGGTGAGCATCAAGTGTATTTCCTTTGCTTATTAAAGACGCCAAGTGTGACTATTGAAGAAGCAAATAACCAGTTGTATGAAGAAATCAAGGGTTTTAATAAACATCCTTTGGAAAGCAACAACAATAATTTAATACATTATCAGATGAGCATTCAAAAATTAGCAAATTGAGATTAGGTTAAGAATGATTATTTTTGCAGTTCCGGGAGGGCAAAAAAAGTCTTCCAATTCACAGTGTGTCCTTGTTGAACAGAGATTAAGGGAGATAAGCTTCTGCTGTTTAACTGGAGTAGTGAACTCTTGTCTACTATCCCAAATTCTAGGTTATGTATACTCCAGTTTTTACTTTGACATTTAAATGGCAAATATATGTCATTAAATTATATTTGGGATATTCTTTACATATTTTTCATGGGAATTAAGTTCCATGAATTGAAAATCTTGGAACTTTAGTCACAGAAATTGTGAAAAATGATGGAAAGGCAGCTCATGGTTGGGATAGTTTGAATCAAGTGTAAGGAACAGAGTATCTTTTGAAAGTCAGGCTTAACATTGTCTAATAAATGTGATCCCTCTACCTTCAACTAGTGCTCTCCCTTCTCTAGATTTATCTCAGAGCTTGTCTGCTACGTTGCTCTGGGTAGTTATGTATAATTCAGATTTACTGTGGCAGGTAATTTTCAAGCCGTGAAAAGAACTGGAAATGCACCTGCAACCCACTAGCAGACTGAAATAATCACAATGAAATGGATAAGAACAGTGTCTTTCATATTGTTCTAATATCAGACACAAAGTTATTCTGGAGTTCTTACGGTTACTACAGAGGATTTCAGCTGCTATCAGATACCTTAAGCGCTATTAGTTAGAACTTTTTGTTATCACACCAAGTTTGCCTGTAGTGCATGCTGGTAGGTGATCCCAGTTCCTGTAAGTGTGCAGGAAGGTTCAATCAGCTCCGTGCACAACCGTGTAAACCCTCCCTACCAATGCTAATGCATTTTATTCTAGATTTCAGTTAAGTCGGTGCCATAACGCCTTGGCATTGAATCATAATATAACATCCCGTGGTAAAAAGATTCATTCCAGCTTCAGGAGGACTGTTTCAAAAGAGATGGCTTTAAATATTTGCCACTAATTTACAACAAAGGACAATTATTTCTTCAGAGGGAATGTCTGCTCAGCAGTTGCAGATCATGTATTAACACCTCAGCTTGCTTGCTTGCTGACAGCAAAGTAACATGGGACAACACGGGGACTGATGTCACAGCAAAATCTGTTTCAGTGTCTGGGTAAAACAGGGGAACTGTGAGCTTGTGTGGGGCCACTGCTGCCGTGCCCTGTGTGCTCACCTGCTGCCCGCTGCCCCAACTACTGCAACAAAAGTTGGGTCTGAATTTTGAACTGAACAATCTTCCGAGTCAGCCTATGGGCGTGCATTTTATTTTAGAATTATAGAATCATAGAATAGTTTGGGTTGGAAGGGACCTTGAAGAGCATCCAGTTCCACCCCCTGCTATGGGCAGGGACACCTCCCACTGGATCAGGCTGTCCAAGGGCCATCCAACCTGGCCTCAAACACCTCCAGGGATGGGGCAGCCACAACTTCCCTGTTCCAGGGTCTCACCGCTCTCCTGGTGAAGAAATTACTCCTTATGTCCAGTCTAAATCTGCCCCTCTCTGGTTTATACCCATTGCTCCTCGTCCTATCACTACAAGTCTTTGGTTTATTTTGGAACAGTTAGCTGATTTATTTGAGGAGACGTGTCGATGCTACCTTATTCTGATTTTTACCTTCTTCAGAAGAATCAAACTATTTGATTACCCTTCATTTATTTATAAAATGAAATAGATTTATGATCCAGAAGAAAACATTTAACTGAAAGATTATTTATGTCATGTGCTTCCTGAGTGCATATGAAAATTGCCTGTAATATTCCCTTTAAAAATTCAAAGCACGGCGAGCTGTTCTGCACTGCTATTACAATATACATAGAATAATATATGTATAACAACCTACCTTGCTGTAATCCACCATTTCAACAAAGAAAGTTCAAAGGACAAATGATGTGTGTAAGTGAAAAGCCAGAGATGTGGGGGTTGCAGTACCAGAACAGAGAGCTGTTACAGCAGAGGGGCACAGTTACGGTCATAGCGCGCGCCACAGGGCTTGTTCTGCTTCCGATTTACTCCCAGTAGAACAGAGCTGATATCAACATGTTAGAAACGTCAACCAGAAGCCTAAAAATTTCTGTGCCTCTCCATCTTCCCCTCTCCCCTTAAATGCAACAGAAAACAGACAACCCAGCCCCACGTAGAAATAAGATGATCTGCTTCCTCAGCTCTTTTCTATCTTGCTGGCGAGGACTCAGCTCTGCCCATTACATTCTGCCAGCTCGGCAGGTTCAGTGGGATACTGCAGTCCGTGTGCTGTGCTCTGGTTTGTTCAGCTTTGTTCTGCTGCTGAGGTGCTGTGTCTCAGGGCTGGGTGACATCAGTCCTGTCTATCTTATTGTCCTCTTGAGTGTGAGGTTTAAACTCTTGGAAAAGCATGCTCTACACAGACAGTTCTGAAAAGAGGAAAAGAAGCCAAATTCAACTTGAATAATGTACTCCCAGATGCACTATTTTCGGTGAAGAAATGATTTGAGACTCTTGCTAAGAAGCTTGGCCTTCATCCATCACACCTGGCTTCGCTCTGTTAAATGCATCATCCAGCAGGCGGTAAGAGCATGGGCCTTCACACCCTGTGTCTGGAGTGTTGTTTCATACTTGCTGTTGCTGGTTTGATATTTTCAGTTGGTCGTCATTCAGGCACCGCTAGCTAATATCGCAGGTCTTTGCCAGAAAGCCTGAAAGAGTGGGAATAGTTGTTATTGTTATATATTAAACTTTTTCTAATGAATTTCTTTTTTTTTTTTTTTTTCTTTTTGAACCCCTGGGGTTTGTTTCTCTGCAAGACTTCTGAAATAGGGCAATTTTTGCCTTGCTTGCTCTTTGTTTATCCAAATCATAATGAAGGCATTTACTAAAAGCAATTTGTATGTGATCTTGGTGCACCATTCATAGCTTTCCCAAGGCAGAGAGTTTCCATGACAACTAATTAATAAAGATTAGCTTTACTTATGGAGGGTAAGACTCAAGTACATCTTGTTTTGTGATGTAGATAATCTCTGGAGCTGGGTTTGGAGACTGGGTCTTGTCAAAGAGAAGCCATAGGCAATCTGTTTTGATTTATAGACAGACTTGGCAGACCATTAGGGGTGAAATCTTTTTAATAGCTTTTATTTTCCTCGTTCTTACATTTGTCCACTTGTTTGGTTACCTGTACTTAGTAGGCGAGAGCTGTTTAGCCACTTTTACTTTGATGGTCATAGGAGGAAACAACACTGCTTAACTTTTGCTAACTTAAAAATTAGCTGAAGCACAATGTAGGTCTACCGACGGCCAAACTGCATTAAAACAAAGGTATTTAGGTGGAATGCATGATGCTATATTGCTAATAATATAAGAGGTATCACAACACAATAGAACATAATTGGTATTATATAACACTCCTCTTACATTATTGAGAGGTATCACTAGAGCTTCCAAAACAGTCTAAATTCTGCCTGCCAAATTACCTTCTGTACTAAGAACTGAATATTTATTTCTTACTTAACCTTTTCTCAACTGTGATGTTGCTAACAATGCTGTTATTGTCTATGCATGGGAAAAGGGAAGACAGGGATCACAGCTCCCTTATTCTTAAGGACTTTTATGATCTGCTGTTCTTGGGCCTGTGGTATGTTTTCAAACCCACTTGGGTGGTACTTGCCTGAATGGGGGCCCATTTTTTTGTGTAAGAGTGAGCCAGGGACAATTTGATGGTTTACACTTGATTTTACTTGGATATCTGACCTGCCTGAAAATCATTCTGTTTGCTGAAAGAAAAGAGTTTAGAAGAGAAGGGGTTTAGATCAAATCAGAGATTGGTGGATTTCTATAACCTGGGAATGTAAGGTTTACATTCATGTCTTTCTTGTCTTTCTGTATCAAAAACTAGGAAAAACTAAGGAAGGTAGTCTATCGTAAGTTTAGTTTTTGATTTCCTTTCTAACTATGTCTTACCATTTTGAACCAGTGAAGTCCTGCTTGGCAGTTCTGGAGGTTCCTCAGTCCCATGAGAAAATTCTCCCAGTAATAATGGTGTAGAGCTGCATAAGACTGGTAGCACCCTAGCGTCTGCTCAAGAATTACTTCAGGAAAATGTTTTGTTTTGCCTTGACTTTTGTACCTTCTTAGTGCACAAAACATTTTTGCAAGTGTGATCCTTTTTCACTGCTGACATTGAGTTATAGTCCTGTTGGTTTGTCCACGCCTTCCAGCCAGCCATCAGGTCCCAGATGCTTTCGGATGTGCTGTCAATAGACTGAGCTCCATTTTTTCTATGATAAAACCCCTTGACAAAAAGCTAGTCTTACTGAGATGTGAAAAAAATGTCTCTTGAACAGATTTATTTTGTCCTTCCTTTAGTAAAGCAGGTTCTCTCACCAGGCTTGCGTGCAATAAACAATGCTTGACTGACAAAACAATTTTCTATGAGGTCTTTCTGTAGCCATTCAGTGCTGCATCCCATTTGCATGGACTGTGCCAACTGCCCTGGGAATGAGGAGCACGCTCTTCAAAGCTGAGATATAAGTCAAGACCACCCACATTTAGGAGGAAACATGCATTTTCAAGCTGAAAATTAGCTGGTGCAGCATATGGCATCATGGCACAATGCATTGGGCAGAATGGCAATAATGTGGAAGCTGGCCTGAAAGGCAATAAGGAATTTGACTGTCGGAAATCTGTGGAAAATCATGTCATTAACTGTAGCACAGAGGTCTGAATCTTGCCAAGTTCTCAGCATCTGTTTTCCAATGCATTAAATTTAGTCACTTCTTCTTTGCATCAGTATTCAGAGTCAATCACAGAGCAGTTGAGGAATATCTTGAGCTGCCTTTCTGCAGATGTGCACAGCTGGAATGTGCCCTACAGTGCCAGGAGTGGAGAAGCTCCCCTCTAGGAACTGTTCTAGCCCTGGGCTTTATTACCTATGCCAGACACCAAGATGGGACCGGTTTTAGTGGGACGTCATCTTGGTGTCTCTGTGCCATCAAGGAGAATGCAGTGAAGAACAGGGCTATACCAGTGAGAGAGAAGGGCTGATTTACACCCAAACTTGTGCCAGCTCCGGGGCAGGGTGACAACAAAGGCACTTTCACCTCCAAATTTCAAATTGGATGAGCTGTGGTCCAAAGCCTGTTTCAGTCCTTGTTGTGCTCTTGTTGCCTGAGCAATACTAATAAAATCTGCAGCTAGCATGCTAAATATTTACATGTCTTGCCAGGAGAGTTAGATGTCAGCTAGAACAGAATTATCCTAGAAAGAATTTAACCCCTCATTTATCTTAAACCACGCTTGTGGAGCTCCACTGCAATTAGCGGCATGTGGGTTTGTGTCAAGGAATCACATTTGCTCCGGGTTTATGGCACTGGATCTGGACTTATACTTTGTAAGCTGTTAATTGAAAACATATGAATTCTGCTTTTGCTTCCCAGTGCATGTGAGTCTCATCCTCCTGTTCCTCTTCGGATTTTCTGTTTCTGTTTTGACACATTTCTGCTGTTTTAAGAGGAAACTTTTCACATGTTTTTAACTCCAGGAGTTCAGCTTTTCCACGAAATAACACCGTAGCAGCACACAAAGAATGGTGTGTGCTGGGATCTCTATGAAAATGCAGAGATTAATGTAAATGCAGCTGACTTCCCAAGTAAGAAGTGAAAGCAGAAGATGTTTCTGTTGACAACATTATTTCTGCTGCTGGACTGTAGAGATCATCCCCAATATTTTGTACTAAAAAGTTTACAGGATTAGAAGTTCTGTGTCAGACTATTTAAAAAAAAGACTTCTTTTGTAGATGAATGAGGATACTTATTCTGCCTTTTCTTACAATGGGAGACAAAGAACTTCCCTACATCTATGTATTTTTAGCCCGTTGAAAAGAAATCATAGAATCATAGAATCATGGGATAGTTAGGTTTGGAAAGGACCCTAAAGCCCATCCAGTTCCAACCCCCCTGCCGTGGGCAGGGACACCTCCCACTGGATCAGGCTGTCCAAGGCCCATCCAACCTGGCCTGGAACACCTCCAGGGATGGGGCAGCCACAGCTTCCCTGGGCAACCTGGGCCAGGGCCTCACCACTCTCATCGTGAAGAAATTCTTCCTTACGTCAAGTCTAAATCTGCCCCTCTCCAGTTTATACCCATTGCCCCTCGTCCTATCCCCATGATAGGATCCCTTCGTGAACAGCCCCTCCCCAGCTTTCTTGTAGCCCATTTCAAGTACTGGAAGGTCACTATAAGGTCTCTTCCGGTGCATCCTGCTGTTTTTTTACACAGGTCTTTTTTCAATCAGATCAGTTTCCTAAGAGTAAAGACAAAGATTTGGACATGAGGGGCTAATGCTATGTTGAAGTAAATAAAGCATTTGTAGGCACAAGTCACCTTCTGGGGAGATGAATGTGCTGGCATGACATTTGGCCCCAAGCGTGTTAAGAAAGAACAGTTTCTCCTGACAATGTAGGTAATTTACATATAGTTTTCAAAGGAGACTGTTTTCAGCAGTGGGAGCTTAATAGGCTTCATTCCTATGCTTAGTTCATTCTAAGCTTGAATTTGCGAACAGTCTAGAAATTATATAAGTGTCAAAACCTATGGCATTAACTGTGACACAGCAGAAAATAGAAAAAAACCTGAATATTCAGTACCCGCATGCGTAGGTCCGGCACCTTGGGTACTACCTCACCCTTCAGAATAACTTGGCTTGAAAACAAGTCCTCAAGTAACCTGAATCCTCAGGTGACATCCTCCCCTGAGGACAGGGAGGGCTGCCAGGCAGTAAGCGGTGGTGTTCCTGCACAAAGGGAGCAACTAAGACCTGGGAGCAGAGAACACAGGGAACTGGAGCAGGGGTAGTGGGCAAAAGGTCTCTAAGAGTAAGTCCTCTCTTATTATGCACACTGGCGACATTTTTATTCGTGTTTAAATATGTATTTATCTTAAAAATGACAAGATGTTTGCAGGTTTTCACAGGTAATATCTGTCAAAAAGTTTGACAGGCAAAAAAATTTCTCTGTCTCACTGCTTTTTCGACAGAAGGTTTAAATTGTGGAAGTAGAATAACCTTTGCTCTCTGAAAACACTATTCACCCTATTCCAGTCATTCTCATAAACGAGTCTTTCAAGAAAGAAGAAATAAGACTTTTACTTCTGAATCAATAGGGACCTTTTTTGCCCCCAAAATTAGAGGAATAGAACACAAGGCTGTATTCTTGCAAGTGGGATACAATTAAACCCCACTGAAGCAAGAATTCAGCCGTGGAAAGAAGTGAACCTTTTCAGATCTTGTTCTTAGTCACTTTCAGTGTTTGATACAGAGATACAAGTTATTTTAAAATTGTTCCTAAGCGTTTAGGGCTTGTTGTCACAGTTTATCCCTGGCCTGGCCAATTTCAGTAGCTAAAACCAAACAGTTGGACCCCCAATACCCTCCCCATCCCCAAGGAAAGGGAAATGACAGGAAAAAAGACTTGCGGTTTGGAAACTAAACTAAAATACCTTTAATAAAATAATAGTAGTAGTAACAGGAACAATAATAATAAATATATATATACAAACATATGAAATGGTGCCCCCACCCCACCCCTCGATGCCTGTACATCACCACAGATGCTGCAGAGCAAGCACAGAGCAGGTGAGAGGCAGGAGGGGGATTGGACCGAGGAACTGAGTTCAGGAACGCATGGATCTGGGATCAGGGGCAGAAAGGCAAGGTCCTCACTGGATGTTGGCCGTCATAGAGAGAGAGAGATTGAGACCCTCATGATCCTTCAGTTTTACCCCAAGTATGACACATATGGAATGGAATCCTCTCTTGGTCAGTTTGGGGTCACCTGTCCTGTCTGCCCCTCCCTGCAGGTGTGACCCTTTCTTCCTCTTTGACTTACGGCACCCACCAGGTTGCGGATGGCCTGGGTTTCTGTAGGAATAATTATTGGCCCCGTGTTATCACTGCTAGAGAGAAAAAGAGGCTTTTCTTTCACAAAATGAAGTTACTTAGACGAGACTGAGGTCAAGTTAGCAAACTGATTCTACTTTAGCTCAACCACAACCCTGTATGGCTAACACATTGGACAACATTTATTTGTACATTGTGCATTTAAGGCAGGATTGCTATTTTTAGCATGGTCTTGGAGAACAAATCCCCACACCCTGGAGAGGAAATAAAATTGCATTTAACTGCTTAAAGTGAGACAGAAGTCTGTTTCCCTGTGCAGGGTTATGTGTGTATGTTTTACTGCCTTCTAATCAGTTTTATTGGTGTCTGTCTTTCCCTGAGGCAGAAGCTGCTCTGACAGAGAAAGTAAATGGTAATGTGGGTACTTCGCCCCTTTGAGATTTTCAGTTTATACTTGCAAACATGAACTGAATGAGTTCAACCTCTTTGAACAGCTCTGTTTCCTTGGCAACTCCAAAGGGAGAATAGATGCTGGGAATGCCTTTACAAAGAATTACTTTACTTCTGCGTGTACTCCCACCAGTGGAGACTTTGGAGGGAGCCTGTCCTCTCTGTTCTTGCTGAACCATGGCACAAGCTTTTTCAGGCACTGACAGAAACCACTGTGCCAGTTTTGACTCTGGATGGTTACAGAAATTATTCTAAATAGTACAAATGTGAAATAGTCTCTCACATTTTGATCAGCAGAGGCCACTGAATCTGTTTGTCTCTGGAGAATATGCGGCAGGCACTGACTGCAGATGTTTCATAAACTGGATATTTCAGTAGCAGATCATGCTCTTCAGGTGCCTGGTTTTTAGATCTTACTTCTCTTCCACTGCACAGCTGAACACAGATTTATATCAAAGACATCTTTTGCATGCTGCTTGTTATTAAGCATATCTCTGCAGGAGATGCCAGTAAAGCATTTCATCTATGTGAAATCCCTATGGCTTAAAACATAGCAGAGCTGCAATTGTAGTATTTGGTTTATGTCTAGACCATTGTCCAAAGTGAGAATTTACTGTCACTGCCTTTTATTGTCTTAAAACATGTGCTGGGTTCCTCCTTTGACTTTCTGAGCCTCAGTTACTTCTTTCAAGAATAATGTATTAAATTGATGGCTCCTAACCCAAACATCTTCGAGATAGCTCTTTAGAGGGCACGCTGCAGATGTGCCAGGCTGTGCTATGCCTAGTTTGGAAGTCTTGATGATGCTTTTCAGAGTTGTATAGACAATCTGGTCCTCAGTTTTCTGGATCTCTGAGCTGGAAGCATGTGACCCATTTCCACCAGACAGTTGCCTTACCATAAACCTGAGTCTGAACTAGTTTGTCCTGACTCACAGATGAATGATGCACAATTTTTGGCACCCACCCGTATGGATGTGAACTAAGTTTGGTACCAGAAATGCCAGCTAACTAGCGGGAGGCACTGGTGAGAATTGTACCTGAAATCCTTCTTCCTTCCACTTTAAAGTTGAAGACAACAGTGGAATAATGTGATGTTTGGATTTTCATTTTTTTGAATACTCTTTGAACCATTTGGATTTTACAGTCAGAATCAAACAGGAGCAGCTAGTTGCCACGGGGGAACCTTTATCAGGAGGCAGTATGAGTGCATCAGTTGGCTCTGTACTTTGGGTAGAATTGTTAGTTTTACCCGTTTGCCATCATCTTCCTTGCTCTATTCTTATTGTCAGGGATATTGTGGTGCTCTTTTAGAACAAGATACAGGAGCTTCACAGCACGGTGTTATCAGCGTGGCTCCTGCAATTAAAGGCAGCTCCATATGTCCTTTCTGAGAGGCTTGTGGAGTGCCAGGGGTGGGAGGGCATGGGGATAGAAGAGTGGGCCCATGACACGGTATGGGGTTTTAGTTGGTGGTAAATTCATTGGTCACAAAAACATTGAGCAGTTTCAGGATTGGCAAAGTAATAAATATTGGATGGGGAGGGATTCTTTATGCTGCTCTGAAAAGCTGCTCCACGACTCCTGGAATGATAAAAGTTGTAGAGGTGTATTTGAGTTATCTACAGACTGTGACAATTGAAACAGTGATGGTCCCAGCTTGGAAAAGGAGCAGATTATTGCTGACATCATGTCACAGGAGTATGCAGGAAAGTAGGAGTGTTTATAGGGTCAACTTGCCAATTATCACCTTGATGGTGATCAAGCAGCTGGTTTGAAACACAGTAATAGGCTGGTTTTAGATTTTTTTGAGCAATAGGTGAAAACTTTGTGTTTGATCTCAGAGCTTAGACAAACTGTGAACAGGGAAAAAAGAGAATAGTTTGGAGGTGATCCAGGGGAGCAGCGAAGGACAGGAAATATAGGCTTTAGCTGCTCTGGCTTGAATCCAGAGGAAGAGGTACTGTTACAGTGAAAGATGTAGCAGTCATTTTAGAAGTGCTCCCAAACCCATTTCTGAGAAAAGGGCTTGGGAGATGTGTGTGAACTTTTGATCACCTGTGCAAGGAGAATCATGACTGACGAAAAAACTTGGACTGGTGAAAGTGGTGTAGGAGCTGGCTTTGGCTTTAGAGCTGTTCTTTGGGTTGTGATCAGCCCTGCAACCGCAGCCACCAAGTTTGTGGTTTGCCTTGGAGCTCCTAACTCCCTCAGGATGCCCAAGAAGGTGTTTCTGTTACGTTATGACTTGTTTCTGTCACTCACAGCCACGCGACTTGTAAAACGGACCTAATGCAAGGAAAGAACAGGGCTGCATTTGCCCATGACCACATTCTCGGTTTGGGGTTTTCTCTAATAATAGAGAGAGATATTCCTTCTGCTGATATATGTCTGGAAACTAACTGGACTCCTTTTACTTGGAAGACCCAGAAAGGAACTGAATCTATCAGAGAAATGGATGAGGTGTTTTCTGGAGTACTGTTGCATTGTTGTGCATGCATGTTTTTACATGCTGTATTTTGATTTACACTGTGCTTTAGAGGATTATTATCCCGTGTTGAATTTCAACTTCATGCCCAACGCACTTCACCTGGAGTTGAATGTTTGAGCAAGTGAAAGTCTGCCAAACCACTTGTGACTTGCACAGATCTGGTCCAAAGCTGTTTTCTTCCTGCCCACCCCCATCCGATGCTGTCTAATGTGTCAGAAAACCTGATCTTATTACTTTTGCTGTGACCCAAGGTTCAGAGGGAGAGTTTCACTGAAACAGCTAGTGTATCCGGAGAGAAAAACAGATACCCAAACCCTTTGCCAGCTTTGACTGAGGAAGCCGGGCTGCTTGCCTTCCTTTGACATCTGTCTATTCCCCAAGATGCAATAATTACGTGACAGGGTTAGAGAGCAGTGGGACTCTGAGAATACGCCTCTGCCCTGAAAGGAATGCTGTGCAGCAGCTGTTCTGGCTTCTGAAGATGTACGAGCTCATCGGCTCTGCTAGGAGGCATCCCTAATGTGGTAGAGCTTGGAGTTAATACGCTGCTTGGTGACTGAATTAGCATCTCCCTGTTACACTGCAGGGACAGTGCCCGGCTCAGGGCTTTCTGATCTGATGTCACACCATATGGGTCAGACATTCCCTGTGAAGACTGGAACTAGGGATCTTTTTTGACTCTTCTTTTCTAGGACTGGAGGGTATTGCAGTCCTGTAGATTTGTCAGCAGGTATATGAAATATTATGAGGTTACTGACTCCCTTCTTTACTGTGAGGGTGGTGAGGCACCGGCTCAGGTTGCCCAGACAAGTTGTGGACACCCCATCCCTGGATGGGTCTTTGTGCAACTGGTTCCAGTGGGAGGTGTCGCAGGGGGATTGGAACTGGATGATCTTTAAATGGTCTCTTCCAACCCAAACCATTCTATGATTTTATGATTGCTCCATCTAGTCTCCTTGGCCATCCAAACTGAGAGAATTTTACCATTTGGGAGAATCATTCCCTTTCCCCACTGGGCTGATCTCATCCCACATTAGCAGTGTGGGCCTTTCTATGGATACAGGAAGATCCCACCTGCCTAAGTACTGGGAATTATGCTTCTGTCTTTGCCCTCTGGAATCCAGTGTAGGCTTCTCAAAAACAACTTGCTACGGCCAGGGCTTTCACCTTAGTTCATTCTGTGGCTGTCTACGGGTATGTGTTTGTACTGCTGATCGGTACTATTCTAACACTGCCTGAACCCAAGTCTACATAGTTGAAGCAATAAGTAGAACCGAGTAAGTTCAAACACTTACCTTCCCTGGACGCCAGGACCCCTAACGTCTGAGCCTTCCAAGTATGATGAAAAGCTGACAGTCCTCCTCAGTGCAAAGGAGATTGGGAGAACATGAATCTGGAAAGGAAGCTCTTCTTCCTAGGAAAGATACTGCAAGGTACCTTTGTATGTATTTTGCAGTATACGGACTGCAGAGTCATTTGTTTCTCTGCAGAAGGGAAGAAAAGCCTGAGATGGCCAAGTATGAGACAGATCGGGGATAAAGAAAATAGGGCCATTTGGGGATGGACAGATGAGCCTAGAGCAGCTGCAAGGCTAAAATGAAACTGGGGAGAGGAGGATAAAGAAAAGATTGAGTGTTTGATGTGCCAGAAGGTGTCCTTTTCCTTCTGAGTGTCTTGTACCCTGGAGACCTGCTCTGTCTCTGTGTGGAAGACTTGTTTAAGAAAACTTGTTCTTTGCCCTGGAAAGGGAAAAAATAGCAGGTTGAATTGCACTCAATAGCCTAAAAAAACAGGGTTTCCACTCTAGAGACTGAAGTTCAACTTCCTCTGGAGCAAGGCAGGGTGGGCTAAGGTAGGGCTGGCTCTTCTGTTCCATGCTTTGACATGTTTTGTCTGGGGAAGAGCCATCCACTGCTGCAGTGGAGATAGAGACCCCAGCCTGGGCACACCTAGGTTCTCAGGTAGACAAGGACACTGTTGGCTGTACTCAAGAGACTTGCCTGATCTAACTGAACTCGTGTTTGGCTGCTCAGTTTTGGGTTTTTTTTCACTTTGGATTACAATTTTGATCTCTGTCATGATGGATGAGGCTCCAGAACAAGAGTCATCTTCTTTCTTATAGAGAAGCGAAGAGTCTGTGTACTCAGCTGTGCTGCGCTGGAGGAAACAAAGGAGCTAACAACATCAAATCCCCGTTGAGACCCTGTAATTCAACAGCAGAAACAGAGCTATACTCCTTAGGATTGCACTTCATGCTCCAGACAATGCTTCTCTGCCTTCATCAGTTCGGTAAACTTCCTGGACAGACAGTGCTAGTCAAGGAAGGACTATCAGGTTCCCCTGAAGTACTCTCCAATGACAGGAGACTGACAGGTGAAAAGGTCAGCCTGGGGCTGAGCTGTGCATGAGAGGTGAAGCTTTTTTTCATATTAAATGCTGACTTCCTTTTCCTCTTTTGTTGTAGAGCTCAGGGAGGGATGAGGAAGTTTCTCAGGAGAGAAATGCAGCATGAGCAATGGCAGGCCTGAAGGGTCCTCCAGAGATTGAAATTCTGGTTCTATAGACTCCAAATGTACATCCAGATGCTGGGAATTGCTTATCTGAGCAGTCTGAACCTCTTCTGTCTAAATGTTGGGCTGGAATCCTTGCAAAATTGTTGAGTATGGGAGTGAGATTTTTGGTATGTCTTTGGGTAGCTACACCAAAGACTGGAGCCATGTATCTCTGCAAACTCTGCTCGGTACACACTTCTCTGATCACTTTCAGATCATCTGGGAAAGGAGTTAAAAGAGTTTCAAAAGGCTATAAATGTAGAGGCTTTAAAGTTGGCGGTAGGGTGATGTGTTTGTTTCTCCATACCAAGCAGTTCTGGAACAAGTAAGTGTGATCTTAATCGTGGCCAGTGGGCTGAGGGAGGTGATTGTCCCCCTCTACTCAGCTCTCATGAGACCCCACCCGGAGTGCTGTGTCCAGTTCTGGAATCCCCAACATAAGAAGGATATAGATCTGTTGGAGTGGGTCCAGAAGGGGCCATGGAGAAGATCTGAGAAATGGAGCCCCTCTGCTATGAGGACAAGCTGAGAGAGTTGGTTTTGTTCAGTACGGAGAAGAGAAAGCTCCAGAGAGACCTTGTAGCAACCTTCTGGTACTGAGAGGGGCTCCAGGAAAGCTGGGGAGAAACTTTTTACAAGGGCATGGAGTGATAGGACCAGAGGGGAATGGCTTTACATTGGAAGAAGGAAGATTTAGAATGGACATTAGGAAGAAAAACACAAGGAAGAATTCCTGGGTTGCCCAGAGAAGCTGTGGCTGCCCCATCCCTGGAGGTGTTCAAGGGCAGGTTGGATGGGCCTTGGAGCAACGGAATCCAGTGGGGCAACTGAATGCAGCTGTCCCTGCCCATGGCAGGAGGTGGAACGGGATGGGCTTTAAGGTCTCCTCCAACCGAAACCATTCCACGATTCTAATTTTCTGGTGTCGGAATAATCCAGTTCTCAATTCCTGCTGTCAAACCCATCCACCAGAACCCTCAGCGAGCTGCGATGAAAGAGCACCGTGTCCTGCAGGTGGAGCGCTGTGGCCGGGCTCCCCCTGCTGCCCGCAGCGCCCCGTGCGGGGTGACAGGAGCTGCTGCACACCGGGAGCTGCTGCAGATCGGGAGCTGCTGCAGACCAGGAGCTGCTGCAGATCAGGAGCTGCTGCAGATCAGGAGGTGCTGCAGACCAGGAGGTGCTGCAGATCAGGAGCTGCTGCACACCGGGAGCTGCTGCAGACCAGGAGCTGCTGCACACCGGGAGCTGCTGCAGATCGGGAGCTGCTGCAGACCAGGAGCTGCTGCAGACCAGGAGGTGCTGCAGATCAGGAGCTGCTGCACACCGGGAGCTGCTGCAGACCAGGAGGTGCTGCAGATCAGGAGCTGCTGTAGATCAGGAGCTGCTGCAGATCAGGAGCTGCTGTAGATCAGGAGCTGCTGCAGGCCAGGAGCTGCTGCAGATCAGGAGCTGCTGCACACCGGGAGCTGCTGCAGACCCGGAGCTGCTGCAGATCAGGAGCTGCTGCAGGCCATGAGCTGCTGCAGATCAGGAGCTGCTGCAGACCTGGAGCTGCTGCAGACCAGGAGCTGCTGCAGACCAGGAGCTGCTGTAGACCTGGAGCTGCACACCGGGAGCTGCTGCAGGCGAGGAGCTGCTGCAGATCGGGAGCTGCTGCAGACCCGGAGCTGCTGCAGACCCGGAGGTGTTGCAGATCAGGAGCAGCTGCAGGCCAGGAGCTGGGAACTGCCTCAGCCTTGGCTGGCAGTGGGGACTCATCGACGTGACATCTTTGCTGTTTCTCGCACGGAGCAGGGAAAGATGAGCTCGGTGTATTTTTGCAGCATCAGCCAGTGCCTTTCATTACTGATCTTAAATAATTTTGTTTTGTGTTAATACTGCTGCAGTTAAATAAATGTTTTCTTCAGAAGTGCTCACAGTATACTTGGTGCTGTGTAAGAAACACAGCAGAGGATGAACACATTGAAATAGTCATAATTTTGGGGCTAGATTTTGCCAAAAAGGAAAATTCTCCTTTTACGTTCACTGGCCCACATTGAATGCATTCTTAGGGAATGTGATGACCTTTCGTTTGTTGCTCTCACTACAGTTCAGGCTTTGTGTCTCTTCACGTGTGATGGAGTTCCCAATTTTGTTTCTTATCAATTCTTTCTCTCTTTTTTTTGCCATCTCTGAATAGGATGCCAGGGCGCGGGCTGGATTATGAGAGTCTCGAGGCTGTGTGAAGCAGATTCGATAAGCAATAAATGCTCTTTCAAACCACAAAGTGGCAGCATAAGCAGTTTATTCTCTCCCTCCCTTATTCAGTTTTCTTTATTGCGCTACATTTTGCTGTTATCATAAGCAGAGCCCTTAGTGTAGCAGACGGGGCTGTACAGACACTTTGAAAGCAGCCACCTTGTTCTTCCAGTTTTAGAACTTGTTTGGGCAGAAATTTTGGTTTCAATGCAGTTCTGGGTTGCTTTTTTTGGTGTTTACTAGTGAACAGGGTGAAACGACCACACTCACTTTTCTTTGAGATCAGCTCGCGCTCTGAATCCAGCTCTTAAAAAAGGAAAAGCCAACCCATTACACCGGAGTACAGAAAATCCTCGAATACTGTTTCCAAAGAGAAACCCCCAGAAACAGCATAAATAGAAAAAATTTAAAGAGGAAAAGGTCAGAATTCTCTTACCAATGGAGCTGACTTACGATCATTAAGATGAGTGTCCTCTTTTGTCCCAGCCAAATGACATATTCCAATGTTGAGAATTAGGATTTGAGATGTATAATGGGAAACCATAAATGTTGTTGTTCTCTTCCTACTCTCTACACCCAGTCTCTTTTCGTGTTTTCTGCTTTCTAAAGTATGAGCTGCTTGTTCCTAGTCAAAGGACTTTTCCTCTGTCTCCTGTGCTGTCACAGTACTTTCCAGAGCATCAGCCAGATGCCACAGTGGAGGCCTCCACTGGAGCTGAGGAGAGTCTTGGGAGAAGATAGTGGTTCATGGTGTGAAGCTGATCACTCCCACTCCTAAGCTTTAGTCATTATTCTGTGTTGAGAATCTTCCTTTCTCTTCTAATGTTTCAGCATATCCTCTTTAGACCCTCTCATTATCTCCTGAAGTCTTTCTGCACTGAGACAGATGATCGTATCCCCTCTTCCCAACTGAAAAGGGGTCTCTGGTCCAGTCTGAACACCATGTACCGCACTGGGACTGGTGATGCTGCTGATTGAACAGTTGCACAACAAAAGGAATTCAGTTTTCTTTCCTGCTGCACTTCTCTTGCACTTCCATTTCTCAACTGTGACCAGTACCGTTCATTTCATACTCTCCAGACTCATCAAATAGTTCAAGTTCAAGTGGCTTGACAATTCATTTTTGTTTGCTGAATAAATTACAATTCATTATTATTATTTTTAAACAAACCATAGTTGGGACTGGGTTTGCTTTTTGTCCTTTTGACCAGCAAAGCTGTATTTCTGTTAATCTTGAGCCCTTGCCAGTGTAATTCTGTCACCTAAGTAAAACTAACTTTTAGAGTTCTGGCTTTCTACAAAGAAGTTATGCAAAGATGGGCTTTGCAAAGAAACATAAGCGAGAGTTTATTAACTGCAGAAATCATAGAATCATAGAATGGTTTGGGTTGGAAGGGACTTCAAAGCCCATCCAGTTCCAACCCCCTGCCATGGGCAGGGACACCTCCCACTGGATTCAGTTGCTCCAAGCCTCATCCAACCTGGCCTTGAACACCTCCAGGGATGGGGCAGCCACCACTGCTCTGGGCAACCTGGGCCAGGGCCTCCCCACCCTCACAGCAAAACATTTCTTCCTAAGATCTCATCTCAATCTCCCCTCTTTCGAAAGAGCAGGTCCTATCCCTGCACTCCCTGATCAAGAGCTCCTCCTCAGTTTTCCTGTAGACCCTTTCAGGATTGGAAGGCTGCTATGAGGTCTCCTCAGAGCCTTCTCTTCTCCAGGCTAAACAACCTCAACTCTCTCAGCCTGTCCTCTTATGACTTCTCTGGGCAATCTTTGCCAGTGCCTCACCACCCTCATTGTGAAGAATTTCTCCCTAATGTCTAAACTAAATCTTTCCCCTTCCAATTTAAAGCCGTTCACCCTTTGGCTTTTAATCTCAAACTTTTGAGGTTTCCAAAGAGCTAGGCAAATATCTTTGGGTGCATACCTTCACCTCAGCTCAGAAATAAACCCACAATTGCAGTGCCTCAGAGGAAGCTGAACGTCTCTCAGGGGCTGGAGGATGAGAGCTGAAGGGTGGCTTCCAGATAGCATGCAGTTCCCCTTTGCTTTTGTTCAATTTCTAGTTCTGAACACAAAGGTGGCCAAGAGAAAAGAGTACGAAATGGAGTAGTCCTCCAGAGGTCAATGTCCTTTTCATTAGCCTCAAGAACTTGCCAAAGTCCCGTTTGGAGACAAGCTTTCCATGGGAACTCCCGTTTTAAATAAAGCTAATTACTCATCTGTTTCTGGAGGATGTGTGTTTGTATTAAACGTGGGTAAATCAAACCGTGCATGAATGGTAGCCTTACTTGTTGAGCTGGATTAACGTAGATCTGCTCTGTGGGCATGGTTCTCCGAGGCAGTGACTAGTTCTTGGCAGGCCTCGTTCCGTAATGATGGGAGAGGGAAGACCCCATGTTCAGTCACTAGGGATGTCAGCACTCTGACAGGCCCTGCAGCGTAAACTAGAGCTGAGTTCAGAGCATGTCACCTCCTTCTCTGTGCCAAGCAATGAGTCTGTGTCTAAGCAGTTTCCTCTGATTCATCACTGCTTTTTGTTATAGGCTAAAGATAGTTCTTCATATAGAAACCTCAATTTGAAGAGTAAAAAGCTGCTTGCCTTTCTCTCTGGTTGGTTTTGACTTGCTTCTATTCTTCTTCTAGCAATCTTCCCTAGCTGCTAGTTTCTTTTCCTTACCCACCTTTATTGCTTTTCTCCTTTCCTTCTCTGAAGGGTTCACTTGTGAGGGACTCCTTAATTTCCTTGTGCTTATTTTGCGGGGCTGCTCCTTGAGAAACCACACCCAGTGAATCTTGTATGAGGTTTAAAGTTACTATGGGGCAACCCCCTGTGTGCAAACGTGAAGCAGGCATGTAGGTTTTCATATTTTACCATAAAATCCCCCATTAATCATGAGTTCTCCTATGATGAATCCCTGGTTCACAAGCTCTGTAGTTTTTGACCGAAAATTCCATGTTGAAACTCTTGAAGGGTGCTTCCTGTGATTCAGGGCTACGTGCATGAGTGATTTAGAAGCAGAGAATTTGGGGAAAGAGTTTGTGGGCATCGTGAATTTGTGTGTTGTTTGTGAGAAATGGATGAATTTGCTCACACAACATGGACAAAACTGCTTAAATGCAATGGGCAGGACACACTCCAGCTTTGGGCGTTCCGAGTTTCAGAGGAGCTGTGGTAACTTGCAGCAGCAAAATACATGTGTCTTTATTTGAAGTAGTGGAAGGAAGAATGCAGAGGCACTTTTAAAAGTAGCGTTGTTTGCCAGGCTGATGCACTGCAAATCTTCCACGTTTGTGCTGAGGATCAGATTTTGTATCTGACATTTCTTGAAACATATTTCTGTCTGACAACTTGATATTGTGTTGGAACGCCCTTAAAAAAATGGCATGTTATGCAGTAAGGGTAAGTCGCTGTCTTAGATGAAGAGAAACCAAGATGTAATAAATGTACTCAATGCTCATTGTTTGCTGATGCAATCATAGAATCATAGAATGGCAGGTTTGAAGGGACCGCAGGCATCATCTGGTCCAACCTTTTAGCTGATCTATAGTTTCCACGGCGTGGTCCAGCACCCTGTCAAGCTGAGCCTTCAAAGTGTCCGGTGTAGAGGGATCCACCACTTCCCTGGGGAGATTTTTCCGATATTTAACTGTTCTCATGGTGAACTATTTTCTTCTGAAATCCAGTCGGAATGTCCCCAGGAGCAACTTGTACTCCTTAGTCCTTGTCTTTTCCATGTGACTCCTTGTGAAAAGGCAGTCTCCATCCTCTTGGTGGATACCCTTTAGATACTGGTACCTAGCAACAAGGTCTCCTCTAAGCCTTCTCCTCTCAGGGCTGAACAAACCCAGTTCTCTAATCCTTACTTCATATAGAAGATTTCCCAGTCACCCGATCATCTTAGTGACCCCTCTCTGGCCCCTCTGCAGCCTGTCCACATCTTTTCTTGCATAGTGGGAATGAAAACTGGACACATTATCAGAATATCAAAGTATCAAAATTGGAAGCTGCATTCTGCATTGCAGACTTCATCTTATAAAGGCTGAAATACAAGGTCTTTACACAAAAATCTAAGGACAGCTAACAGTACCTCATCAAATGTCCTTTGAAAAGGGAAAATTACTTCCATTTCCTTTTTTGTCAGGGATTTAAATGTCATGATTCACCTCGGGTTGACATGCTTTGGAGAGAGATTAAGGAGTAACTGTGCAGGGCCAAAAAAAAAAATATTCCTGTAAACGAATTTAGTCAATATATACATTGATTTCAGTAAATTTATACAAGGGCATATGTCTAATTGTGTAGTGCGACATGGTTTATGAGGTTTATTTTGTATTCGGTTAGTGTCGTGGACTCAGTATGGTAACTCAGGTTGGATATTTATGCAAGGGTTCTATAAATAAGACGTGCTTCCCTCAGTGAGCTGTCCTGGTTAATTATTATTATGAGAGCACTAATTGTTTTGGCAATGTTATTGCTGAGCCATATCCAAATTTTCCCTGTGTTTGCATTGTTGTGGCTTAAAATTTGTATGACACAACTAGATGTCAAGTCAGCACATGTTTTTAGTCTTTATAATCTGGTGCCAGGCTTTTTTTTCTTTTATAGGAGACAAAAGAAATAATAGTTACACGGTTACTCATGGGGGTGGGAAGGCTTTTGCGCTCTTGATTCTCAAAGGCTTTTTTCCCAGGCAGTCACAGCTTAAAGCTCAGTGCTGTCTTACAATAATTAATTTAGTGGAGCTCTCAAGACTTCTTGAAAGGTAACTCCTGATCCAGTGTGAGGGTCCAGGTCCCTCCTCTTCCTGAGCCATGCCCTTCCCAGCAGATGCAAGCAGGCAGGCACCGACCAGTGGATCCACTGAAGTCTGCTGCAAAACACGATCTTGACCTTAGGCTTCTCAACACTCTGGAAATAGAGATGTTCTTGAAGCCTTCCTAGTCTTGTCGCAGCCAAAGAAGTTAACTAGCTCCTCACATGTGTTTGCTGCAAGAGTGAGCCGTGCTCCCCCGGCTTTCGGTCTCTGATCACTTTAGAGGCACAAATCCCCACGTACACATCAGCCATCAGCCTTTTCCAAGCCTGATGATTGACTTTGGCCTCCATCTTCTGCTGCATTGGGAATAAAAGGAATGTCCTTGGATTTGGTGCACTACAGGAAATGTGTTCCATCTTTCCAAGTGCTGGCTTGGTGCACAGTTAGGATTTTTTTCCCTCAAATGAAAAGAATGAACCCATCCATTTCAGTTATGTGAAACTTCTGATGTTGGAGCATTGAAATGAAATGTTGCAGGATACATTCCACATCTTGTTATCTTCTGGGAGATCTAGCAAGACTATATAGCAAAAACCCTGTTCAAAAACCCAGTGTCTGTGGAAGTTAACACTTTCAAGCCTTCAGCTTTATCTTAGTTCCCTGTACTTGTTTGACACCACAGCAGATAAAGCTGATGGCACAAATGCTGCACCTATATCTTAGACTTCAGGTGGCGGCTAAACATGCACTTGATCGCACTGACAGCAGGACTGGCCCTGCGCTGGTGGCTGCCTGGGGTCGGGTGCGTTAATCTTGGTGTTGAGCTTGATAGTCTTGACCATCATCTTGATATGAATATCATAGTATTTTTGGGTTTAACTGCTGTCTCTCACACTATAACCAGGAGACTATCAGGCAAATATCTACCTTTCCCTCTCCCTCTTCTCCCTTCTGTTTTTCTTTCCTTTTCTTTTCCCTTTTGTCTTCTTGCTTTTCTTCGTTCTCTTTCTCTTTTTCTTCTTTCTTTCTCTTTTGACACTGAAGGATTTTTCCTGGGAAGACCTGAAATAAACTGTTGGACTGTAGAGTGTGAAAGCAATAGTGGGTTTTTTTGTCTCTGCTTTTCTATAATGAGATACCTATCAAAGATGAAAAATGAAGCTCCTCTATCTTTATTTTACCTCACAAAAAAAAAAACCCAAACCAGGAAGAACTTCAGGTTTATCCCTGAACAATTGTCATTAATCAAATCACCAGCCCAAGCACACCTATATTTAGCTTCAGGAGCAGCTTTTGGTGTTTGAATGGTAAAACGTTATCCCTTAAGATTTCAATATCACAGTCTTGCAGCTGCTGCGAGGGTGGCACTACCGTTGCTTCCCAGTCAGATTGTTTTTCTCGACTTTTCAATGCTTAAAGCAATATGGGAGAACCAAGTACAGACCAACTGTGACAAAACCAGGCAAGGATATCCAGGAAATCCTGGGAGCATATCCAGCAATGGTTAGGTCTTAAAAAAAAACCCTATTCTATGTCTGTTACATCAAATGACAGCGAATACTGGTGGATTCACACTCCCCCTGTGTTTGTGTTACAGATAGAAGCATTATGGCATAACACATAGCAAGCCAAGGTAATGCTGGAAAACTGGCCAAGTCCAACTGAATTCGGGTTCTTTAAACTGTCCTGAGTCCCAGAGGAGAGGTTAAATCAGAGCATTATCTCAGCTTGGTACACGGAGCTGAGGAGTAAAGCAGACAGAGCATTCTGCTTTGGAGAGGAGCCATATATCCCAGTGACTAATGAAAACATAAGGGCAGGGGTAAAAGTAGCAATTAGGACACAGGAAAATGTGCATCTCATTTCAGAGTGTAAGGCTTTGCTACTCTCTAGTTTAGTCCTGCAAACTTGGTGCAAATTCCGTCGTATGGTAATGAATCTGAACATTTGCCACACCTGAAGTTCAGTGATCCTATTCCTAACACAATATGCATCTCCATCAACTTGTGTAGGGTTCACTGGTAAAAAGAGGCCTCAAGAAATTACCTTGTATTTCTTTTTTTTCCCTTTATTTTAAAGAAGTCAAAAAGGGGGCTTCTCCCAAAACAGAAAGCCTTTCAGCTATCGCTGGTACTGCTGATTCACGCATTTTGTAAGAAGCACTCCACTTCAGAAACTATGAAGTGTCTGGTGAGTAATGAGCAGGGTTTTCTAAAAGCTTCTAGGTAAGACTGTTGGAGCCACAACCTTCCTGCCTCATCAGAGAGCCTTTCTAATGAGCAGTGTGTTCACAGTGATAGCTTGATGAAGCGCCACTGGTGAAAAGAGTTTTGCTAGGGCCGTCATTTGCATCAAGCTGGCCGTACAGTCTCTCTGTGGTTCAATGATTGCTTGGCACTCTGGGTCCAGCAGCCACTGAAGAACGACTGGAACAATAGTCATTACCTGTGGAGGTACGTACGAATTGAATTAATACAACTCTTCCTCAGCAGTCGTTACTGGTGGGAGCTCTTATACTCCCTGAGCCTAATCCAAGGGAAAAGAGAAAGGGAGATTCCATGTGAAGGGTTGTTCCTGCCACCTTTGTTTGGTGCAGTGAGACCCTACTGAGTAACTTCATTATGTAGGCAAGCATTTAAGAGATACAGGTCTTGATGGCAATGTAACACTGCTGGTAACCAGCCCCATGCATTTACAGCCTTGAAACTGTTGGAATCCATGCAATTGTAAAATAGCTGATACAGGTTTTCAACCCAGACTGTTGAACCAGTCATTGGGTACTGGCAGAGGCTGCCCAGGGAGGTGGTCGAGTCGCCTTCCCTGGAGGTGTTTAAGGAACGGGTGGATGAACTGCTTAGGGACATGGTTTAGGGAGTGTTAGGAATGGTTGGACTCGATGATCCAATGGGTCCTTTCCAACCTTGTGATTCTGTGATTCTGTGATTCTGTGAACCGATATGGCCATGTAGCAACTTCTGGATTTATAGTAATGAAGGAGTTTCTGGACTATAACCAACAGAACTGACTTTCTTTTATGCTGTCAGTGTGACAATCATTGTTTCCAGGAGATTTAGGGCGTTCGTATTAAATGCTTTGACATCTTACATGAAAAGCTTTGTGGGACTGCAGAAGTGCATAATACTGTGGTGTCATTTTCTTAGTGTTATTGCTTCTCCAGTGAATATCACAATCATAGTCTCTGTCCAGTAACCCTGGGGTTCATAGCTTTGCTAAGATGCACATTTTATGTTTTTAAATCAGAAATATAAATATATATTACTCTCTTGATGTATATCAGTGTAGATCTTGCCACTACCTCTTCCCTTAAATGCTTTGAGTAGGAGCTGAACATTGTCCCCAGTGAGCTTTAAACAGCAGTGCAAGGGATTTGTGAAATGTGAGGTGGAGAGTCAGTCTGACAGGTCCTAGCGCAGCTCCCAGTATTTGTTGAGATCCAGGTACCATGACATCCTTCTCCAAATCTGCTCTTGTTAATTTTATGCAAACCTATATTTATTTTTAGTCTCATTATCTTTATTTTATACACCAATATTGACATTTGGTTCTGGAGTGGAAGCTTTAATCATATTTTTGCCTGTACTGTAGAAATTGCTACGTGCATTTTTCCACCCTTTCCTAGCGTTGCTGCTCGGTGAGGTATGTCAACAGAAAATGTCCTTTTCAGTTGATCCTATAGGACTTGTTTCAATGCTGTAGGGTGTTGGCAACATCATCTTCCTTCACTTGAATGCATGGTGTATGTGCTGAGAGGGCAAATCAAGTTGGTTTACAGTATCCCGTTTGCCATACATCATTCCCATAAGCGAAGTTTAGGCTTTTTGGTCAAGCCATACAGTTCTTACTCAGGGAAACCTGTGAACAAATTCTTGAAGCACCTGGTTCCTTTTATTTAGTGAATACTCATTTCCTGCTCCATAGGACCTCAGATGTCTTCTTTTGCAGTTTAATCCAGACATCCCCTCTTCTCCTCAAAATCTCCGTCATGTTTCTTAAGGGAAACAGGAATCTCGGCTGTAGTGGAGACAGCGGTTGCAGAGCCAGTCGGGCTGCTGCAGTGTGGGTGTTCTATGCCTGGACACATTGTTGTCATGTCAAATCCAAGGTCCTATTTTGGAGACCTTTCATGTAAGTACTCCTCCTAAAATTGCAGATACAAGTAATCGTTTGTGTGCAGCTGAGGGAAGGGATGAAGAATGCGAAAACAGAAATACAGCCAGTGGAAGCCTGCAGCATGGCAAGGGCTGGGTGAGCAACCAGCAGACAAACCGTTGTAGTGAAGAAATGACAGAAAATACACAGTGATTCCCAGAAAAACCTTTGCATGGGTTTACTATAACCCTGGCAGCTCTTGCAGGTCACTGGACTGAGAAGCCCTAAAGAAAGGACTTGTCCTTCGAGGGCACTGGGCATGGGAAACTTCATCTACAGTCCCTACACTTTTGTCCATTTTGTCAGGCTGATCTGAGTTTTCTCTGCTTTGAGTCATTGCTTTTTTCTGCTTTATATTCCAATATCACTGAGGTTTCACAGTTCACAGCCACTTGGGTACTTTTGTATGGTTCTTGTATTTCTAGTTCAAGTGTGATGTCTCCTGGGGTGTAAGTGTGCAGTCACGTCTCTGAGCAGTAACACTGGCAATCGCTGAGAAGCGGGTAGGCAATGACAGAGAAAATGCCTCTTATGCAAGACAGCCGTAATTAGTGTTGAAAACTCATGTTCAGTCACACCAATGTGGAGCAAAGTAATAGTTACAGAAAGGAAGGACTTGACTAAAACGTCATGTTTGCCAGTCAAGCTGTTCTTTTTTTCTTTGCATTATAATAGGGATTTTTTATATTCCCAACTCAGCAGTGATGGAAAGAGGTCACAGCTGATCTGCCTGCTCAGGTTTGTCTTGTGGTATCATGGCTTGTAGATAAGGCATTTCAGAATGGTGTTTTTAATCTTACTCAAAGCTTTTTTTCATATTTCTGTCCCACTAGGGTTCTTATCATGATGGGGCATGGTGTGGTTTAGTTGCGTCTTAACAGTGAAGCCAGAGTAAATGGAAACGTGGGGGGTAGCCCCCTTTTTATACCTCATCTATGTTGTCCGGTTAATGAGTGGAGACTAGATAAGTGTCCTGAATGCCATTTCTCTTGACTCATGGTATTTCTCCTAACACTGACGAGTTGTTTGCAATATTGTGCCTGGGTGAATTGTGGTGAGTATTATCACTTGTATCAATAGCATTAACAGTTCCTGTAGAAGTGGCATTCTGCCCACACAAATGAACATCAAGCACACTCAGAACTTTCCTTTCTACCACCATGCATTTGCGTTGTGGCGTGGAGCAGAACATGTGCTGTCAGGGACAGCCTCCGTGACATACCTTGCCCACCTCATAGGCATAACTCTTAGAAGGATGGTTTGCTGAAGGAGCTTTCTGTAGTTTGGCTGAATGTGTCTTCTTTCCCTTTCTTCTCCAGTAAATCATCGGGTCAGTCACTGTTTTGGGTCTCATAGAAGTGTCTCCTTCTCCTGTTTGGTCAATTGTTCCTCTTCACTGAATTCCTGTCTCTGAACAAGCCATGAGCACACGGGCTCATCTCTTTTCTCTTAAGTCAGATAGCAGGTGGGCTGCTCTGCTTTTCCTTGACAAATACCCTGACATTCCTGTGGACTTTGAATGCAGAACTCTCAAGAAGATCATTGACACCTTGAAAAGGAGAGAATTTCCTTACAGCTAAGTAGTAATGAAACGTTCTACCAGGCATTTTGGGTGGCTTCATGAGAAAATTTGAACCCCTTATAGCTAATCCACATAAATGTTTTGTAAGTAAAGCCAAGATACAAACCAAAACATTTGGTATTTAAGTGAGGGGTGTCTGAGTACAGTTGGATTGTGTGTCTGCCATGACAGGTCAGTTAATCTGTCCACTCCTGGTGGTTGCAACAGCTGCTGCTATGACCGTTCTGTTTGTGGGCGGGTTTTCTGGTATTCCTCTGTTAGGCTGGTGGCTCCTGAGAATGTGTGTGGCTGGGAGAAAACTACTACTGCAGGAGCAGCTTCTCCGGCTCTGAGGAAAGGTGGAGATGGCCAAATTGATGTTGTTGTCAAGACTCAATGCTTGACATGATCTCTTGAGGGGGCTTATAAGATCAAGGACCCTCATAGGGTCAAGGAGCACAATGCACTCTGTGAGTACAGGGCTGTCTTTCTGGACTTCCTCGGTATGTCCAATTATTTGTAGTCATATTGGGGCCAGGCCAGGTGGCATGTGCTTGACCCACTTGAATGCAGAGTGTAAAGGATCTTGGTGTGAAGAAGTAGTTCTCCGTTGAGCAGGCAAGGTCACTCTGTGGTGTATTTACTCTTAACCCAACCTGCTCACTTTATTTGACTTTCCGTAGTTCACAACAAAAGGCTTTGAATACTGATTTTCATAGGCATGTTTTCCAAAGGAGGCATCAAGATTCAGGCCTCTCTGTTTAAAAATAAGTCTTGAAATTTCATGAAGGAGGACGCTTTTTGGCATCATCCTATTTGAACTTGTTTCCTTCTTTGTGAAGTGAGAAGATAAGATTGGCCACAGTGGCCGGATGGAGGTCGAGTCTGTTCCACTCAACTCAATATCATGTTTCTGTAAGTGACCAAAATAAGGTGTCCACGAAAAAGTATAAAAATACAGCAAACATCTAACAAGAATTCTCTGGAGCATTCTGTCAGCTGCCAAGGATTTCTAGCTTAGGCTCTTCTTTCGTCAGAGAAGTCTTTTAAACAGGGTTGTTAAACATAGGACTGATTATCAAGAGCTGGGGTGGCAATAGCTTATGACTGTCTTTTGACTTGTATGTTTGTTTTCAGAAGCAGAGCTCTGGCGGGGCTATAGGGTTGATGAGCTGGTGAAGAATGGGGCATGGGATACTGAAGCCCTAATTCCTTTTCCTGGCTTTCTCTTATTCATTGGCGAGAGCAAATCACATGGTGTCTCTGAGCTCCCTTACGTTATGGGCATACTGACCTAGGGATGGCATGAAGCGTGGTCTGATATGTTAAAGGATGTCTCATCCAGTCCAGAAATAGATTTGTAAAAGTAGGATTCAGAGTCCATCCCCTCTGCCTCTCTTCTGCACAATTATTCTTCTAGGTCATCTCATCTCTCAGGAAAAGGAATACTTCTTCATATTCCTCCAATGTGCACGAGTAGCTGTCTCCACTTAAGAAAAAATACTTAAAAAATTAGTTATGCTGCTGAAATCTCACAGTGTATTAACATTATCTGATGTTATCAGTATATTTCACTGACAGTTTTCTCTGTCTCTGATAAAGAGCTATTAAGAATTTTATTTCACAGAAATTCAGACAAAGGGCTCTGCAATTATATTTATTCTCCTTTTGCCCATCTATGCACTGAATGAAGTGATTATCATTGCTTTTGTGGATGTTAACACAGCCCAACTCTTCCGATGTGTTTTTGATTGCTAACTTTTAGACAACATTCACTTTTGAAGTAGAGCTCCATTAATTAAATCAATGTAAGGAAGTACAGCACACAGACTAATGATGAATAATGTAAACCCAGGTTTAAGGGTGTTAGACCCACATCCTGCCACGTTAGTTCTGGCCTCAGTGGTCTTTCTAAACTGTCAGAAAAGTAGGCTCTCGTGTCTTTCCTCAATGTCTTCTGTGGCAGCACCCCTGCAAGGGAAAGGCAGGTACAGCACTTGAGATGCTTCCGCTGGGCAGAGTTCGCCTGTCCTTCTCCAAACATCTTCTTTGCTTTCTATCCAGTGTTCTGAGCAAAGCAGTTCAAGGCACTCTGCTGTTTTAAATTTTGCATATTTCTGGGGGAAGTTCACCTTCACCTCCTTTTTTTCACTTAGCTTGCTCCTGATCCCATGAATAAATTGACAATCTTGTAAAAACGGTGGACGTTGAGAATTTTGAGTGGCTGAAAAATGATGCCCATGGGGTAAAGTTTGATGTTCTTTTATATAAATAACCAAAATCTGCACCATTAATCTCTGTACGGTAAATCTTATTACTAAAAATGGAGCTGAGACTCTCCAGATTAATTTTAACCTAAATCCTTCTTTGTTAAATTGTTAGGGCAATAAGTTTTAAACCCCTTAAAGTTCAAATCTTTGAAAAATGCAAAAGCTGTTCAGTAATCCAGCATTCCACCTCCACTCAAGCTTGTTGAAACAGCTGCTTTGTTCCCGTGAAAAAGAAAAGGTAAAGCAGTGGGCAGATATAGCTAAATCCATGAGCTTCTGCAGTGTTGTCCAGGAATGTTGGTTTAGCCAAAGAAAGTGTTTTATGTTTTAGTTATTAAAAAGTCCATCAGTACGTCTGAACTAAAGGACTTGGTGAGTTCCTGGAGGAAGGGTACCTTGAAAGGATGTCTTTATCTTGGCCTATATAGAGGCCAAGGGAACTGCTACAGGGAACCACTCTCCCTGATTATAGGATGGGATGTGTAGACCCCTCTGGTCTCTTTGGCTGGGATACAACCAAAATAGTAAGAAGGGCTGAAAATGTTGTCTTAGTACCATGCATATTCAAAAGTGTGCAGAGCAAACAAGACATGCCCTCCTTCTTTCACATTATCTTTTCTACAACACGTCTTTTTGAGGTGCTGTGTTTCCAGTTGTACCTGCTATGGGATTGGTGACAAAAAGCTGCAAAATGGAGGCAGTGCAGACTCCATCCCTGAGAAGAAAAATTGCCCCTACAAAGGTCTTTCTACAGTTCTGCTGCTCTTAGGCGTCTGTGGGACTGTAAACTGCTAGTGGAATAGTGCCACTTCTGAACAGATCGATAGGCTCAGGAGGATTCCATTCTTAGGTGTGATTGTTGGGCATTTGAAAAATAAAGAGTTGACGTCCTGCATCCTTGAAGGCCAACCCAGGCCAGCCTTGACTTTCAGCACCACCTCACTGCTTCTTCAGTCCCACTTTCTACAGACGTCTTGGTGGCATGTGGGGGTGGTTTTGCTGGTGGAGGTTGCACTCTTCATCATTGTGAGTAATGAGTGTAAAACCAATTAAACCTGGATTTTGCATTTATTTTATAGAATCATAGAATAGTTTGGGTTGGAAGGGACCTTAAAGATCATCCAGTACCAACCCCCTGCCATGGGCAGGGACACCTCCCACCGGATCAGGCTGCCCAAGGCTCATCCAACCCGGCCTTGAACACCTCCAGGGATGGGACATCAACAATTTACCATGGCAACCTGCGCCAGTGTCTCACCACTCTCATGGTGAAGAAATTCTTCCTTATAGCAAGCCTAAATCTGCCCCTCTCCAGTTTGTACCCATTCACCCTTGTCTTATCCCCACAAGCCTTTATGAACGCCCATCTCCAACTTTCTTGTAGCCCCTTCAGGTACTGGAAGGTCACTTTAAGTTCTCCTTGGAGCCTTCTTTTCTCCAGGCTGAACAACCCCAACTCTCTCAGCCTGTCCTCGTATGGGAGGTGCTCCAGCCCTCGGATCATCTTTGTAGCCTCCTCTGGACCCATTCCAACAGCTCTATCTCCTTCTTATGTTGAGGATTCCAGAACTGGACACAATCCTCCAGATGAGGTCTCCCAAGAGAGGAACAGAGGGGCAGAATCCCCTCTCTCCCTGCTGACCATGCTGCTTTGGATGCAGCCCAGGACACGGTTGGCCTTCTGGGCTGCAAGTGCACATTGCAGGCTCATGTCGAGCTTGTCATCGACCAGTTAATTTCCAGTTAAACATTTGACAAGCTTTAGCTCAGAATGATAGGGCATGCAACAAAAACTTCCTAGCACAGGAGACAGTCTTTGCATTTCATTTTCTTTCTTCCTTCCTATTCTGTTTTGTCCTCTCCTGTTCAGCTGCCCTCACCCTCACTGCCTCCATGGGTGGAGCATGCTATTCCCTGCCCAGCCTGGGCTGGAAGGCAGGAATCTTTTAGGTAACAACAAATAGCTTCCTGCGACAAGAGTCAAAGCATTTGTGATGTGCCTCTATGCTCTTGCTCAGAAGTAGTGGGAATGCCAGTGGACCAGTGCAGCAGTGGCGGAGAAGACTGAGCAGCTCAAGTTGCATCTTGCTACTGGTTTATGAACCGCGTATTGCTGGAACTGTGTAATCTTTAGGGTCCTGGTGTCCGCTTGTGAGATTTGGTGGATACAGAGTCAGTGAAACCTGAAGGTTCCCTGAGGACTGTTCTCCAGTCTTTGGATGTGAAAGATGAGAGTTTTTTACCGCCCTGGTTTCAGCTGCCTCCTTTGAAGAAACAATGAAGAAGATTTCAGGGCACATGAAGCCCAGGCAGAGCGTGGTGTTACAGAGGTTTCGGTTCAGGCAGCGGGCACAACTGCCAGGTGAAACTTTTACAGCCTTTGCTTTGGCACTAAAAGAATTGGCATCATCCTGTGCTTTTGGCTGTTGGCAGGAAAAGGTGATCCTGGATCAGCTGATTGACAAAGCAGCAGACTGGCGAATTAGGAAGAAGCTCCTGATGGAACTTGATACCTTGACTCTCAGCCAGGCAGTGGAACTGGGATCGCAGATGGAAAGAGTGTTGCAAAAAACTTGCCCCGGGTTTATTTCGGTACTGACAAAGCAGTGGGAGAACTGGAGCAACAGTAGTAAAATCTGGAAGATAAGAAATGATAATTGCTGTAATCTATGCTACTGCCAGGCACAGAAAAAAATCCCAGCCCTCATCACAAAAGATAACCAAGAGATGCAAAATCAATTAATCCCATCTCGTCACAGCCCAGTGTCCTCCACACCAGTTATGAGAGGGCAGCATTTGGTCTGGCAGCTGAGATGTCCTGCCACTTCAAATACAAGACACGGGAGAGCCAGGAAATTCCAGGTAGGCTGCTGATTGCAACGGGGCTGTAAAAGAGTGACAGAAAACTGGAAGAGGGCACCTGGAACCAGATCATTCAAACTGTGGGTCTGTTGCTTGTATAGAATCCCAACTTTAGACTAAGTTAGAGCCCTCCAGGTTACACTGCCATAGCGCAATGCTGAAAGAAAAACCTTTCCTCTCTGGAATGAGGGTATTGACTGTATGGTGTTACATACTGTGACTTTTGGGTTTTTTGTCTTTTGCAAGACTTAAATCTTGTATGAAGGCTTTTAGTGAGGTCTTAGCAATTATGAAAGTGGTGTCCGTGCTGGTTCTGGTGTGTTGATGTGTTGGCTGGACGTTTCTTCTAAAAGACTTGCCAGAGAAATAATGTTATTAATGGAGTTTTGAGTTTGGAACTGGAGATGGCTGTCAACTGCCTGAAGAAAACCTTCTTAACCCTTTTGTAACACATAGGGACAGAACACATTTCTGTAAGAGCTAAGAATTGTGGAAACTTCTAGTGCTCGGTAGACGCTGTGCTTTGGAATTTAGTGGCTGTGTGACAAATCATCAGATTCATATGGATACTTGTAAATAAATATGAAGGATAATAACATATAAGGAGAGGACAGGCCAATAGGCATCATAGATTTGAGTCCATATCTAACCAAGGTACCTGTGAAATAAATTGAATCATAGAAATTCAGCTGTAACATAGGTCTGATCTGTTTTAGTCTCAACTTCCTACTTTGGTGTTCTGTTTGGTTGGTTGGTTGTTTTTGTTTTGTTTTGTTTTTCATTAAAAGACTTATTTCTGCAACATCTTTGTGACATTCACCCTCTACTTGATATCTCTCTGGCAGATCAGTGGAACTGGTCGTTTGTGTATGATTATAACAAGATTGTGAAGAGGGAAAACTATGATAAGGAAACTTGGTGGAGCCAGATCCAAGGAAAGGACATTTGTTAGCAGAAAGGGTAGTAAAATAAGACAACCCAAAGCACATTCAATGTGGAATTGGTCTCTTTGCAAACAAGGTGTTCATCATTGGTCTATACAGAAGCAAACTGAAGTGACAGGCCAAGAGAGTTGGGGTTGTTCAATCTGGAGAAGAGAATGTTCTTGGGAGACCTTAGAGTGGCCTCCCGCTACTGAAGGGGTCTTTCCAGTACTGAAAGAAAGCTGAGGAGGCACTTTTTACAAGGGCATGTAGTGATGGAATGAGGAGAAATGGCTTTAAATTGAAGGGGGAAAGATTTACATCAGACATTAGGAGAAAGTTCTTCACAATGAGGGTGGTGAGGCACTGGCACAGGTTGCCCAGAGGAGTTGTGGATGTCCTCTCCATGGAAGTGTTCAAAGCCAGGTTGGATGGGGCTTTGAGCAGCCTGATCCAATGGGAGGTGTCCCTGCCTTTTGCAGGGGGGTTGGAACTGGATGGGCTTTAATGTCCCTTCCAACAGAAACTATTCCATGATTTTATGATTCAAAAGAAAAGAGGGAATAGGGTTTGTAAGTGGTTTGAAGACGTTTCTCCGTATTGCTTGCTTTGCCCTTGCTGAATTCTTTGCCATTCAGAATGCAACTCACTTCCCCTCACCCTGCCCTGTCTTCCCCAAGGCAATTATTTGTGATTAGCTACCATAGCGTAATTAGGTATGCTTAGACCATCCTGAACTATTGAATATTGTACTTCTAATGCCTCTTGTTAGTGCTGTTCCTGACAGGTAATGAAGAAATTATTGATGTTAAAGGTGTCGGCTGCTCTTTGCACATTCAGCATTGAAGCAAGTGAAAAAAGCTGAGTAAAGAGAAATGAACTGCACTGAGAAGTGCTCTGACCTGGAGCAGTACCAGCAGGATTTTCAAAGACTTGAAAATGTATGATTTGCATCTTTTTGTTTCCTTTCAATGTCACTTGATCTTTGTGGTTAAGAACAAAGCCGAGGTCTGTTTTGTTGACTAAGGTTAACAGCTTTTGGGATGTTCGTGCAGTCTGTGTGCCATTTTTCTTGAACTGACCTTGTGATGATATCAAATGAAACACAACTTCTGCAAGATTTTTTTTTATTGAACTGATGAAGGGTCTAAGTCAGTGCTGTGCCAAACAAAATTACTGGGTAGGAGGCTGTAGTTACTGTATTCCTGGTTCTTCTGTGATGAAAGCTGGAGTTTGGCTTAAAATGCATATCTCTTTGTTTGAACTGATACATTTCCAAATCTTTCTGCACAGTCAAGTTAGCCCTGGCCCTGGCTAGGTGAGAAATAGTGGTATGGATCAAGTGTCTGGATCTTCCTTGCATCTGGCTGTGTTCCCTGCCACATGGAGTGGGTATTTGCTGATATCTAGGTGGGTACAGAGAACATTTTGTGAGCCTGGAAAGAGCTTAATGACTTGGTATAACCACAACTACTCCTGTCTCCTGCTCAAAGTCCTGCTGCCCTGGATTTTCTTCTTCTTTTCTCCTTTCTGTGTATTGCCAAGTTGGAGAAACCGTGTGTGATGATTTATGGCACCTTCTTTCTCCTCCTCCAGCCCTCTTTCCAGCCTTCCATTATACCAAGCGAGGTCCTTCCCACTGAACCAATGAGCAACAGGCTCTTGAAGTTAACACTCTTGGGGAGCAGGAGTTTCTGCCTTTTCTGTTTTTAAAAAAGGAATTACTGCTTCATTGCTAAAGGTTAGGAAAGGCAATATGAACACTTCAGCTGCAATCCTAGAATCTCCCTTGCTAGTCAGTAGGTATTACAGTCCAAGGAGCAGTTCCTCCACCTGAAGAACTAAATGGCTAGAATTTGTGATCTTAGTTACTGATAAATGCCCTTTGCCGATGGAAGACTGTTCGCTTAATATCCATTTTCCCATGAGACAGAGGCATAACTCAGGTTTTTGCGCATGTGCCTAGATGGATTGTGCCAAAGGATGTAGGATATGGACAACTTTTGTCCCTTTTGCTGTCATCTTTATCATATTGCAGTTTAGAGGCTTGAAATAGAAACCTTAAATTGTAAGAATTATATGGTACGTACCATTTTGTAGTGTGAGGTCTTTTCTAGGCTAAGCAATTGGCCTGGTTCTTTCAATCTTTTCTCATATGTCATGCTTTCTAAACTTCTCATCTCTTCAGTGGATATTCTTGGGCACTTTCTGAGCTCTGCATTAATATGAGGTTGCCTGCAGTTGCAGAGAGCAACATAGGTTGCTTGTAGATTCTTTCCTTATGACTGCTTTTCTGTGTCTCCTCTCTTACAATGGCCCTGTGTATCGTAGTAAAATAACTAAACGAACATCTACAAGTTAATACTTACTGAAATAGAGGGCTACGAGGAGCCAAAAATGATCTTCTCATCTATTCTTCCTCTGGAGATCAGCTTTGCCTGTGTCATTCCTGTCAGATATGCATCTAACCTGTACTTAAAGACAGAGGGCGATGATGCCTCCATGCTATCCCCTAGGCAATCTGTCCCAGTTTTTCATTATCCGAGGTGGTTGTTTATTGCCTTTCTCTAACTTGAGTCTTCTCTGCTTCAATTTAAATCTCTTAAGTCTTGTTTTATCTGTCATACATTTGGAGACGTGATTACTACCTTGTATCATAGTTAAAGACAATGTTTTCGCATTGTATTCTCTCTCTGGACTACACACTGTACTTTCAGTCTTTCCCCATATCTTCATCCCACATCATTCTTGTTCTTGACTATTTCCACTCATTCCAAGTATCCTGATGTAGGATCTATATCAAGCTTTCGTGAAGGTTTCAGCTGAGGTCTTACTCGTACCAAGCATGGGTTCCCCATGCCGCTGTAACTACTGTATCTGTTGTTTTAGCCATGGGTACTGGTGGCAGTGTCAGAAAATCCCTGGAAGCCATTCACAGGAATGAGGCAGGAGCCTTGCAGCAGAAATTGGTAGTTATACTAACTCACCCATGCGGTGAATTAGTACATCTAATCTAAATCAAATTCAGTGGCTTTGAGTGGAGTCACGGCTGGGATAAATAGTTTCTGAGAATGGGCAGGATCTCAGAGAGAGAGAGAGAGCATTGTGGTCACAGATTTATACTACCTTTGTGAATCTTGAAATATAAGACAGGGCTTAGGTGACCTCAGTTCCTCTCGTGAGTCAGATTTCATTCCCCTGTGCCTAATCACTTCATCTTGTATTTACAATGCAGCTGAGGTCGGGAGGTGCTACTGGTGTTTTGCAGAGAAGATACATAAGTGAAATCAGGTATCCAAGGTCAGAGGAAAAGTAAGGCAGTAAGCTGGATTCTGAGTAGCTACACCTAAGCAAGCACCTGAGTGCCTTCCTATGCCCCAGCAGCTGAATGACTTATGCCCTCGTGTCATAGTATGCAATCCATCCCAGCTTCCGTCCGAGCCTGAAACCCCAGCAGACACTCAACAAAAAAGGTTGATTCTTCCTTTCAGGGTGTGATCTGGACATAGAAAGGGTTTGGGCTTGAGTAAGAGCAGTGATCACGCATATTTCAGCTGCAGATTAGGCCTCATGCCAATACAGTTCTTGCGCCTATAGTGAAGGTGTTAAAATACCTGTAAAGAGCCCTTCTACTTTCTGTTTTGTGGAAGTGAAGTGGAAATAGTGAGCAAAAAACATCTGTGCAATGAAACAACTTTATGCAGCCGTATCCATGTTCTGCAATGGCATTGCTAGCTGAGTTTTTCTTGGAAGTTGTTATTTTACATAAATTGGCATGTTATTTGATCTCTTTTGGTTTTAAAAGCTTATTGAGAAGATTTCTCGACCATTGTGGAAAGCGGGAAGGGCAAAATGTTGGCACTAGGATATCTCATGGTCACAAATAAGGTGTGAGGATGCAAAGTTGTGCTGTATTCCATTCATTTCCTCAACTCAAGAGCAAGACCAGGCCTGTCTTTTTTCCCATGGCTGAAAATCATCCTTCCTACATTCCTCATATTACTGCTGACTCCAGATCTGATGCAGTTGGCTTGTCTTTGGTTGCAAAGCCTGAGTTTCTGTTTGTGTAACTTTAGCAAGAGCCCAGAGGCCAGGTTGTACCCTTCAGGGCAGCTGTGCAAGAAGCAGTTGCTAAGGGTCAGGAGGGGCAGTCACGGAGGGGAAGTCCTCCTGTATTTTATGGAGTGATACAGACCAGGAGTTAATCTGAAGATAAAGGATGATGACAAGAAAAGGAGGAAACAACTTGTCTGAATATCAAAGGCCAGGCTGATATTGTTAGCAAAGCTCTTACTTAAAACTATCAAGAACAGGTAGTTAGTAATGGTGAGTCAGATGGAGACATAGGGAAGACTAATAATTTTATTGTTTGAATCCCATGATAGGGGTGCATGTTTAACTGAGTGTCCCAGGGAGCCCATTAAACACCTTCCAAAGATGCAAACTAAAGTACTGTACTTTTCCTCCGTTTTTGTACTTTCTTCCTATGTATTTTCTTCCCCTTGATGCCCATCTCACTTCTGCCTTCTCCTTGAGGCCATTCCTTCTTAAAATGTAGTAAGAAAGAGTCTACAAATCTCTTTGGGTGCATTTCTGTCGTCAGCCCTGTGAATCCCCAGCTGATGTATACACATAACTTCTAGTCATGTCTCGTTCCTTACCACCCGTGAGGTTTTCTCCTCTCTTTACATAGTAGTCTGTGTGAGGAGACCTCAACCCTCAGGGGGACATTAGCCTCTACAGAGAAAAGACAAGACAGAAATAATGAGCAGGGGCTGAGATGGTTGAATTCCTTTCTCTGCTGCAAATGTTCTGGTGTTGCCTGAGTGAGTCATTTGCTCTGGATCTCTAAAATGAAGATAGTACTCCCTCCTTCTCCCTATTTCCTTCCCCTTATCCTACATAATTAGGATTACACACGGTGGAGCAGACACTCTCACCATATTTATCCGGCACAATTAGGTCATGGGCTTTGTAGCGTCTAGGAACTCAGCAGTACGATGTGCCAGAGGAAGAGTGTTTGGTGTAATAGTATTGTAACAGGGCTGATGAAAAGGAGCAGCATTACCACAGAAATATTAGTTTAAAAATCAAACAACATAATCAAGATGCAGTGGCTGAGTGTATCAGGCAGTTTGTGGTGATGTTTTCAGCGACAGGAGGTTTGTGTCAGTCATTGTCTTGTGTGTCCCAGGCTTCATGTAGGCCCTTTCCTTTAAAGTAGTCATGTAATTAACAGCTTGAATTATAACTGTCTGCAGACAGACGTTTTTGATTAAACAAAGAAAGCCTATGCTTCTAAAAATGGTCTGAGTGGTCAGTGGTCAGTTAAAAGCCAAACAAGTCATGTATCTCACGACTTGGCCCTTGACTTCTAACTTCATTGTTGTCCCGTACTTGAACACTGAATTGCTTGGTCACTGAGGGATCATCAGGGAATGTCTCATTGCTACATCTGCACACAACACTTAGGATTTCTTGGACCACTCCTTGTCTTTAATGGAGTCTTTTTTTTGGTAGCTTTCTTCTTTAGAGGAGCTTGCCCTGTTTTTAGAGGATTTGTTGTCTTTCTACTCCTTTGATTCAGCTTTCCTTCTGTAATTTCACAACAGTCCTCAAGAAAACAGAATGGCTTCTGAAGAAAAGAATTGTGTTTATAAAAGGTAAATATGTGTATGCTAAAGTGTACTCACAAAAAAGTGATTGCAGCAAGTTTACAGCTTCAACCTCACATAAATGCATCTGCTGTAGAGAAAGATTAGTGGTAAAATCTAGACAGAGACAGCTGTGACTCTGTGGCAAGAGCTTCCCTGTGGCCAAGCGAGTTGCGTTTACATTTTAGCACAAAAAGTGTTTTCACTGTGGCTTAATCCTGTGTTTCATGTGAGAATTCATGTTACCTGCTCATGTTGTTACCTGGTCGCATTGGACCTTCAACATGAACACAGAAACTTCTGATTTTTTCCTTCTGGGGCAGTCCAGAGCTTTACTTTGTTAAAAATAATAGAGGAAGGCTGGGAGGGAGAAAGAGCATTGACTTGGTATTATAAGACAAGCAAGATATTTCCTGTTTTCGTGAAAAAATAATCAGAATTCTAGCAATGTAAGTTTTCCATGTGTTGAAGGCAAAAGTACAAGTACAGGGAAGCAATGTATTCCCTTCTAAATTTGCCAGCAGAGGGAGTATTGTGATGCAATAAATGCAGACAGTTTCAAACAGCAGGGAAGTTGATAGAGTCTGAGTTTTAGCTATTCACGTTGCAAATTTTACTTGATATATTATATTGTTTTGTTGCCCCAACCCCCTATCTTTTTATATTTCAGAACAGTAACAGTATTAATTACTGATACACTTTAAACTTCACATTTCAGGAGCAAACCTACATAGCTAATGCCTTGGCCAAAATGTGGGATTTCTTTCGGTACTTATAAACTGTCAGGTTTTAATGTATTGGCAAGAATAAACCAATATTTTTTTTCATAATAATTGTGTCTGATCTTGCTGTATTGATCACAATGTATTTCTGATGCCAACTGAAGTTTATAAAACGTGGTGGAAGAAATACAAGACATAGGGAACCACGAACTTCTCAGGTTTGTGCAATCGTATTGTACAAATGACATTCTCTTGTGTGTTTTCTCCTACTTAACACAATAAATCTTTATGCCTCTTCGCTGCCTTGCCTCTTCACCTGCTGGGAAGCCCTTCTCTGGTTGGAGCTGAAGCAGTACTGAGGGATTTGTTAGTGAGAGCTTGACCTGCAACACAAGAAAAGACAGGAATGCAGTTCATATTCTTAAAGGGAGCTTGTATTTATTTCTCCGTACAAGCTGAGCCTGACCGGACACCTCATCAAAACCTCTAGATGGCACCCAGATCATGCATTGCTGTTAGAAACTCCTGCACCTTAGCCAACATGTTTAACCTTGCCCTACACTACTGCTAAGCTCTATGTGGTAGCAGGAGTGCTAATGTCAAAGGAGGGAGATAATCATAGAATCACCAGGTTGGAAAGGACCCACGGGATCATTGAGTCCAACCATTCCTAACACTCCCTTAAACCATGTCCCCAAGCACTTCATCCACCCGTTCCTTAAACACCTCCAGGGAAGGCGACTCGACCACCTCCCTGGGCAGCCTCTGCCAGTGCCCAATGACTCTTTCCGTGAAGAATTTTTTTCTGATATCCAGCCTGAACCTCCCCTGGCAGAGCTTGTGGCCATTCCCTCTTGTCCTGTCCTCTGTCACTTGGGAGAAGAACCCAGCTCCCTCCTCTCCACAACCTCCTTTCAGGTAGTTGTAGAGAGCAACAAGGTCTCCCCTCAGCCTCCTCTTCTCCAGGCTAAACAACCCCAGCTCTTTGGTCTATAAAAGTGTTTGCGTGTTGGAATTGTTGAAAAGAATCAAGGAAGCTGTGTGGAGTGCAGAAGCCCCCCTGCTCGTGGTATTTTTCTTCTGATGCAGTCCTGTACTTATCAAGTGTGATGAGACAATGTCATGGTGAAGAACCAGATTTACCGCTGGGGACAGGTTATTGAGCTGCAACATTGAAGCGCTTGCTGATCAGAAACGGAATGTGGTCACTCGAGCTGGCAAGAGTGGAAAAGGTCCTGAGTTTTTGGCACCTATGATGCTGTTATGATGTTTGGATATTGTACTGGTTCTGTGCATTGTTTTCCTATTGGTTTCAACTCCTTCTTCCTCTTGCCTTCATTTTGCATTGCCACCTTGAGTGATCGTAGCTGCCAGAGCCTGATGCAGTTGCTCACACAGTCCTGCTGATTCTGGTTTTGGTTACCCATTTGGAGGCTTTCCAGTGAAGGCACTAAATACAACTAAGAGAAAGATGTGTGCAGAGGATGTTTGTATCTTGTTTCCTCATGCCGCTAGTTGTTTATGTACCGCAAGTTCTCACAAACCAACAGAACTGGCTTTGAGATCTCTTTCAGCAAAAAGTAATTGTCCTATTTGAAATAATAAAAAGCGTATCCATCCCTTGTGGAAAAGGGAGATACGTTGTTTTAGTGACTTTATATATGAACAGTTCTGTATATAAAAATGTGATGGCTTAAAGGATGGAGTACCCTGCAAAAAGTGCCGTTGCTCTGTATAGGTGGTTTGTGAAGCAACTCTGTGACTGAATTACTAAAGGTCTCGGTGCCAAAGTTACTGTTGGATGTCTGTGAATATCTGCACTGACTGAAGCAAGAACCTCCTGTGCAAGTTCCACTTTTCTCATCCATCTGTGCATCTTATTTCCTCTTTGTGCAGTCCTGATGCAAATTTTTGTGCCCTGCATCAAAACCTGAATATGTTTTGCAAGTAAAATTCAGAGGTTATAGAGCACCTTCCTCACTACCGGCAGAGAGCGTCGTTCCTGCTGTCTGCCAGAGTGCTTGTGTTGGTGCACAGAGCGCAAAGGTTCAGAATCACTGCTGACAACAGCATCACTTCTTAGCAGTCCTTATCAAGGTGCAGTGCTGTATCTGCTCTGATTCACACTCTTTTGTTGTTTATAAACATCTGGGGCGTACATACTGTCCACTAAAATGACAGACCATTAAGAATAAGTGTTTTCTAACGCCTTTAGATCTACTTCTCACTCATTAAGTGTAACAAGTTCTGTTTTTACAAGGAAGCAGTAGAAAATAAAGGCTTTGCCAGCGTGCCCTCTTTTCCTTTTTCAATCCCTACCTTCCATTACAGATGATGAAGACAATTTAAGAAAAGGACTGGGTAGCTCTGTTTGATCAGGAAGATCATTTGAGGCCTTAGGGACTTTATGTGGCTATCTTACGTGAGGTTTTCTTTTTAGGTTCTAACCTGCATTTCTGCTGGGTCATTTTTCAAGCCCCAGTGCAGGGGATTCTGGGCAGTTTGTGGCTACTGCGCTGTACCCTACACTGGCACCTCCCGTCTGAAGTCTTTTCCCAGTGGTAACTTTTTGGGGAGCCGGTTGTGTCTGCATTAATTTAAGAGCCTTACCCAAGCTCTGTGCTTTTGTATTATGCAAATCCTAAAAAACACCGTTCTGGGTGTGTGGGAGTGCTCTACCAAACAGTTTTATGTTTTCCTTCAGAGCACAAAACTTTACATGCAAATTCATTTGCCACACAGTCTTCCCCGACCTAAGCCTATGACTCCGTGTGCCATGTATAATCTGACCTCTGACTTTCATCCAACTTGCTCTAGGGATTTCTGGACATGCTTTGCATTTATTTAAATATGTAAGAGGGTGGGAAAGTTGAGACCATTAATTCTGAGTCTGTATCTTTAGAACAAATCTGTTGAAAGGGCTTTTTCTTTATAGCTCTGCGGTGACTGAGGTAGTGTGACTGGTTCCCCAGGAGGTAGCTGTGCTCCGTCGTTGCCGTGAATCACTTTTGAACTCTGTGATAGAACTTCTTATGAAGGGAATACTTTTCACGCTGCCTTTGCCTTAAATCCAAGAACATAATTTAGTTCATGAAAAGCCATTTCTGTGACTGTTCTTCTGGAAAGACTTTGTGGTCTTAGATCTTCCCAGGCATTTCCAACTCTGCAAACATCCAAGTTTCTAGGAGTACCATTACCTTAACCAACCTTACCAGCCTAATTGGAGACACCAGGTCTTAGCAGGATGTTGAGGCCAGACTCCTCTCTCACTTCAAGGCTGTCCCTTTCACAGTAAAGGTGTATCAGAGGTGCAGAAGGAGATATCGGTTATGTCAAATATTTCTGTCCTATGACTGAACATACCATTGGTTTTTACTCTGTGTTCTCAGTTCAGGATATCTATGATCACTCTAACAGTTCTGCGACCAGCATTTTTCAAAGCTGTGTAGGCCACCTAAGTCCCTACTTGGATGTACAAAAAGCTCAGCTTTTCACAGCTCTCATTACAGAGGATGGTTGAGTTTCATGCTACCATGTTAGAATCATAGAATCATGGAATAGTTTGGGTTAGAAGGGACCTTAAAGATCATCCAGTTCCACCCCCATGCCATGGGCAGGGACAGCTCCCACTGGCTCAGGCTGCCCAAGGCCCATCCAACCTGGGCTTGAACACCTCCAGGGATGGGGCAGCCACAGCTTCCCTGGGCAACCTGGGCCAGGGCCTCACCACTCTCATAGTGAAGAAATTCTTCCTAATGTCCAATCTAAATCTGCCCCTCTCCAGTTTATACCCATTCCTCCTCATCCTATCACCACAAGCCTTTATGAACAGCCCCTCTCCAGCTTTCCTGTAGCCCCTACAGGTACTGGAAGGTCACTATAAGGTCTCCTCGGAGCCTTCTCTTCTCCAGGCTGAAGAAGCCCAACTCTCTCAGCCTGTCCTCGTATGGGAGGTGCTCCAGCCCTCCGATAATCCCTGTAGCCCCCTCTGGACCTGTTCCAACAGCTCCGTATCCTTTTTATGTTGAGGATTCCAGAACTGGACACAGTATGCCAGATGAAGTCTCCCAAGAGAGGAACAGAGGGGCAGAATCCCCTCCCTCGCCCTGCTGGCCACGCTGCTTTTGATGCAGCCCAGGACACGGTTGGTTTCTGGGCTGCGAGCGCACATTGCTGGCTCATGTCGAGCTTCTTATCAACCAGCACCCCAAGTCTTTCTTTGCAGGGCTGCTCTCAATCACATCATCCCCGATCGTGTAATGGAAACGGGTTGCCCCGACATAGGTGCAGGACCTCGTACTTAGCCTTGTTGAACCTTGTGGGGTTATCAGAGGCCCACTTCTCCAGTCTGTCCAGGTCCCTCTGGATGACAACCCATCCTTCTGGTGCGGTAACTGTACCACTCAGCCCTCATCCGCGAACTTGCTGAGGGTGCACTCAAGCTCGCTGTCTATAACATTGATAAAGATATTAAACAGCACTGGTACCAGTACGGACCCCTGAGGGACACCACTTGACATGGATTTCCATCTGAACTTTGAGCCATTGACCACTACTCTTTGAATGCAACCATCCAACCAGTTTCTTATCCACCTTGCTGTCCACCCATCAAACCCCTATCTCTCCAATTTAGAGAGAAGGATGTTGTGGGGGACCATGTCAAAGGCTTACAGATAGATCACATATGTCGGTTTACCTGTGTCCACTGCTGCGGTTACCCCATCATAGAAAGCCACCAAGTTGGTCAGACAGGACTTGTCCCTGGTGAAGCCATGCTGGCTGCCATTAATCAGCTCCCTGTCCTCCATGTGCTTTAGCAGAGCTTCTAGGAGGATTTATTCCATGATCTTCCCAGGCCCAGAGGTGAGGCTGACAGGTCGGTAGTTCCCAGGGTCATCTTTTCTACCCTTTTTTAAAAATGGGCACAACGTTACTCTTCTTCCAGTCACCAGGGACTTCTCTCGACTGTCAGGACTTTTCAGCTATCATAGAGAGTGGCTCAGCAACCACAATTCTCTCAGGACTCTGGGGTGCATTGCATCAAGTCCCATGGACTTATAAATGTTCAGGTTCCTCAGGTGTTCACTAACCTGATCCTCCTCTACTGTGGGAGGGGTTTTACTCCCCTGGTCACCATCTTGCTGCCCCATGACCCAGGAGTGGCCAGGAGAGCAGTTTTTGGTGAAGACTGAAGCAATATTTAAATACCTCAGCCTTCGCCTCATCTGTTGATACATGATCCCAATTTCCAGTCATCATGGGGGGACATTCTCTTTGATCTTCCTCTTTTGATTGATGTACTTGTAGAAGCCCTTCTTGCTGGTCTTTACTTCCTTTGCTAAGTTCAGTGTCAGCTGCACCTTCGCCTTCCTGACCTCATCCCTACACAACCGGGCAGCGTCTCTATACACATCCCAGGTTCCCTGTCCCTGCTTGCGCTGCCAGAGCAGTTCCTTCTTCTTTTTTAGTTTAAGCACCAGGTCTTGACTCAGCCATGCCGGTCTCTTCCCTTTCCTGCCTGATTTTCTACATATGGAGTCTGAGCGCTCTTGCGCCCTGTGGAAAGCTTCCTTAAATATTTTCCAGCTCTGTTCTGCTCCCTTGTCTTGGACGATCACATCCCAGGGGTTCTACTGAGTAATTCCTTCAATTAACAATGCTTTTATATTGTGTTGAGTTCAGGAAAAACTGTGCCAACACTCCTGCAGCTGTCAATGGGTTTGTAGCTAGGATTAGGTGCAAATTAGTGGGAATGCAAGTCAGGTCTGCTTAGGGAACTTCATTCAAAATAATAGCAAAGACCATATAAATGTTCAGATTCTTTTTTGTGGTTGTAGGATTTAAGAATAAATTCCTTCGCTAAAAGACTAGTTGAAGTAATAGAATTGTCTGTTTAACCTATCCTACCAATTGTATGGCAGAAAATTATGGAAATACAATATCTAAGAAGGTCACAATTGTTGCAATTATAATCTTGTACATGTGAGAAAATTACAGAAATACAGAACCTTACTGAGAGAAAAAATGGTACCTGGCATCTTCACCAAGTGAAACATTTTCACAAGATAGGGGTGGCTGAGAGCAGAGGACACAGGGGCGTAACCGGCCCTCGGTTAAGGGGAGACTTGGATGGGAGGTATCTTATGTCACGGAGGTAGAGCCCTTCACATGTGAAACTCAAAGGTTTTATTTTTATAGTGACTGTATGTTGATGTGATTACATATGAATTGCAATAATAGCAAGAAAGATCAGGAACCTCAATTTCATCATATTTCCTTGGCACCTTTCAGAGACAGTCAAAAGTGACACAAGAGAAGAGCAGGGAGGGGGAGCTTGCTTTTGTTTTACTCTTGTCTGTGAAGTTCAAAAGCCTTATTTCAGAAGTAGTTTTTAAATTTCATTCCAGGCTTTTGTCTTCCAGCTCTATATCTGCTTTGAGATTGAAGAGATGTGTAAACACACAACTGTCTCCATGGCTGCTGAGGGTTTTCTCAAGAACCCTTCCTAGGAAAGAGCAGTAATTTGACTTTTGAAGTTCTCAGGGTAATCTCATGGAAATAAAAGACATGAGGGCTGTTGTCTGATCCGCAGCCTAGCGGAGGATCACTGCCATATGGTTACTCAGTTCTATAGCCCATTTTTGTCTGCTCTGGGAGAACAGGGCTACTTCAAAGGACCTGCCCACTGTAAACTTTCCCCCTTCTGCTCCAACTGAGTCCTTTAGGCTCAATTTTTACATTAAAAAAACCCCATAAAACACAAAGAGAAGTAGTCCTGCAAATCCTAACAAAACACACCACAGGCTGAGAGGAAATTAAACTATATATGACTGATGGTTGGAGCAAAAGCCTGGCCCCCTGGAGGCACTGAGAAGCCAGAGACCCTTAGAAGTAGGGGAAAATGGCACTATCTGCATGTTGTTTGCCTCGTCAGGACTTCTTCCCTTGTCGTCATGTGGCGTTCAGTGGGCTCATGAATTTCTGATTTACTGGCTGTCAGCTCCAGGCCTTCTTAGTGTGTTAGGCAGAGGGCTTTGACAGACATAGCAGGAACCGAAGCTTCTGTGTCCTCTCCTTCCTCAGAAGTTCTCCATCCCAGAGTACATCTTGTAGAGTAGACCCCACCAGGCTGATCCTGATGCTGTCTCCTCCCTTTAACAGCACTGGGGGCATATGTTAAGCCCTGGCATGGCCCAGGAATGCTGGTTGGCATTAATTGTTGCCCTTCATAATTAGAATATCTTTTTTTCATTTCCCACAAGGTATGGAGGCAATTGTGGGGTCTCTGCTTCTGCTTTAATAGCATAACGAGTCCAGAGGAGGCCACAAAGACGATCCTAGGGCTAAAACACTTCCCGTATAAGGGCAGGCTGAGAGAGTTGGGGTAGTTCAGCCTGGAGAAGGCTGCTGGGAGACCTCGTAGCAGCCTTCCAGTCCTGAAAGGGTCTACAGGAAAGCTGGGGAGGGGCTCTGGATCAGGGAGTGTAGGGATAGGACCGGGGGGCATGGTTTTAAGCTGAAAGAGGGGAGGTTGAGATGAGATCTTAGGAAGATATGTTTTCCTGTGAGGGTGGTGAGGCCCTGGCCCAGGTTGCCCAGGGAAGCTGTGGCTGCCCCATCCCTGGAGGTGTTCAAGGCCAGGTTGGATGAGGCTTGGAGCACCTGATCCAGTGGGAGGTGTCCCTGCCTATGGCGGGGAGGTTGAGAAGTAGATGGGCTTTAAGGTCCCTTCTAACCCAAACCAATCCATGATTCTATGATTCTATGATAATAGATAATATGATTCTATGATAATAAATCCATTAAAACCCAAATTTGTAATTGGAGAGATCACAGTTCAAATATCTTGCCTGGCATAGCTACGTTTGGAATGAAGATGGGCTATAAGGGATCTCTGCTCTAATTTTTTTTTTAATTTAATTCATAATTACCCTTGGGGACTGTTGGATATCTTCTTTATGTTGTTCCTACTTTCCTGAACAGTGCTTATCTTAGTGTATTGCCATCTGTAAATTTGTGGTCAGAACACTGTGGAAGAGGCAGTGCTGTTACTGCTGAACAGCTGCTGCTGCGCTCATTGCTGCGTGTGCCAACTGCTCAGCGTTTGTGCTGCTCAGCCGTTGTGTGAAATGCTGGTCCGTGCTGCTTTAATGTTGGTCATTTCTGTCCTGGGGATGGTGGGGTTTGACATTTTCGAAGAACCTCAATTATGCGTATCACTGAATGCACACAGTAAGGAACACGTAGCTCTGCTGTTCATGTTGACAGATGCAACTCATGTTGCATTTATAGGGCAATTCAGTCAGGTTTAATGGCATGAAAGTGATTTCTGGACTTTGTTTCAAGCACTGAATCTTCCCCCTACTTCCATCATTCAATTTATATTTTCCTTCTTCTATCAAGAGAAGATATGAGTCTTCTTATTGAGAACCCCTTTTGGAAATAACCCTGGTGCTTTCCGTTCCCGATTTTCTCTCTACATTTTGGAGTTTAGAACCAAAAACCGCTGTGTCTTGTTCTTTGGTGTGGTTTGGAATTTGGCTTCCCATATGAGGACTCCCACTTCCTCTCTGACAAAGCATGCTGGTGACGGTGTCAAACAACTCAGGCCAAGCAGCCTTGTGTTCCAGTTTGACGGCTGGCATTTACTCGTAGGGTTCTTTTAGAAATGTCTTTCATTGTTTATTTTCTCAGTTTTCAGATTGTGAAATGTGCTGATCATCCTTGTGATGATTGTTGTCAAAACCCGGTTGAAGAGGCATCCAGCCAATTAGGGTTAAAGGCTGCCGTTTATATTTATATAGCTTCTCCTGGTTGATACGTATGGACCGAGGCTGCAACCAGCTAAACGTCTTTGTTGGGTACATTTATAAACTTCTGACAACGGCTGTACCTGAAGCTGACAGACAGCAAGTACTATTTTTACCTCAGGAAAGCTTTCTGTGATTTTGTTTTCTGCTTTAAACTCAAGAAATATCCAGAGTTCTTTATGATGGTTGAAGAAAAGACTGAGGCGCTCCCAGGGCAGCCGTATGGGACAAAGACATTTCCTAATATTGACAGTGTGGTTTTGATCTTTCTGCTCTCAGTCACTGACTTGGATGTGCTCTGATAACTGATACATGCAGTGCTCCTGGTAGAAACCTTCTGCAAAATGAGATCAAAGACTTCTTTTACCTTTCGTTCAGGCTTTGGTATAGGAAGTATGCGGTTATGCACATGCAAAGCTGTTCTGACTATATTTATGTCACATTCCATAAGTTGGACAGCAACAATTATTTCTCAGGTTTGTGGAATAAAACTCCTCCTCAGATACGAAGATGGGTTCATTAGAGATTTTAGATCTACCAGCAAGGGAAGATTTCCATTTGACTTATTTGAATGTGAAATGTGTTTTGGTATTTGGCTTTGAAAGATAAGACGAAAAGTCGATTTTTGGCCTCTACATAATAATATATTAAAATGAAAGATGAGAAACAAAAAGTAAGAAACAGAAAGACCTCAGATCCCTCAATAAGTAAAACATCAAGTATAGCTTCCAAAGACGTCAGTGTGTATGAAATTATGTTCCTAAGTCCCTTTTCTAATAAAAATTAATGCTACCCTGTTGCTGTGGGTAATCATCACTAAATCATTCTTATCTGTTTATTCACAGACCCCAGAGCCAGCTGAAAACTACATCAGTGAAGGAGAGTTTGAAGATGATCTCAGTTCTACCCCGAGTATGATAGAGCTGGAGATACGTGGATCCAGCCAAGAAACAGATGAAGATTATTTTGAGACCCTGTCACATCAGAGTGGATCTTTGTCAGATGTAAAAACTGAGCCTTATGAGAGCGTATCAGACACTGAATCTGTTTCCAGTGATGTAACTGGGGAAACTTGCTTGGATTCCAACTGCCTTGTTACTGAAAAAAAGAATCTGTGCTGCAGTCTTCCTAAAGCAAAGGCAGGACCGACCCTCCAGGAACTCAAGTGCTCGAGGCAACTGGAATTCACCCAGCGGGTGCAGTTAGAGGTGTCTTCCAAAACAAAAGTAGCACTAAGCAAAACTGAATTTTGCATACAAACTGCGAAGTCAGAAGGTGAAGAACCGAGTGATGAAGAGCTAACATTAACTAGTGAAATTTCCAGCAGAGAGAACCGAGTCAGTGAAGAGGGCATTATAGCACAGAGAAATGACAGGTTTGCAGCAGTATTGCAAAATAAAGCACAGTTTGAAAGCAGTAAAGTGCAGAAGTGTACCAGCTCAGTAGCTACAGAAGGTGATGTGACAAGACAGAAGGCACATCCTGCAGGATTAAGCATTGCTTGTTTCAGAGGAAGCTCAGAAAGTTGTTTGTTTTTTCCTGAGGCACAGAGATTTTCCTTCCAGTCAGATGCAGCATCGAGCTGTAGTTTGCCTAATCTTCCTTTTGAAACAAATGGACCTGACTGTAGAAGATACACTGATGTGTCTGACTATAAGCATGAATTAGATTCTATGTCCAGTATAAAATGCAGCAGGAGGAACTCGGCCGACGGTCAGGAAACTACAGGTAAAAGGATCAAACATGGAAGCACAGAGACCATATTGGCATCAGATTCACTCTTTTGCCACAGCTGCTTCAAATCAAAATCTCAGCCACCGCTCACAAGATCAGAGATTATGGAAAGTAAAACATGGCACAGTGTACCTGAAAATATCAATGCTCAAAGCAAGAGAGAACATGTGGGGAACTGTATTCATCAGACAGACAAATTTAGATGGTCATGTTCAAGAATACATCTTCAAGGGCTAGATTTTGAATACGCTTGGAAAAACTTAGGAAGGCTACCTGTAAGCCCTGAAAAGGCAATCAAAATAGAGGGCAAATTTGGCATCAAAAGATCTCTTCTTAATACTGACGTAGACTCAAAGGCGTGTCAGCTTTCTCAGCCAGTAGGCTCTCCCCAGTGCACTGAGTGTTTTCACTCTAAACCAGAAACACGTGGCCTTAGCCCAGAAGCAGAAAGTGCATATGCTGACAGTTTATCTTCTACACAGACTGATGCTTGTGAGTGCAATCTGAAACAAAAAAAGACTTCATCTGCTCTGCACTATGAGCCAGTGATCATAAATGCTGAAGAACTTATAAAAAGTGGCCAGTACAAAGCTGACAGAGATCTGAAAGCAGACAGAATCCCTTGGGATATTGATGTTGAATCTGGCATTGGCAACACAGAGAACCTAGCAGCTTGTCATGTAGGTTTTCCTGCTGTTGTGGAAAACCGAGATTGTGATTGTTCTATAAACTGTGTTTCCCCTGGTAGGATAGAGCAGAAGAGTTTGGAGGAGGATGGCCTTGAATCTAAACTGTCAGGTATGGAGATAATGGTAGAGGAAAAATGGGTAGATGATTCTTCCAACCTTGACTTCAGTTGGAAAGTCCTGGAAACCACTTTGCAACCAGGCAAAAACACTGGGGCAGAGCACAAAGAGACAATGCAGCAAAATACAACCGGTGCCTTAAGGAGTCACACTGAGCTTGTAACAAATGAACATCTGACTCATAAAGAAAAGGATGAAGACAGTGTCTCTGCTATTGAAATGTCTTCCAGATCAGATTATATAAACCAGGGAAGGCATTTAATGGCTCTTGCAGAGTTAAAGCCTGCCCTAATTACAGTGTCTGTAGAGCAGAAAGGATTACAGTCCAAGACACTGCAGGATAACCTTCCCACTGCAGCGGTAACTGGAACCTTTAGAAACGTAGTGAGCAAGAATTTCACATCTCCTCATACTGTCAGCAAAGCTCATGATGCACCAGAGAGAGTTCTGAGTGAAAGCTGTAGCTGTAAAGAAGAAACTCTGGCCACCCACCCCATTCCTGGTAGTGCAGAGATACTCCTTGGTAGGGATAAAGCTGAAGAAATACTGGAATTTTCACAAGAGAAAAGTGAGAAAACAGATGCAGTTTCATCCTTAGGGTTGACCTGTAGTAATTCCACAGAAACAAGTGCAAAGATGGAATTCAGGGGTGTTACCGTACCACTGGGAAACGGTGTGCTTCTTGCAGAAAATCAGGTAGATCCATGTGAAGAAGTGCTCTTAAAATCCCACAGCAGAAGTGGTGTTATCATCTCTGAGAAAGACCTTTGCAGAACTAAGACTGGTTTTGATTTAGAGATGGGACAATTCAGAAAGTCACCAGCTGAAACAAAAGATGACCAAGTGTCTATGGAAGAGGAATTCAAAGCACTTCAAGGCAGAGAAGAAGACTCATGTGTAACCAGTGCGACAACACTGGAAATGTGCAGTGTAAGCTATTTGTGTCAGGGAGAATCTGCTAATGTTGACCTTCAAGGGCCCAGCATCACCTCTGAAGAGGCAGTAGGCAGGCAAGCAACTGGAGACTGGAGTAACGGTTCAAAGGAACAAATAGGTACTTGCGAAGAACCTTCTTCTAGTGAAGGAAAAGAGGGTTCTTCAGCAGAAGACACAGCTAGCCCTGGCAAAGACAGTACTCTGAACCTGGATATTTCTGATGTCTTTAGCGATTCTGAGAAAAGGGAGACCCATACCACTTGCATGCTGGGCCTGGACAACATAAGTACCTGCAGCACCAACAGCGAGGAAATGGATGAGAACTTGTTCCACACCTTGGGAAGTAACACCAGTCTCTACAAAGCTGCGCAAAAGCCAACAAAGAATGGCAATAGTGGGAAAGTCTCCAGGTTTTTAGTGTTCTCAAAAATGACATCTTTCAGGAAAACCAAGCCTGTGACAGCAGAAAATCATGGAAGCAGCAGCTTCTTTGGCAGCAAGGCAAGGATGGAAGAGCTGGATGCTGGGAAAGAGGATGAAGACACTGAAAGTTTACAGTCTTTCAAAAGCTGTTCATCTGGGTCAGCCTTCCACAGGAAGGAAAGTTATGCCTCTGAATACTCTGATGATGATGATTTATTCTATGAGAGACCTACAGGATTATTCAACAGAATGAGCCTGAGGAAGGCTTCTGGCTCTGGTCGGATACTGATGGAAGATGTAGACACAAATTCAACTTCTCCCACACTGGCTGCTGTCAAATACGCAGATCAACAAGTTTCAGGTTCATCTGAAAACAATGACAGCGAACCTGCGGAATACTCTGGGATTAGAAAATCATTCCCTGAAAACGAATACAAAAGGAACAAAAACCCTGAATGTAAGAAGTTCAGGACAAGGTTAGCCTTGGCACACAAATCCCTCTCAAGCTTATTTGAATCCAAATCTCCAGAAAAAGAAAACACTGAGCAAAGCTCAAGAGTATCACTGAAAAATGAAAAGGAGAAAGCCAAACTTCGCCAGAGCACCTGGAAAGCTTTTCTAAAAAGCAAGGAGGCAGATGGACTAAAAAGGCCCGTCCCAGCCAGTTTATCACCAACGCAGGAGAGTCTCAGTGCAGCTGGAGGCCAGGTGATGAGAGCAATGTCAGTCGAGCGACAGGACAGTTCTGATGAGCACACATTTTTAAAAGCAGAAATAGCTAATAGCTCCTTGACAGACACCAACTATTTTGACACCTCTGCAAAGCCTGTTGATGTCTCTTCCCCTCCAGGTATATGGAGAAAAAGAACACAGTCCCATGACTTGGGCATCAGGTGCTCACAGAGTTCAGATTGTGATGAACAGCAGGAGGCTCTGAGCAACAGTTTAAATACCTCTCTAGAGGAATACTGGATGAAATCCCCATTTAGCCCCACTGACTCACAGTTGCCATTTAGTCAGTCAAGCCCATCATGTCCTCAGCTCTCGAATTCTGATGGTAAAGACATGCCTTGTAGGCCCATGAGTCCTAAACCGCAGAGTCCACGGTCCACTTCTCAACACAAGAGCTTCCGTTATCCTGGAAGAATATGTGCCACTTCAATGATCTCTCTTGGGAACAGCTCTGTAGGTGAAGGCAATTTGGAGGCTCCTGAGAGACCAAAGACACTGAAACCCAGAGGTAGTCTCTTACTTTCTGTACACTCATTGGACAATGAATACCAGAGGGATGACAGTGGCATAAGCAGCCAATCCCAGATCAGCTTAAACACGGCTTCTTCCATTAGTGACATGCTCCGAGATGAGGTGAGTGTCTGGGAATGATCAGGTGGTGGTTTGGTTTGCAGAGTCTTTTATTTAATATGGTTTAGAAATTCCAGTGAAACTCTTTAATGGCTTTAGTGAACACATTGGTTAGATGGGTGCATAAAGATTCCTCTTTGTCTAAAATAGGTAGCGCTACTTAATCTTTCTGTTTCTGTTCAAGACTGGATGAATTGATGCAATCTTTAAGGGAGGATTTACCACAAAAAACCTAAAGGAAAGGAGTCATTGCAACAGTGGTAATGCATAAGCTGCCTTAGAAAAGTTACGCGGATGCCACGCTGTGCTCAACTCCAGTTTTCACCTGGGTCTTACGCCTCTCAAGATACAGCAGAATCGAGCCTTGTAACTGCTGTAGAGTAAATAGGTTTCTCAAAGTGAAAGGCAACATGGAAATCAGTTCCTATTGCTAGCAGTCACTTTTTTAAGCAGTGAAATGTTTTTCTTAGACAATGAGTAGCTGTCTTTCAAAGCACCACAAGTCTTTTGCAGTCACCATAACTACCCTTTGATTGCCACTAGGAGTCCTTTCCTGCCTTTTCTACAGCAAACAGAAAAAAACCCCACGGACTCAAGGTCTCGTTTTGATGTTGTATTGCATTCTACTCCTGGTAACACATTAATTTCCTTGTGATAGGCTGGATCTCATGGAAAAGATTGTATCTTCAATAAGGGTTTCTTGTTTGGCTGAGGCCTTCAAAAGCAGAGACTTCCTCCGTCAGTATTCTTTTAGTCCCAGAGAGGATTTCCCAAGCTGTAAGTGTGTGGGAGCTTAGGAATCCCCTTCAGTGGCCACGCACGTACCACCAGACTGATCCCTTAGCTGAGATCCCAGAGCCAAGTTTGATCATGCTGCTTCTTTGCTATTGCTGATGATGAGTTTTAATATTAAGAAATTGCAGAGTAATTTTTTTGGGCAGATTTGCACAAGTGGCATTTGAGAGAGGGCATGAGAGTCTGCATACCCCAAGCAGACAGTTTTCAGAGAGTTCATGAATCTGGAACTGCTTGATCAATTCTGCAGCTGAGGGCTGGTTGTGTTCAGCTCAAAGGAGCCCTCGCACAGCTTTTGCAGCTGTTGCAGCAGCCTTTTGTCTATCACATCCCAGGTTATATTAAAATTCTAAGATACCCTCCCAAATGGTCTCAGCCTACTCTTTCTCCTTATTTTTTTAGTAGAAATTCCCTATTTTTTTGTGTAGAAACAAAAAAAGATTGGTTGGAACAGACCTTGTGAGGTCATCTAAAGCCACCTCCTTCAGACAGGACTGCAACAGCAGAGAGACAAACCCATGACTTTGTCTAATCAAGTCTTGAAAACCTCCGTCCCTGGAGATTTCACTAGCAATCTGGGAAACATATTCCTCAAAAAAATGATTCTCCTAGTGTCCCACGAGAACTTTCCAAGCTACAGTTTCTGACCATTCTCTTGCGGCATTGTCTGGCACTACCTAGAGGAGTTTGGATCCATCCTCCACGTAACCACACAATTGTTGTGGACTGTTCTTATATGGCCTTTAGTGCCCTTTTATGGGCTTGAACAAAGAATAAATCCGGCTCCCTCAGCCTCTCCTCACATATCCTCAATGTTTTGATTCATTGGTTAGAGTTTTTTACCCAATGCATGTGGGTGGTAGTTTGTGAAATGAGTGCAGAAGGGGAAGGGAATTTGCTTTATTCCCTTCTGTCTTCTGCTTTACTTCAAAATTTACTTTTTTTTCAAAATTTGCTTTACTTCAAACAATTTACTTTACTTCAAAATTTACTTTTTTGTTTTCATGGGCATCATCTTAACTTACAAACTTAATACTGGGCACCACATTCCAAGCAAGAGACTGTGGTGTTAAGCCAGCCTAAGAACATGCCAGATAGTTGGTATATACACCAAGAGGTGAAGCCTCTCAGGGCATGAATCAAATCATTGACCTGTGAATGACAACCCAAAAGAGCATCTAGAAAAGACTGGAGAAATGAAGCTTATGTAAAACCTTGAATAGGCAAGCCCACGCCCTATAATGTTACCATAAGAGGCAAATAAATAATTACTTAAATTGATTGCTAGATTAAATAATTTAAAGAAAGCTCTGAAAAACTTAAATTATATCTAGGCCATATAAAACCAGTTTACTTTTCCCGATTCTTCCAGAGGATGAAGAATATGACATTTGAAGTTGGATAAGTGCAGCCTGAGCCTGGAAATTGATGTTAATGTCCCAGTTTTCAGGACACAGCATCTAATCTGTTAAAGCAGATAGAGATTTTATTTATTTCTATTTTTATGACATCGTGAAATGAAGTAGAAATGCACCCTGGGTTTTATAAGTGAGGTTATTTGGTGGTTTTCGGAAATCTCTGAAAATACAGCAAAGTGCATTTGCAGTGTTAAGTCTTTATAATTTAATTATCTAAACTCTAAGGATGTTTTTCCTTAAGTATGTTGCTAAGTAAAAAAGTCATAAAACTAAGTGTAACAGTGGATTTGAAAAAAGGTCCTTTTCTGTTCCACACCAGTAAAGGCATTATTGAAAAACAAATACATAATTGTTCCTTGAGCTCACTTCCCAGTGTGCCCTCCACTATGGGAACAGGTATATAATCCTGTTAGAGAAATAACAAAGATTTTATGCAGAAAACAGCAAGATGAAACAATTACTAGTTTGCCAATGTGTCAAGGCCTTCATTACATATTAAATTAATCTGTTTGTGGCATGACTTTACTTATGCAATTGTGCTACCCAGGAGGCAAAAGAAAACTGCCCTATTCTGTCCTATATTTGGAATCTGTGCAAGTACTCCTTGCTCCTCTCCAGTGTGATACGGTGAGGCACAGAATACCAGCAGGGTACACTTTCCTTTTTGCACAGCATCTAGTGCACAAGAAGTATTTCCAGTCTGAGGCATCTCTTTCCAACAGCAAAGAAGAATTGATCTGGAATTGTTGCTTAATTGAGAGGGGACGGGAAGTGCTGGCAGTGGTTTAAGGCTTGTTGTATTTGCGTTCTTCAAATGAATTGTGAGAAACTGGAGAGATACTGTTGTCAGCACATAACATTTTCTTGGTATGAAAAGAGACACCTGAGATCACTCATTTCTCATTGTTGTCTCCCACCTTAAATATCAGTGATTCTAACACCGATGCTACCTGGAGTGGTAGTTTGGTGCCTCAGAGGCATGCTCGATTCCAAGTCGTTCTGGTATAAAAGCTGTAATTTTGTTCAACCACTCATTAAAAGCAAACAAGAGTGAAGAACAAAGCTGTGCAATTCCTCACTCTAAGCCCAACATCAAGCAAATAAAATGGAAAGCACAAAGAACATGTCAAGAAGCACAATATATCAGACCTGCAGGCATCTAGGAAACCTTTGTATAACTGAAGTGCAGTTGGAAAAGCACAGATAGACCACACTGGTCATTATTCTATTTTCAGACGACACTGTCTGTCTTTGTAAATAATATTATACAGACGGAGTGACCTAAATCCCAGTAGTAATGATATTGCAATATACCCTCTAGAATGGGGGTGAAAAGGCATTGTCCTGTGAAAAGGGAGAGTATGTTACACTCTCAAAGGGTAGCAGAGCTGCTGCTCCAGGGTGGAGTACCCCTAAGCCCATGGAGAAGACTGGTTTTGGCTAGCAGGTACCCTTGGGAAAGCGTTTTCTTCTGAATAGTTCTGAGGCTACAGAAATGAGCTTTACCACCTTCTGTCTAACCTGATTCGAGGCAAATACAATTACCAGCCAACAAACCTTGTGTTTTCACTGCTGTTTGTGAAACAGGAGTCTAAACAGCAATGGCAAATGCCACCCGAAAAGCGGCCAAATGAGAAATGGGTTCCCCACCGCAAAAGAAGGCCCCCTCAGGTTCCACCATCCCCACACCCTGTCTCCACCCTTGAGAGCAAAGCCTGGAGGCTTTCTATCCTTGCTCCAGATGAAAAAGCCAAGGAGATTCCAGAGAAGAGGAGGAAGAGACCTAAACCCCTCTATAGGTGCTTCAGCTTCGATGATGTGTGGATGGAGAGGAACCAAAAAAGGAAGCTAGAGAAGGAGACACGGCCAGAGAAAGGGATTCAATTGCAACACCTCCCAGAGGACCAGTTAAAAGTAAGAAACCGTACGTCGTCCTCCTCGTTCACTGGCACTGTCTTCCTCTCTGCTCCAATTACTTCTTCCTGCTGTCCTCATATTCCTGTCTTTGCACTTTGTCTCCTACCAGTGCTGTCTGCTTTTCTTTGGGTCTGGTAGTCTGCAGAGACTGAGGAAACCCTGAACTGGTCCATAAGGGATGATCTTTAAAGGTGGTGAGCTTTTTAACTGCTGTAAGGGAGCAGTTCCTGCCCTGTGCCACGTTAGACAAGAGGATGTGAGAGCATCCAAATGCTCTGTGAGCTGAAAGACAGGGAGCTGAAAGACAAATCAAAGTTGCCTTAAATCAATATAAATTAAACTGATGAAATCTCATTCCGTCCCTTGTGGCATTGCTGTATAACTTCAAAAGGGGACTTCTAAATAAGTTTTCCCTTGTACCTGGGGCCACCTGCTTCCTACTGAAGCAAACTCCTGCTGTGAAATGCTCAAGAAAACATTGCCACTGGAATTTTAGCTATTGGCTTTCTCCTCTCCACTGGGAGAGATTTTCAGATCAGTGTTATGATTGCTTGTGACAAACTTTGTGGCCCTTGTGACTCACACTGATGGCATCTGTTCTTCTTGGATCCAGAGCTAAGGTCTGTTCCCTTCAGGGAGAGCCGTGAATCTGTATCCAAGAGCCAAATTTAGCCTTCGCAAAAAGAACTTCTGTGGAAAAAGGACTTGAGATAGAGGGATACTCCATGCTGAGTCTGATGATAACATGGAGGAAGCTTCTGAATAAGCTAGAAATGAAGTAGCAGCTGTTCAAATAAAAGCTTTCCTCAGAGTTTTGGTCCGTTAGCTGCATTTTTTCCTCTTCTCTCTGTTGTCCGGGTTGCCTGCTTCTGGTTGATTTTGCATCAAAATGTCAAAGTTTGAGGGGAGCCGAGGCCCCAGTCCTCTGTGTGCTTGAACTCCCGCACACATGTGGGTGGCAAGGGGGGAACGTTCTGCTGACACAGCTCAGCTTGTCCGCTATGGCTTGCCTGGAGTAAACGTGCTGCCTCATATCTGTCTCTGTGTGAGAACCTCCCATGACAGCCGGTGGTCTCCAGGGACACAGAGCCAGGCCAGTTCCAGAAACAGGGTTTCCCCTGAAAAACTGTTCTCCCCTCCTCAAGAAACAGGACTAAAACAATCTGTGCTATTTTGTATTTGTAGGTCTCTTCAATACAAAAGGTCACTAGCAGAAGCTTGGAGGTGTGCTGGGGGTGGTTCTGTGATGGGTTGCCTTCTCTCAGTTCAGTGAGGATGTTTCCCTGGCTCAGCCCTGCTGCTGCCTTGTCGAGTAATGTTCCCGAGGCATGGGCATGTTCAGATTAAAAAAAGCAATTAAAAGTAAATTAATTCTGTTACTTTTCTGCCTTGTTCAGAGTTCTGAGTGCTTCATGCTGGACAGCCATGAAATAAGCCAGGGCAAATGAATCCCTGGCTCAGGGATAAACAGGAGCCATCTAAAAAATACTAAATCAATACTAAATCAATACTAAATCAATACTAAATCAATACTAAAAATATTTCTTACAATTCCTCGACAGTTACGGGTAGCAACGGAAATCTAACCCATGCTGCAGGGTACGTTGGCCAGCACTGTGACCACTAGTGCTTCTGAGAGGAACAAAAAGTTACCTCAACAGCATCCCCTGGAGCCATAAGATCACACAGACTGAACGCTGCCTGTTTTGCTAGTTGATTGCACATTGTGATGGTGCCACAAAAGAGCTTCTCCTTTAAGTATTTCACCCTTATTTTCTGGTGCAAACTCACCTCTAAATTATGATCAGCTGTGTAATGGTTTGCAGCTGCCCCTGTGCTCCTTGAGATAACTTCTAACATCACCTACCTGTGGGGCTTACAGGCACTGGTAGTGTGGGGGTATATTTGCGCTTTGCTGTTTTGGTTGATTTAAGTGTGTTATGTACGTTATTGACAGCTTTTATCTTTGTGAGTGGGTCAAGAGAGCACAATGTTAAGTTTTACTAAGAGGTGTTTTGCAGTTCAAGGGCTCTTTCCTGTATGCCTTCAGGAGAAGTCCCTGGTGACTGGAAGAAGGGTAACATTGTGCCTGATTTTAAAAAGAGTAGTAAAAAAGACCTTGGGAACTACCGACCTGTCAGCTTCACCTCTGTGCCTGGGAAGATCATGGAACAGATCCTCCTAGAAGCTCTGCTAAAGCACATGGAGGAAGGGAGGAGATTAATGGCAGCCAGCACGGCTTCACCAGGGGCAAATCCTGTCTGACCAACTTAGTGGCTTTCTATGATGGGGTAACTGCAGCAGTGGACACAGGTAAATCGACGGATGTGATCTGTCTGGACTGCTGTAAAGCCTTTGAGACAGTCCCCACAGCATCCTTCTCTCTAAATTGGAGAGATATGGATTTGATGAGTGGATGGCAAGGTGGATAAGAAACTGGATGGCTTGTCGTATTCAGAGAGTAGTGGTCAATGACTCAAAGTCCAGATGGAGATCCGTGACACGTGGTGTCCCTCAGAGTCCATACTGGGACCGGTGCTGTTTAATATCTTCATCAGTGACATAGACAGTGAGATCGAGTGCACCCTCAGCAAGTTTGCAGGTGACACCAAGCTGAGTGGTGCAGTTGTCACACCAGAAGGATTGGTTGTCATCCAGAGGGACCTGGACAGTCTGGAGAAGTGGGGCTGTGTGAACCTCATGAGGTTCAACAAGGCCAAGTGCAATGTCCTACACCTGAGTCGGGGCAATCCCCAATTTCAGTACACAGTGGGGATAATGTGATTGAGAGCAGCCCTGCAGAGAAGGACTTGGGGTGCTGGGAGATGAGAAGCTCGACATGAGCCAGCAACGTGCGCTCACAGCCCAGAAACCAACCGTGTCCTGGGCTGCATCCAAAGCAGCGTGGCCAGCAGGGAGGGAGGGGATTCTGCCCCTCTGTTCCTCTCTTGGGAGACCTCATCTGGGGGATTGTGTCCAGTTCTGGAATCCTCAACATAAGAAGGAGATGGAGCTGTTGGAACAGGTCCAGAGGACGGCCACAAAGATGATCAGAGGGCTGGAGCACCTCCCATGCGAGGATAGGCTGAGAGAGTTGGGCTTCTTCAGCCTGGAAAAGAGAACCCTCAGAGGAGATCTTAGAGCAACCTTCCATTACCTGAGGGGGCTCCAGGAAAGCTGCGGAGGAGCTGTTCACGAAGGCTGTGGTGATAGGATGACGGGGAACAGGTATTAACTGGAGAGGGGCAGATTTAGGCTTGATATAAGGAGGAATTTCTTCACCATGAGGGTGGTGAGGCCCTGGCCCAGGTTGCCCAGGGAAGCATATGAGGTGATGTAGTGCTGCAGTATTGTGAAAGCAATCTAATAGGTCAGATAAATAAATCTGACGTTAAATCTGACAAAATCAAAACCAAATCCTTGATTTTTCAAGTGCTGATTTCTGACACTGCTCTTATCATTCAGATCAACATACACGAATGAGTTTAGTAGTAATGAAAAGCTACCCTGAATGCTGGTAGTTGGGATTCAGAGGAAGATGGACAGTCAAGAAACTACCTTTAAATGAAAACAATAACAACTCGAAATACTAATCCTAAACAATTCTATATGCAGCTCTTTTTTCGCTTAGGTCCAGTAAGCTGCTCATCTGCTTTAAATGGGAACAGTCTGTGTAAATCCCTAGAGTTGGACTCAAAGCTTGACCCAGCTGTCCCTTATAATGAAATGCTACCAAGCTGAGCGGCTTCTGATCTTGTACCTTCAAGTGTTAACATTTCACTGGTGGTGGCAGCACCCCCTGTAGAGAAACTCGAAGGGCTGTGGATAAATCTATTTTGTTCTGCTTGGTCATAGGCTTTGGCCTTCACATGGTGATGAGTTTCAGGGTGTAGCCTGAGGTCCTCACGTGTATTTTTAATGCAGTGTTAATTGCAGACAATGCCCCAAACCACTGATACGTGTGATGCTGTAACAGCAATGGGATCTGGTCTGGGGAATTATTTTTTCAAAACTAGTTTTATTGATTTCTCTGAAGTGCCTGTCTGTTCCCATCCTGCTCTTTCCTGCTTTGACAAAAAGTTAAAATCTGGCTGTTAAGCTCTGTGCCTCTCCAGTGCACAGAAGCACAGACAGGGCTTGTATGTGCATATGTTACAGCCCAGTTTCTGCACTGCCAAATTAGAGACATTCCTAAAAGGACCAGCAGGGGACTATACCCAGAGGGGGTATAGTGCAGAAAAAGCTCTCTCCTTTATTTTGAAAGAGAGATGAGAAGCAGTGAAAAATAGATATTTAGCTTGTTGTCCTGAATATGATTGCTGGAAAGCTGATTTTACCCCATCTGAAATAAGAGAAAATTAAGTTTGTGCTGTGTGCTATTTTGGTTATGAGCACTGTAGACACCTCAGATATGCTTCAAGAAGGTAATGAACGCCTTTGGGAGAAGGCATTGAATAGGATAAGTTTCCCCCTGTTGTGCACCTGACAAGGCACAGATGCACAACAGGCATGGATGCCTCTCCCAGGGACTAAACTGCTGTGCCTAAGAGCATAGGAAAATAAAACCCTTCAACCTATATCAGAAAATGTAGACAAGAGCATTTTTACTATACTCTAGTTCCTCGTTTCCGCTCCCCTCCCTTCTAGATTGGAGAAAACCTTGCTCACATGTTACTAACATCTCTGAAAATGCTGCTTCTCTTGGCTTTGGGTTGTACAGGCCTGGATCCCCTGTGAGAGGTATCAAGCGATGCCTGTACCCGAAATTTGCTCTGTTGTCCAGGAGATTAATAAGAATGAAGCCTGCAGTTTTTATTGAAGCAGCCCTAAGGCAGTGTTCTGCTTCCTAGTCTTGACCAGAACAAGAATCATAGAATTACCAGGTTGGAAAAGACCTCGGAGATCATTGAGTCCAACCATTCCTATCTGCCACTAAACCATATCCTTAAGTACCTCATCTACCTGTCTTTCAAATACCTCCAGGGATGGTGACTCCACCACCTGTGCTTCCTATCACCTACGTAAATAACCTAGACTCCTAGACTTTACCTTTGACATTTCCAGAACAGTAGCTCTGTTTCGCTTGATTTCGCTGTCACTGGAAGAGCATGTGCTCATGCAGCCCCACTGGGGCTTTGCTGTGACTTTTCTAGACAAACAGGCACTGTTCAGGTTAATTTGAATGTTGTCCCTCAGGAGATGGTGATTTGTGCCGAAGTATCGGCTGTGGTATCTTTGTTTTAGGAAAGGAAGTCCAGGAAGAATAAAGCAAACCAGGTACAGAGCTGCAGCACAACCAGCTGCTTGGGCAGTGTGGGACTATTCAGTGGGCTTAGTTTGCTGTTTAGTTTTAGAAGGACACTTCTAAATGCTGCCCCATCCCTGGAGGTGTTCCAGGCCAGGTTGGGTGGCCCCTGGGCAGCCTGAGCCAGTGGGAGGTGTCCCTGCCCATGGCAGAGAGGTTGGAACTGGACGATCTCTAAGGTTCCTTCCAACCCAAACCATTCTATGGCTCTATGATTCTATAGTTCCATGATCCTATGATATGTTTCCCCCCTAAACCACCAAAAGTTATTAATTCAGTGATATCTGGCAATGGTATAGAGCTTTCAAAGTTTCATGAAGTTCTGTGAGTTTTCTAAAATCAATCAGCCAGGTAGAGGAGAGAGCAGGAGATCCTCTTTGTACCTTCAACTGAAGAGAAGAATGTTGTCATTAGTGTCCTATGTGGTTGGGGACAATAAATCTCTGAAGGGAAAAGCTTTACTTACGTGTTAAATATCAGAACAGGAACTGTTGGTCCTCAAGTTGTAGGAAACAGTTCTGTAGCTGGAGAGATGACTTTTTGGAGCTGTACGCTGCCCCCTCCCACTAGATATACTTCAGAGGGAGGAGTGAAGCTTTCTGTGACGTGTGGTAGCGTGTGAAGGACGCTGGTTACCCATTCTCCTGTTCTTATTACATTGCAGTTTTCCTTGCCTTCTGACTGTTTTCTAACCTTTCTAGCTGTAATCATCCACCTGTGTCTACTAATACATATAATAATAATAATAATAATAATAATAATAATAATAATAATAATAATAATATGTGTCTACATACTGACTTATGTGAGCAGGCATCAGGGGTGGAAAGAGGAGCTCCATGTTGAATGCCATAAGTTATCCTACAGGGCAGCTAAGTTTAATGTTTGTTGCCTTTGTTTTCCCCTCTCTTGTTGCAGGCTGGAAGAAGTCCATCCATCGTGTCTGCTGTTGCCTTTGACATCCTACCGCTGAAACTTCATCCCTTTTCCCAGAGCACTCCAACAGGCTTAGACTGCGTGGGCTGGAAACGCCGCGTCTCCTCTCCTGGTGTGTACACTAGTCATAAATGGATGTGAATTATGAGAGAATTAAGCTCTGGTTTATGAGTATGGAAACTATGTGCTAGGCATCCTAACATATTTATGCTGAATGCTGCATCAGTGTCTGAGCAGAAGTCTGCTTTAGAGCTAATTCTTTCTTGTGTTTTTTTTTTTTTGTATTCTGGTTTGGTTTATCCCTCAGCAAATAACCAGGGTGCTGCTCAAAGGCAGTGGTCAGCTTTTTGTGAGGAAAATATCATTTACACAATGATAGTGTCCTCAATGTAGAAACATTGTGTTGTCTCACGAGAATTCTGTCTCAGCTAGGATGATGTCCTATATATCACACTCTTGAATTAGGTTTCTGCAGTCAAAACAGACTCTCTGCCTTCTGTTTGCTGGCGAGCACTAAGGTGGGTATGATGACGTTCCTTTCAAGCTGCTAATTAGGCACTAAAGCAACGAAATGAGCCTGTAGAGGTAGAAGTTTTCTGTACTTTATATAAATCATCTTAAAGAACAAATATGCTGTATTTTCATGAGAAATGTGGATGAAGTATCATGTCTACTTCATTCTGATGACTGACATTTTATCGGAATTAAAATGTGAGTCGCATAGATTATTAAACAGTGAGATGTATCTTTGCCAGGTTTTAAATTCTGCATCTGACAACGTCTGCCCAAACACTGCAGATATCTCTATGATAGCGCTTTGGGGTGGGATACGAAAAGCAGACTGCAGAGGAGTTCTTTGCAGTTAGGAGTCAAGCCAGGAAAAGACAACCGCTGTTGGGTGCCAAGCTGCCATTTCTGCCTCAGAAATTCTCTTTGTACCGTAGGTTAAACACTACTGGAACTACCTAATTAAAGGACCTTAACATTGTGCTCTTTACATCAGACTTAAATGGTCACAGTACTTTGTCAAGCAAAACTGGTTTGCTTTCTGACACTCATGCACAGTCATGAGGTTTTATCTGGAAATAAGAAAACAAACTATGTATTATCATGGTGTCAAGAGCCCTGCCTCTGCTCTCTCAGCATTGAGGGCTTTGATCACTTGCTGTCACGAGCATCTGGTGTTGCCCCAATAGTTAGGACCAGCTCCCTGGCTGAATTATGAAAGCTGCAGCTTTAGCCCTTGAAAATCCCAGATGGAAACCCATCATTGTCAAGTTGTCTGTGCATCTCTGGTATTAGCTGTAATCCCTAAGTGTCACTGTCATAGAAGTAAATTCTGAGTCACAGCTGATAAAAATTTCATGCTTGTTCCCAACTGGGACCTGAGGGAGTTATAAAGAAAAATAAAAAAAATTCATTTTGGAGGGTGAATAGGGGCAGTAAAAGTTGATTTCCCAGTTGGTAGCGCTGTAGGTGTTTATAAGCGATCTAGAAATGGGGTATGAAACTCAAATCATCTACAATTTATTCTTAGTGTAGATACAAGTGAATTTCATACTACGACCTGAGCCGAGACCTCAAGACCTTCTGTGTAAATAGAGCAAAACAAATGAAATGCAGCAGAACCCTTTTTCCACCACCACAAACATGCCGGTGGAGAAGAACACTGACAAGCACAGGAAATGCTGTAACGCTTCTACCACAGCCATCTCTGTTAGCTGCTGCTTGTGGGCTTCATGTGAAGCATTTTGAGGGTGGTGTGTGCGTGCATGTGTCGTTCTTGTGGTAGGATGTGGCTGGGAGGAAAACTGCAAATTACTGTAGCCATACTCAAATTGTCGGATCAGTTTTAGGATTGGGAACGTCCTTGAGGTGGCAGTGGAATTCCCTCTTTGACTCTTGCATGCCTTTGTCACAATACCTTTTGCTTTGGACAGAGCTGTAGGTCATTTGAAGGAAATATAAATGATAAATCCATTCAATCTAATTTTAAGGTTCCTAACTCTAAAGCTGTGACTACTTGCATTAATGATCCTAGCATATGTTTTAGTCATAAAAGGCACCAGATACGAAATTACTGCACAATATGCAGTGGTACTACATACTTCCATATTGAAAACATGGATAGAATTCTCACTCCCAAAGGCTGCAGCTGGTCACCATGTGCAGGGAATACTGGGGGGGGATGGGGTATTTTAGAGCCCTCTCTAGCTCATCATGCATGAAAAGACTGTTGTCATGATCGCAGCCCAAAAGGTGCCATGCGTGGCTAGGAGTTTTCTGTCATAGAATCATAGAATCACCAGGTTGGAAAGGACCCATTGGATCATCGAGTCCAACCATTCCTAACACTCCCTAAACCATGTCCCTAAGCACTTCATCCAACCGTTCCTTAAACACCTCCAGGGAAGGGGACTCAACCCCCTCCCTGGGCAACTGTTCCAGTGCCCGATGACTCTTACTGTGAAGAATTTTTCTCTGATATCCAACCTGAACCCCCCCTGGCGGAGCTTGAGGCCATTCCCCCTTGTCCTGCCCTCTGTCACTTGGGAGAAGAGCCCAGCTCCCTCCTCTCCACAACCTCCTTTCAGGTAATTGTAGAGAGTAATAAGGTCTCCCCTCAGTCTCCTCTTCTCCAGGCTAAACACCCCCAGCTCTCTCAGCTGCTCCTCATAAGACTTGTTCTCCAGCCCCCTCACCAGCTTTGTTGCTCTTCTCTGGACACGCTCCAGAGCCTCAACATCCTTCTTGTGGTGAGGGGCCCAGAACTGAACACAGTACTCGAGGTGCGGTCTCCCCAGTGCCGAGTACAGAGGGAGAATAACCTCCCTGGACCTGCTGGTCACACCGTTTCTGATCCAAGCCAAGATGCCATTGGCCTTCTTGGCCACCTGGGCACACTGCTGGCTCACGTTCAGTTGGCTGTCAACCATTACCCCCAGGTCCTTCTCCTCTGTACAGCTCTGCAGCCACTCTTCCCCGAGTCCGTAGCACTGTATAGGGTTGTTGTGCCCCAAGTGCAGGACCCGGCATTTGGCCTTGTTAAACCTCATCCCATTGGTCTCGGCCCAGCAGTCCAGCCTGTTCAGATCCCTTTGCAGAGCCTCCCTACCCTCCAGCAGATCCACACTACCACCCAGCTTAGTGTCATCTGCAACCTACCCGTTGCACCTACCCGTTACCTGAGGACGAGAGCTTAGCTGGGCACAAACACCTTATTTTAAGTGAGGCTGCCTGGTCCCAACTGGAACATACATCAAGTGCTGGAAGAGCTTAGTTTTTAAATGCTGTGTCTGCTGTGTGTGTTTGAGTCCTCTCACCAGTCACTGGCACTGGAGCACTGAGACATTGTTCTCTCTGCCTTTATGCCGTGCTGGGATAAATGAGGCAGACTCAAACCTGTCGTTTGGATCTCCCAGCAGTTGGGATCAGGCACACTGTGGTGCTCTTGGTCTCTGATCGAGTTTTGCAGACTGTCACCTCTTCTGTCCAGATCACCCAATTGAGAAAACTATTTGGAACCAGTAGATGGCTCTAACATCTGCAAAATAAAGAGCGGCTGAGGTGGTGTTAACCTCTATATTCAGCGAACATCAATAAGTCTCGAGCCTCCTCCAGAGAATTATAGAAGTTGCACACCCCCATCAACGTGTGTGTGCACGCACACGAGCTCCTCTCGGGTTAACTTTCTTCTTCAAACATTGGGAATGTTTGGAAGGAACTTCTTGGCTGCACCACACCCTCTGGCAGGTGGTGTTGGTGAATATTAAGTGTCTCTCCCCTTTAATTGTCTAGTTATACTCATGTCTTCATTTGTACCTTGGAGTATGTATCTCTTCCACACTGCCTGATTTACTCCAAGGTTTGAGCAGGCTGAGGCAAAGTGAAAGACCAGCGTAGGAAACAAGCCACTTCCTAAGGTAGATATGGAAATGCTTTTCTGATTTTTGGCAGCCTCTGAAGATATTGAGGGGCAATTTGGTTCAGGAATCATCCCAGGAAAAGGATGAGAGAGAAGGGCTCAGACCATACAGAAGACAGCAGTGGTAGGATAACAAGGCTTTGGATTAAAGCAGAGAATCAGCCTGTTTGTCTTTAGGCTATTTTACCTATCTTCTCCCTGCTTCTCTCTCTCCTGAGTCTCTCCTGAGTCTGATATACCTTTATTTGTAAATTGAAGACATTGCCTAAAATTGTGGATGTCTCTGGGAAGCTGTTTGAAGGACAGTGGATACAGCTGTGAGAACGCAGCTATGACTGGGCTGACGCCAGGAGATGAGCAGTTCTGGGTATGGGGGCTGCTAGCCCACAGGACTGGGGCAGAGGGAACTACTAGCCCAAGTGATAGGTGATAGGATGAGAGGGAACGGCCTCAAGCTGCCCCACGGGAGGTTCAGATTGGACATTGGGAAAAACTTCTTCATGAAAAGGGTCCTGACTCAAGCACTGGAATGTCTGCCCAGGGAGGTGATGGAGTCACCATCCCTGGGGGGACTTAAAAGATGGGCAGATGAAGTGCTTAAGGATATGATTTAGTAGTGGACAGGTAAGGTTGGACTCGATGATCTCAAAGGTCTTATTCAGCCTAGGGATTCTGTGGGTCTGTGATTCTGGGGAGATGTTGCCATCTCTGAGATTTTCCATAGGGACTTCTCAGCAGAAGACAATTGCAAGGTGTATTCCCCATGCTACGTCTTGGAGAATCTGTGAAAATTTTAGGTAGGGCAACACATATGAACATAAACCACAGGGATATGATAAACCCTGGAACTCCTGCACATAGAGGGAGATACTTGTAACTAGTTTATTACAACATCTTGTAGCTGTGCTATAATAGATCTTAAAACTCTGCTATTTAAAATATTTATTTAAAGGCAGACTGAATATTTCAGCATTTTCCCCTGTGTCTTGTCAGCTTTAAACAGCCTGAGATCTTTCGGTTTCCTGCTATCAGGTATCTGCAATAAATGCCCCGGAGTTCCACCAGTGCTGGTGTTGGTTATGCCAACCAAAGAGGCGTGAATTCATTCTGACTGATGATGAACACGCTGGTGGCCTTGGAAATCTTGCATAAGCAATAAGAATAGGCCAGCCAAGTTCTCAGAGGATGAATCTTTTGTGGCTAGTCTGGAAAACAGCGACCACGTAGTGACTTTGGGTTAACCTCTGGCCTCACTGGTGTAGCGGAAAGTATTTCTGAGAGGCAAAGGGACTGTTTGTTTACTCAGTGTCATGTGGCCAACTTTTATCTTCCTTTCCCAGCTATAGATGGGCTGTTAAGCTCACACTTGGCAACATTTAATGTGAAAATGTTTGACAGCCACTGGAGAAATCTATTCAAGAGGGAAAACATTAGTTTAATAACAAGACTTCACTATGTCTTATACATATTTAGCAGTTCTGTAGTTCAGCAAAATAACAAACCGAGCTATTTATTTCATTTTTGTCATTTTAGTTCCTGATACGACATAGAAAAAAGTGGTTATGCAAGTCCTCGCAAGTTTATCGTTGTAGCTGTAGCATGAAATGTCCATTCCATCCTCATTTACCCATGGAAGTACTGTTGAATTTAAATGGCTAAAGCATAATCCCATTGCCTTCTGTATTTTGCACTCTGTTGTTGAATCACAGAAAGATTAGACCCACTATGTGAATCTTGGTTGTGTTTAACAACAGCCACAAATATTTGCGCTCTGTGAGGCCTCTAATAACATGTGCTCGCTCAAAGATTTTCAGCCAATGTTAAAAGCTGAGCCAAGTGACGGCTGAGTTCCTGAAAATTAGCTGGCTGAGTGGCATTGCATGCATTAACTACTGAGGTGGAAGGTTTAGCATAATGAAAACTGGCATAATAAAAACTTTCCATGGGGCAAAGAGTTAAAAAGATCCTAGCAAATCCTGAATGATTCTGGCAATGGCTATTCAAAGCTATGAGACTACAGGAGAACCCAAGAGAGACTAAAAAATCCAGCAGATCTTTCAGATCAGATTGCTCAAGGCTCGGGCTAACTTGACAGCCTCCGTACGGCTGTGCAGCGACATCCTTAATCTGTAATTTGAGTCAGTTCCTGCTACAGCAACTTTAGCTAAATTGTCTCTCTAGTGTCACAGAAGAAAATTTCTGTGTAGATTTAGCAACAAAATAATCTGTAGTTGGGTGGAAGCCCTCTGTAATGGGTCGTAGTTTTGAACTCTGCTTCCCACAACCTGGCATTGTAGTATTTTTCCTCTCTTTCCATTTTGTTAGGAAATGCTTGTCTAGTATCTACATATTCCTACCTCCACAGCACCTTCAGCTCAGGCTACAGCACTGTTGTCTCTGGCAACAAATAAACATCTTTTGGCATTTGCCAAGAGCAATCGGTCCAGAGAGTGGGAGGGAGGGTTAGCAGAGGAACAGATGGAGTGAACTAAGCAGGTCGAGGGCAGAGATATCCCAGGCAAGGGCAGTTGCTACAGAGCCTCTGTAAATACTGCCTGGTTTAGTAGTTCACTCAAGGAGATAGATTGGTACACAAGGTTTGCTCACTTCTCATCTACCAAGCGTGGATTTCGAGAAGCGGGAGGAGGATAATAGGGACTGAACTGTGATCTCTCCTTAGCCCCTTTCGTGTCTGAACTGCTGCACTGCCCCTTCCCCTTCTCACTGCCCTGGGCTCGGCATCCACAGCACAGCTGCATTCATCTTTGTTGTTAACACTTGCCTTCTCCCCCGTTATTATGATCAAAGAGAGTTTCTCTCAATTTACACTTTAATGCAGGCAGTTCTGGGAGGCCCTGGAAGGACCAGATCAATGCAGAAGAGTGGTTCTACTGCAATCAAATTGAGAACACATTTCCATTTCTGTATTGGGAGGCATCAGAGGAAAATATTTTGGTCTAAGTAGCTACATTCAGAAGATAATTGAAGGAATATTTTTGTTACGGGTCACTTAGAATTGTTATTTTTGCTACTACTGCAGAGGGTGAAGCACTCTGTACTGCTGAAGAGAGAGCTCTTCTTATAAAGAGGGACTGAAATATTTAAGGACTCAAAAGGTGGTTCAGCATTGTTAGATGTTTTGTAGTAACCTGTGGTGAAGGAGGGCAAAGGTTTTCCCTGTTAGGAAGTATTCAGTAAAACAGAAGCCTTACTGAAATAAAATAACCCTGCTATTGCACAGGTAGTGAGGCAAAGGCCAAGGGGTCTCTCTGTCAGAGCAGGCTGTGATGACAATATAATAATGTGCCTTTATTTACTTTGGACAGAATTACCTTACATGGAAATAGTAAATTTTAAAGCCTTTTCAGTTCTTGTGTGAAATTAGCCTCCTGGTTTGGGTGCCCATGAGCACGTTTGCTTTGTACGTGGCAGGAGCAGTTTTAGATTTCCAAGCGTGTCCCTTTGCGTCCCACCTGTGCTACTGGAGCTGAGCTTCTTGTTCACTTCCGTCCAAACCCTTAGTTGGACTCTCACCTGGCTGACTTTGAGCTGACCTGGATAATCTCACACTGAAGCACTTTAGTTCTGGTCTTACATGTATTCTGGTAAGTAGCATAGAAGTTTTATGATGTTTTCTGCTGCACGTGGTACAAACCATGTGGCTACTCTTAAATGATTTTAATAGTGTAACAAATCTGCTGGTGTAAGACAGTGTTTCAGCAGAGTGTCCGTCTGGAAATGTCCTTTATCAAACAACCTCTATGGTGTCTCAAAGCTGTTAAACAGCACAGGGATTTCTGCGTTCTTGGGAAAGTAGTGTTATTTCACAATTCATTTTATAGGAACACACTGCATCGCACGCTAGGTAATGAGAATATAAACCCTTCTAATTAAAAAGCAGTTATTGATGCTGTTTCACTTGGGACTGAGGTCTCTTACAAAGATCACGCTCTGAAATAGAGCCCATCCCAGGTCTACAGTCTGGGAGAGGATGCTAGGTGATTTTTCCAAGCTCCCAGCCTCCCCAAATCTCAGTCTGTGGTTTTCTGGCTTTCATTTTATTTTTAATTCTTTTTCTGAGGACTTAGAAAAATAGTTTTTTTTAATAGCAGCAGCTGCAGCCAGTTCTAAGCATGATTAGTTTATACGTTAAGTCCTTTCTGAGTTCTCAGGGGAAGCAGATAACGCAAGGTCTCTCTCACTTGGGCGTTTTTAAAATGTGTGAAATTCTACTATTCCCATTTATTTATTTTTAAGCTGACAGTTCTGCTAAATTAGGAGGAAATATATCTGTTCCACCCTTGGTTTTTTCATGCCTTGAAGTGGGCTTTGATAAAAATCAGCTGCTAGAGGCTGCAGCTGAGAGCAGTCGAGCTGCCACAGAGGGAGCCTCCTTAGTGGACCCCTATGATGTCAGGATGCATCAAGACAAGCAGAGAGGAGGATAGGAATCTAGCTCAGTACTCAGGCAGCACCGCCAGGTACCACTGCCCTGGGAGCAGCTACCGAGGGCTTTGCCCGTTTCCTCCCTCAGCAGAGCAGAGCCCACTGGCTCTCCCTCTTACCTGCCTGCATGAGGACCCAGCAGTGCCCCAGTGAGTCCAGTGGGGCACACAGTGGAGAAAACTGCAGTAGCAGTGGAAGCTCCGGGCTCTCGCCGGGTTCGGATTCCGACAGCAGCGGGGTGGTGTGTGGTGGTGGTGGTGGGATGAGAGGCGTCCTGTCCCGATACTGGAGCTTGGAGAGTCTTCACTCTGCCACAGGTAAGGGACTTTATGTATTTAATTTTTAAGCCGCCCTATGATATTGCACTGACCTTGAGAAACCCATCAAACCTTCTGGAAAAAGTATATCATTGAGAAATGCAGCCTCTTAGTCGTGGGGAAAAAAAAAAAGCAAAAAATTTCACTGTTTGCTATTTGTCCCACCCGCAGACATACAGCTGAACCAATATAACACAGACCCTCAGTGTGCTTCTTGAGGCAAGAAATAGGTTGTTAATGGCTTTGGAAACCGTGCTTAGGCTTCTACCTGACAAAAGCTGTCCTTTCCTTTTACAACAGCATTTCATATTTCAGCTTGATTATGTAGAGTCCAACCTCAGAGCTGACATTTCCCTGTGTAAATGCCAGTGTAGAGCGTTGCTGCCCTCAGAAAATGTCCAAGCAAGGTGCTGTGCAGCAGAAGAGGTCTACGAGGGTTTGCACTGCTGTGTACTGAAAGAGGAAAAGGCAGTTCCCTCAGCCAGCTGCTCAAGTTCGGTCTCTACTTTCCTGTCCTTGGTTGAATTCCTTTGGGCACCAAAGGTTTTTGGAGGCATGTTTGTATAGCCTGGATATGTTTTGGCTCAGCCTGCCTGGATCTGGCATTCTAGTTTGGAATCACTGATGTGCCTGTTTAGGGTTTGGATGTTTGAACTGCAAGCATGGAAAATAATCTTTCTCATTCCCAACTGATGCTAATGAAGGAGCCTGGCAATGACCTTAATGGCCAGTGGTTGCAGAGCTGTTCGGTTTGTTTCTTGACTGTTGCTGTCTAGAGCTGCAGCAAATTAGTTCCTCTCTTAGATAAATTTACACAAGTGCCTTCGAGGCCACCAGTGACTGCCATTTCCTTAGTAAAAATACTCGGTGCTACCAGCTAGAGGCAAGGCTCGGGAAGGATTTTAGTTGTTGTTCTGTGTAATCTGCTTTAGTCACATATACTTTTAATTATTGAAAGGTCTTGTAATTCCATCTTCTACTGCAGATTTGAGGCTGTTTAATAAAATCTCCTTTGCTGCTCTGGACTCTTCTGCTGAAGTGAAAGTGACTGCACTATTGTACGGGGAGGGCTGGAGCAGGGTGGCCAGCCTGTCTGACCTGCCAACCCACACACCAGAGCAGAGCTTCCAGGTGGCCAAGAAACACCAAACACCTCCAATGTGTTCTTAGAGTCCAGGGGCAGGAAAATAAGGCACAGAGTGAGATCAGGCCATTGCTGTTTCGTTTTGGTAAAAGATCTGGGCTGCAAATGCAAGGGGATGCAATTGTGCATCTCAGTAGAATCTACTGGTTCTGTTTCTCCAGTAACCAGGAATGCAAATAATCCCCAGCACAGCTCTGACAGTGGCGTAAAGAAATCTTGGCACAGGATCCTTTTTCAAACTACTACTCAGAGAGCTGCACACAGGGTGATAGTGGTAATTTAGTCCCTTCTTAGGGTATTCGCTGTCTGCTGTCCTCCATGGATGCATTCTTGGGCTTTATCAGGTCAGTTGATACAAATTACCAACTGTGATATAACAAAAATAAAGTTGATAGCAGAAGCAAACATTGAAGCCGGGTCACTTTTTCTAAATGCTCTTCCATTTCCGTGATACTATTTCATAGGCTGTGAGACACGGTGTCATTTTGTGAGTGCTGCATTAATTTAGCAGGAAGTGCACAGGTGAGAGGGAATGGAATGGAATGGAATGGAATGGAATGGAATGGAATGGAATAGAATAGAATAGAATAGAATAGAATAGAATAGAATAGAATAGAATAGAAACGAAACAGGTATGGAGACAGACTGAGGACAGGGAGAAACCAATAAGTTTTTTAACTACAGTATTGATAAAACAATGAGTGGATCGCTGCACTCCAAGATATTGCTACCTAAAAGTGCTGTGACTGGTAAGTGTCTTCTGATGTGCAAATGGAGTCCAAAAAGTTTGCCTCTAACTACTAGCAAAATTCAGATCAGAATTAGGATTAAACCATGAGAGCAATGTGTCTCCCAGAAGTGTTTTGCTTTGTTTCTGCTCTATGACCATTCTTCTTAGGATTAAACTAAGGCACCTGTGGTAGGAGAACTGCTCCTCACCATCAACGCCAAGTGTTTGTCAGAGGAGCAAGGCAGGATCTCATTAAGATGTGGGCTAAGTAAAACTTCTGAGTGGTAAAATTTAGTACACTGCTTGAAACAAATACAATAAAAAACAGCAGGAGCAAGAGCAGCTGCCAGTGCATGAGAGTAATTGGAATGCATGGCAATGTCCTCACCTTGGAGGAGCAGGGAGTCGCCAGCATCTTGGCATGTGTCACATCAAGAAGTCAGGGGGGTGTCAAAGAAGTACAGACAGTGTGGAAACACTATGAACTGCCTGAAGGTGCATTAGAAAAGGGCTGGAAGATGGGTTGATCTCTTTCTCTTTTTTAAAGGGATTCTGGACTTCAAGTAGTGGCCTGAAGGCTGGGATAGGTGGACTTGGCAGTCAGGATTTTGCTGTTCTTCTCCCAGTGTGCACATAAACTTGTCGATAGGGATCTTCACATTGAGTGTTGCGAAGTCTAAGACTTCAGAGAATATCAGAAAGAAACAAGACTTAAGTGTCTGAAAAGTGAAGGTGAAAAGAAGGCACAAGGTCTTCAGTACAACAGGAATTCTGTCCTTTTACATAATTTAGATATCAAGACAGTGAAAAGACAGATGTGTATGTATGTTTACATGTGTGTATATTTGGCAACATATGATTTCAGAAACATAAAGAGATCACAGGTAGCGATTTCCCCACTTTATAAGGAGGAAAAAAGCTGTCTTGGGTTGTCTTCCTCGGTAATCAGTAATGAAGTACAATTCCTTTTGTTTTGGAGTTGGCTTTCTTGTAATATATTGAGCAAGAGGGGAAGTTAAATGTGATACAGAACTGAAAGAAAAGACCATTGTTACAGCAGAAACTTCTATGCAAATGCCATTTGAAAAAGCTATGCACAAAACATAGCTCAGACTTGTACAAAGTGAAAAATTCTACTCTTTTTAATAACAGTCCATGGCATTTTTGGTCTGAATGTCAATATACATTACATTACATGAAGAGGCCCTTCTCCCTGAGGCTAAATGTAAGCATGGAAAGAAAGAATGCTTTGCACTTCTAGCAGGCTCTCCGTTTGAGGATACCAGGGGACTTTGGAAGCATCAGTACCCTCACAGAGGGTCTGAGAGGCTTTCAAAGTTTGTTTTCAGATGGACAAAAAGGCACGTATGGTTTGATACACTGGATAGTAGCCTTGCTATTTTTAAATACTTGTGAGCAATTTTCAAATGTTTGGCCACAGCAATACTCCAGTGAGAAAACGATCGGGAGCAGGAGTTGCTCAGCAGTTCTGGAGATCAGGCTTTACCTATCTCAGCTGGACAAAAAGACTTGAGGAATCCAAATTAAAGTCAGTTGTGACAGTGCTCCGGCAAGTGATTCATTGGCACTTTAGGCACTCTAATCCTGGTTTCCTAGGCAAAACTTTGTATCCTAGACTCATGCTCTGTGTATCCCATTCATCACTGTTGTACAACTCTACCGAAAATTGTGTTTCCTTTAGAATATTTCCAAATTCAAGCTTGTGAGTAGGTCCCTGCTTTTCCAACTCCTTTGTTTCAGGGCCAGTCCCAACCTCATTAATAGTTCTGTTTATTCTTTTGCTTGTCCAAGTTGGGAAGGACTAGAAGAGCAAAGGAAAGTAGGGACAAAGGAGGAATCACAACTTGGTGGAGTAGCAGTTGCTATAGTTTCCCAAAGAGTTCTTCCGTGTATTTATGGATATGTAGCAGTTGAATTGCACAGCCTACACTTCAGCGCACCTCTGCAGAGCTTTGTGGCTCCTCATATTCACATATGCTCATCTACCAGCCTTGTGAATATGGCTTTTAAACAAACAAGAAAACATGAGGTATGGGTGTGGAGTGAAAAAAAGAAAAAAAAAAAAAAAAAAGAAAGAAAAAAAAAAAGAAAGTACTAAAAAAAGTACTTTTTTTAGAAAGGTTTTTTTAAGTCATTCTTTTCATTATTGTGGCTGATGAGGGAGCCAGTAATAGAGCTGTGGCAAATGGTTTGCATCTTTCTTGTTTGGCAAGAGATTTTCTTTTGAGCTCTTTCTTTTTCATTTTTCTTCCCTAGCCCTGCTTTTTTCGGTACCGATGTCTGCAGCTGTGTTCATGGACTGCAGTGCATAATTCTACTGACCCTTCTTTCTCTTGGGTCACATAGTCAGCAGGAGTTAAAGAGGTCACTCAACGGGAGATTGATTTAAGGTTCAGAGTGTTTCAGAATGCTTCTAAAGAAGAGCAAGGGTGGGGGGGAATAGTTAGTGCCTCAAAGCATTCACTACAGCGTGTTGATGTTATGTTTCACCCTTGACTTGACAAATGGTGAGCTGGGATGTTTCGGGCACATTCATTGATTGCATTGTAGCGTGTCCTATGTGTTTCCCTGCTCTCTGTGTGTTTCCTGTGTCACCTGCCAGAATAACTTCCACTCATCTTCTGAACAGCTGATCAATGATTTTCCGTTTTCTTTTAAAAAGATACAACCATCCATGCTAAATTAACTTTAATTTTCGCCTCTAAGTGGATTCATTTGTAATGGCGACTGATACAACTCAGTAAATCCAAGGGAGATGTTGATCTTTTGAGGAAGAATTACAAGATTACCATCTCTTGGCCGAACCAGTGACCTGCCCTAAAGCTTAAGCAAAGATTTCTTATTTGAAAATACCTGTTTTGAAAAATGTGTTGAGTCTTGCTGAGCTGTGACTTGGCATTGTAAGCAAGTAATGAGGGTATCTACATTGACAGCAGCTGAGTTCGTTCTAGTGAATTCAGTCTCAATGAAGACTAAGTGTATATAAACTGGCCACCCAACACATTTAGTACACTTAAAGAGATCTCTGGCATCATGCTTTTCCATAAAAAAACCAGAAAATAGTGTTAATGTGGGTAGAAAATATTTCTGTACCTCTTTTTTCAGCAGAATCAGGTTTTGTAAGTTCAGCTATTTTGTAGTTCTAATTACAATTTAATGTATTAGAGAGTGGTGTTAGTTGAATTTCCCTTGAGATTTATTTGGTTTTGTTTTAAAGAGAATAAATGCTTATTCTCACCACCTGTGCTTCCCATCTTTGCTGATGCTGTGTTTGCAAGGAGAGGAAGGTGAGTCTTTGGGAGCACTGCTTGTGACACTTCCCCACGTGTACACCCTGATCAGGTACGACATCTTCAATCTTTTCCTTCCTTGCTTTCAAAACAACTCCCACAAAAACCACTGTGATTATTATTCCCTTTCCTGAGCAATGTGACATCTTCTAAGGCTGTATTTCCTCAAAGATTCAGATACCTTTAAAAGTAGTCTCTTAGACCAACATTTATTTCGGGTGTAGCCATGCTTCAGTTGCTATTATTTTTCCAAATGGCATTGAAATGTCTTTAAGGCACCTGATTTGAATACTACCTGCATCACAGCTCTTGCAACAGGAGACTTGTGTGGTCCTAGAGAGTAAAGAGGAGGGAAATAAAATGGTACCATGAAACCTACCTCCTCGATCCTTTCTCTGTCTTGGGTAGACATGCAAGGGCTTGGAGTAACTGTTGAGTGTGCCTGTTCGTTTGGGTTATCTAGACCTACTTCACGTAGATAACAAAAGCAGTGAAAAAAACAGGTTATAACATGTGCTGGCAAAGAGTGTATCTGCCCAGTGGTCTTGGGGAATGTGTATGATTGTTGATTGCACATGAAGCTTCACTATTACTGCTTAACAGTTAGTTACATTAACTAATACAGGTAACAAGCATGCCTTTTCTTTGCCATAAGGGTGTATCCTTTAGCTTACTAAGCTGTGTGTAACTAAGCTTATTCCCTGTTAAGGTCTTATTCTCCAATTCATTGAGAGAATGAATCCTCATTCTTTGAAGGATTAGAGAAATATTGCCTTCTTCTGAGGGTCAGCGGAGGTTTCTATTTTAATAACAATCCTTTGTAGTCTGAGGTTTATTAAACCAACTAACTGGTTCAGTAGGTTGCTTAAAAGTGCTATGGACAAGCTGGTGTGCTAAACCACACAGGATAATGTTCTGCTGAGTGGTCTGAAGGTGAGCTCTCTTTGTGAGTACTCAATGCCTTCTGTGGCTGTGCCAAAGCTGTTGTGAAAAGTGTTGTATATGCATGTGACAGCAAGACATTAGCTTTGGTATAAGCTGATAGGACCATGGTTTGCACCTGGTTCACTGTGTTGGATTACGTTGTGTGAACGTACAAGTGTTGGCAGCTGTCGCTACAAATACAACCGGGGATGTTTGCCTGAAGAGATATAGAGTTTTGCTGTTGTTCTCAATCCCTTCTAATTTTGCAGAGATTCCCTGGGCTATGATGTTGGCTCGTAAGAGTCCAAGTAACGTGTTTTTTGCCATGAGTGCAGGCAAAGAGTAAGTAAGGGCTTTGCTAGAGTAATTGAGCCATTTTTGAGTTGTGCTGTATCCCAAGGAGCACTTGTGGAAGCTCTGGTACATCAGCCCCACGTGCGGGCAGATTTCTGTGTTATGTAAGTATGATGTAAGTAGTGTAAAAGGGGGCAATTCATGTGTCCAAGGCAACTGGGTACTCAAAGAACTAAAATACCTATCATTTGTTTTGCGTGTCCTTACTGTTCTTAATCTCAATTCTCTATTAACTCGTATTTCAGTGTGTATGTGTCTATATGTTCATCCACTGGTTAACCTTAGAATATTCCACCTTTATTATCCAAACTGTCTGTGAGATGACTTGAAAATGGTCATTTCTAGATTCGGTCTCTAAATTTGTTAAGCTACCAATGGCTAAGGATAAGGTTTCTTTCAAAACTCTTATTAAGGGATCTAATAAAAGCCTAAATAATAATTTGAGATCCATTTTAAATGTCCTTTGAAGGTATTTGGTATCATCCTGTTGTATTGGAAGGTAAATCACACATGAGTATTTATAAAACAACTTGAAAAGGAAGTTTTTGTTTCTGGAACATCAGGAAAATGCAGAGATTTCATTTTATTTTTTTTTAAGTCAAAAAAACATTATAACATCACTGTAGTGTTCCGTATTGAGGATAAAGATAAGACTGGCCATGTTTTCATAATGGCTGGCAGAGATGTATTTCTATGTAGGAGTGAAATAGCAAGAGTTTCTCTTTTGCTTAATGGAAGTAGTTTCCATGATGTAGTTTTGAATTGGCCTTTTTTTTTAATTGAAGTGTCTCCTTTAAAAAGTAGTCAAAATGATGATGTGCTAGGAGGGCCGATATTAACACCAAATGATGTGTTTTAATGGGTAGGATTAAGCTATCCGTGCTCTTCCTCTGCCAAGAAAATCTTTCCGTGTCAGGTGTTAAAAGCCCCCAGCTAAGCATGAACCGACTTCACTACTCGGATCCACACGCAGAAAGACACACTTGGCATTTAGTAACTGCCATTCATAAGCTCTTTTAAGGAGGGAAAAACAGCATGTATGCACTAATTGGACGTGGCTCCCTGTTCTTGGAGCTATCTTTGAGGTTATTCCTTGCAGTGATGTTTAGAAAAATCAAGGCACGTACAAGTTTGGAGGAGGAAAAGCTGTCTACATAATTATTAAATTAAAAAAGAAGTGAACTGAACGTTCAGCTGTAGCTGTAAGTGGCAGCACACAGTGAGAATGAGTTCCCTCTGCTCAGGTGCACCACAAGAGCTGCGGGAAATTCTTCCATTGTGTGAATTCCATCGCTGTCTATCAGATAACTTGTTCTGTTCTGTATAGTCTGGGACACGGTGTGGGTAGAAGGCTTAAGAGAATCACAGAAGTCAGCAATCCCATTCAGCGCTTGGTGCTGAAGTGGTCAGTTTGGAGGCCACCTGAAAAATAGACACCTGCAGAGTTCAGACCTGATCCCAGTTTCACTTGTCAGGTATCTGCAATTGGAAGATTCCAGCAGGATGAGTATGGTCAAGAGCGAGGCACTCGGAGCTCCAGGCCTGGGTTGCTTTCTAGTCCTACAGCAGGGAAAGCTGCTCATGTGGTTCCTGTGCAGATTTTGTTGTCTGGATATATTCAAAGTGTCTCAGCTTCTGATAATACAGAGTGACCTGGAAAAGAAAATAATAGCATGAATTCTGAAGCTTTTGTTTGAAGCGCTGAGCAGCTTCTCAGTTGGCTCAGCTCCTGCTGACTCCGCTGGTGCTCTGGCAGGAGGGCACTCTCCCTGAGCCGAACTGCGTGTCAGCTTGAGGTCACTGACGGTACATCCTGCTCAAGGCAAAAACCTACCCTGCATGCCTGAAAGAAGCTTTGACAATAAACCTTTTAAGAGTTTTTTTATGAAAACACAGCGTTACTAATACCCTGAAACAGTGGATTTGGATCAATCTGAAATGTGGCATTCTTATCAGCCTTAAAAGCTTGAATAAATTAAAAATATGCAGAAACCATCTGTACTGAAACTTGTTGATTGGATCTGTCAGCTCTAGCACAATAATTTATTTGGGGCTATTTTTGGTCCTGGTTCTGAGCTTCACCATAATCTCTATAGTGCTGTAAATCTAGAGCCAACCTTATTTTACGCTGGTCTAATGTCAGTAGTCTCCACAGGCTGAATTCTGGGGGGTCAGTCAAGCTTTCTTCTATGCAGCTGTGGTCACAGTTGGTAGTCTGATGCTCACCTGGGTTCATGTTGCTTTTTCTGGATCGTGTCAGAACATGCACTAGACAACCAGGACTTCACAGAATCACAGAATCACCAGGTTGGAAAGGACCCATTGGATCGAGTCCAACCATTCCTAACACTCCCTAAACCATGTCCCTCAGCACTTCATCCACCCCTTCCTTGAACACCTCCAGGGAAGGCGACTCGACCACCTCCCTGGGCAGCTGTTCCAGTGCCCCATGACTCTTTCTGTGAAGAATTTTTTTCTGATATCCAACCTGAACCCCCCCTGACGGAGCTTCAGGTCATTCCCCCTTGTCCTGTCCCCTGTCACTTGGGAGAAGAGCCCAGCTCCCTCCTCTCCACAACCTCCTTTCAGGCAGTTGTAGAGAGCAATAAGGTCTCCCCTCAGCCTCCTCTTCTCCAGGCTAAACAACCCCAGCTCTCTCAGCCGCTCCTCATAAGACTTGTTCTCCAGCCCCCTCACCAGCTTTGTTGCTCTTCTCTGGACACACTCCAGAGCCTCAACATCCTTCTTGTGGTGAGGGGCCCAGAACTGAACACAGTATTCAAGGTGCGGTCTCACCAGTGCTGAGTACAGAGGGAGAATCACCTCCCTGGACCTGCTGGTGACCCCATTTCTGATACAAGCCAAGATGCCATTGGCCTTCTTGGCCCCCTGGGCACACTGCTGGCTCATGTTCAGTCGGCTGTCAACCAGCACCCCCAGGTCCTTCTCTTCCGTGCAGCTCTCCAGACACTCTCCCCCCAGTCTGTAGCACTGCATAGGGTTGTTGTGCCCCAAGTGCAGGACCCGGCATTTGGCCTTGTTAAACCTCATCCCATTGGTCTCGGCCCAGCAGTCCAGCCTGTTCAGATCCCTTTGCAGAGCCTCCCTACCCTCCAGCAGATCCACTTGGATCCCATCATCTCTTCCACTTGACTATCACCTCTGGAGAAAATCTCTAAAGTGATTGTATAAATGACAGTTTATGCACATTTAGGCAACCACTTGTGATGGTCTGCTCTAGATAACTCCTCTGATCTGGAGAACTGCACATTCTGAAGAAAAATGATATACTTCCAAGTGTGAAATAAAGAAATGTCACAGCTTTTCAAACCTGTGATTTCACACTTGAACAAGATTATTTTAAAGTACGGTGCATTAATAATGGCCAAGTCTTTAGTTTTGACTCATCCAGATCATTCTTCATGTCTCTGGAATCATAATGTAGGTGAGAGTGAGCACTCCCCATTCAGTTCCTGAAAGACTGTTTGGCCAAATACAAGTTTGTTTTCTGGATAAAGATGGGGACTGCAGCCTGGCGTTCCACCTCCCCCTTAGACGCTGCCTTGCCTTTCCCTAGCTTTTTTTTTTGAAAAAGGCATCACGATTGCATAATCTTTTTCCAGTTGCAATAAAAATAGAAGGTGAGAATGACAACTGTTTCTTTTTAATGGGAACTTAGTGCAAATAAAGGGAAGACCAGGATCATTCTTTCCACTTGACAGAGGACTTGTCACCTGTTCTTGTGCTTTACACTCCATTAGGGCATTCACTGATGTACAGTGGCACCAGTGCTTCAACTTTGGAGCTGACGGTGACCCAGTTCCTCTATCATATTGAGCAAAGAAGGGGCAGTTCGGTAAGTTCTCACTGCTCAGATGAAAATGAGTCTTGGCGAAGCGCAAACTGTATGCAGACAAGGGCAGAAGTAATTTCTTCCAGTTATTTCCCAGGCTTTACATGTAACAAAGGTTTTTAATGGTACCTTTGCTTGCATGGTTCGCTGTGCTGGCTGGAGTATTGACCCTCTGATCCGGCAGCAATGAGGGATGGAAGCTTCCCCCTGTACCACTTTCCTTGGCAAGGAGGCTACCCTATCTGATGGATTCTGATTTTCCTTAATTGTGCTCTTGTTTCCAGAGCCCTGGAGAACTGGAGCATCCTCTGCAGTGGGTGGTCCTGAAAACTTTACTTACTGTGGAGAGTTCTAGTCCTGCTTCAGCGCTTCTAAAGCAGGTCTTCCTCCCACTCTGAATCTCAGAATGGTTTAGGTACCTCTGGACACTGTCTACCCCTGGTCAAAACAGGGTCACCTAGAACAAGTGGCCAGTTGAGTGTGGAGCTTCTCCAGTAATGGAGACTCCATAACCGGTCTAGGCAACCTGTTCCAGGCTGTAACCACCTGTACAGTAAAAAAAAAAAAAATATGTTTTAATAGAATTTACTGCATTTCAGTTTGTATCCATTTTTTCTTGTCAGTTAATCATCAACCACTGAGCAGAGTCTGGCTCTGTCTTCTGCATCCCCTTCCACCAGGTGTGAATACACATTAAGATCCTCCTGAGCTTTCTCTTCTCCAGGCCAAACAATCCTTGTTGCTCAGCCTCTCCATGCATGTCAGGTGCTCCAATGCTTTTATAATGCCTGGCCTTTTGCTGGACCCACTCCAGTACATCTGTATTTTCCTTGCAGTCTGATTTGAACTGGTTGCCACCTGAGTCCCAGCTGAGTTTAATATGCTGGGTTTGTTTTCAGCCCTGGTCACGTTAATGATCATCCTCCCTGTGCGTAGCAGAGCAGCTGGCATCACATCCGAAGCTTTATCTGGCAGGTGCTTTCTTTGGCAGAGGAGGTGGGTAGATGAAATTTTCTGAAAACCTGAAGCAGAAGCAAATCTTTCCTACCTTGGTCCTGAGGGCCATGGTTCGCTGGCTGCTGGGTCACTGCAGGCTTCACAAGTTACTCCCTGTTGATGGGGTGAGCAGGTCGTTGGAGAGGAAGCTTTGTGAAGTCAAGACAGGGTGGAGTTACTTGGTTGTAGCACATCTAGTAGTTTATGGTTCGTTGGTGGCATGCGCCGGTATGGACAGTCTTTGATGCCTAAAGCTCTGAAATAGTGTTTGATTTTTCTAGGCTATGCATTATATGGTGTAGGGTATTATGTTTGTGGGGTACATTGTTCGCCTCTTGCTGCACATTTCTGTACCTGCTAAGCCTATTAGTGAGAGGCGGGAGAGTTAAAATCTGCTCAGCACTGGTTTTGTTTTTCTCAGAGTACTGTCGGATGTTGACTGTATCATGGCCATAGGCATGTGCCAGGCTAGACTTTTGTGTGTGTGTGAAAGGGATCTGGTTGCACAAATAGTTTACGCAGAGGTGAAGATTTGTCTGAAGTATCTCTAGAAAGCACTGACAGTATGTGCTCTTTGATCGAGCCTTGTGTGTGGTTTCTGTACTACATACACTGAGACTCATTCAGTCTCTCTATTTATATCACTCAATAAGTAACAAGTCGTGGCACAGAAGGGACCTGCCATGCCGGACACAACAGCCTACTGTTCAGGGCTGCCGTGCTGTAATTATTAATCCCAGAAACCTATGTGAGAGGCCAGTGTGCTTGTTAGAATGAGCACTTGTGAGTAAATTCCATGGATAACCCAGTTGAAACACAGCATCCCTCGGCTGTGAATGTCTCCCCTTGTTGCCCAGCCCGTAGTGCACAAAGGATGTAGATCCAACAATTGTTCTTATGCAATTCAAAGCATTACAGTAAAGTATTTATCCTGTAGACACTGACCTAGACTGCTTGTTTCTTGTCAGAGCCCTTGAGGCAGCAAAGCTTTGTGAGGTTCTCCAGTGGGACTCTGGAAGTAGATAGCAATGCCAGAGGAAAAGGGGTTTTGGCACTTACTAACTCTGTGCGCTCTCTGTGGCGGACAGGAACATTAGCTTCATTTCTGCTCTGTTTGCTCTCCTACAAAGCCTAAATACAAGGACAATCTTGTGCGGGTTGCTAAGCAGTATCTGTAAGGTAATCAAAAGGAAAACAGAGCTGGGGCATAGACTAAAAACATTGCTTCAAGTACCCTATAAGGGCCATAGAAAGAACTCTGACCCTACTGCAGGTTGGAATTTCCGAGCTCCCTACGTAGCACTGATCCAGGACCTGAAAGCCACGTGACTGGGAGTGCCTTAGTGGATTTTCAGAGGTTAAATGGTACTTGTATGTACTCATTCGCTGTTTTAAAAGGATTGATATTAAAAGCCCAAACGATTCACACATGGGGTAGAGCTAGTTGTGCTGGAATGATATCTCCTACTTGGGGGCCTGCAATGCAGCAAGAAGAGCAAGGCACTCACATTTTGTGTTATAACGTGCAGCGTATTGTGCTCAGGCAGCAGCTGGCAAGAAGGGCTTTGGGTCCAATCCTGTGCTGTGATGGGGTTTCTTCAGTGGGTGATGCTGTTTGGGGTGCTCTGCAGGGCCTTAGTCCTGTGTGAACCTCACGTGGCTGTGAGGAGAAAACCACCTGCGAGTCCTTCGGATGTGATTTAAGAAATTGTCTGTTCTTTGCTGCTGTCAGTGTCTGCTACCTTCGAAGCAGAGCTAGCAAAGTGAAATGGGTGTTTAAGCCTCAGCTCATTCCTTGAGGGTAGGGAACTAAACCTTCCTTCATCAGCAGGTAATGCTCAGCTGATCGACTCTACGGGAGAACTTCAGGTGAACCTAGGCAGCTGGTTCCCTCTCTTCTGCACCAGAAGAGAGCATGGGTGACAGAAATGTGATGACCAACAGCTGAAAGCATTAGGACCACCATTAGTTCTTCTCTAAGTGTCTGGCCACAGCCATAAGGAAGGGATTGGGTTTAAATGCAGTGCAGTGGAATGCCCTCTAGACGAGTATCTCTTCCTTCTGTTTGTTGAAGTCGAATGTCTATATTTGGCTTGTCCTTGGCTGTTGTCATGGAAATTGTTGTATTGACGCATCCACAGCAGAGCAGCTTTGCTCTGTACAGAAGGATCAGAAGGACGATGGGTGAGAAAGGAAGAGGCCTGTTCTCAGCTTTAGGCATTCATAGTATTTGTTCTTCAGTTTCTCAGCTCCAGTGGGAAGATGTACAGCTGTTGGATTCGTTGTTTTGAACCTGGATTGAAAGAATTGCATAGAACAAACCCAACACTTGGACTTTAACACAGAGCACTACTGAAGATCACATAAGATAGGATCCCTGGTTACAATAGTTGCCTCCTACATAGCTAGTACGCTACCAATTAACCCCATTGCAGAACAGTAACATCTCTGCTCAATCTTTTTTACCTACTATTTCTATTTTGTATGAGCTCTTGCATGTTCCTACAAAGATAAAAAGCACCTGCTCTTCTGGAAATGGTAGGAAGAAGCATTTATCTCACCCCTTGTGCTCTCCATTGGAATACCATAGATGGAAATATCGGGGACTGTAACCAGACATTTCCCCCTGAACACGTGGAAAAGAGTAATATTGAAGGGTTAATGAGGATGAACTTAGAGAGCAGAAGTCATTAATTTTGGCAGATCTCATGCCCAGTGTGCTTTCTGCTGTTGCACTTCCCCCAAGACAGGTCATCAGCTATGAGAAGGGGAAGGAATTAGGAGAATGCATGTTTGGTCTATTTGCCTCGAGTCAAAGTATTTTCACAGCCTATTGCTACAGGGAACTTCTCAGCTTCGTGCCGAGAAGAGCCAGAAGATAAGAAACTTCAGAGGCGGTGAAGGAAGCTGCATCCTGCAACTTCAAAACTGAGCCGTGCAGGGTTCTTTCCTCAAGTGCCTGGATCTGAGAGGAGTTCTACCCCCCTCTTGTGCATCTTGAACGTGGTGGGGGCATATTTCAGTGCTTTTAATCAGATGTGTGGGATTTTTTGCCTCTGCTAAACCTGCAGGTAGAGGTTGGTACATGCTTAGTAAAAGCTATCCTCTTTCTAATGCAATCTGGTTGTGTATCCATTGTGATCCAAAAAGCATCACAGTTGGACTGCACGTAAGGATTGCGTTTTCTGGTTCCACGCAGAAAATCTTTAGTTATCACTAAAATACTGCAGACTGGAAGAATGCAGGTAAAGGTGGTTCCTGTCCCTGTATGACACCCATCCTCTGCACTCCAGATTCCCCTCTGTAAGAAGGTAGGACAGGACTTGTACAGAATCCACCCCTGCTGTGCTCCCAGACACTTTAAAGTGCTTTGAGAGATTTAATCTTTTCAGATTTCAGGAATGTTTATTTATCGATCAGCTTTCCAGATTCTGCCATATATGAGGTGTAAGTGTGATTTATAATCTGAGCATCCCGAAACTGAAGTTTTCATATTTTGTGTTGCATATTTGGTTATTTTTTTTTTTAGGTTTTGATGCAATAGTCTGCTCCCTGTTGCTTTTAGTGTGTGTGAAGGGAACCAGATTGGAAGGATTTTCAGATTGTATAGAAATTTGCAAGATTAAGAACATAATTTTTTAGCTGCTTATATCTGTGCCAGCTGTTCTGCCTCAGAAAGCTTCTGCTTCCTTCAATATTCCCCAGCGCAAACCGATCACCTTGTAAATACTGGCAGATTACGGTTACAGAACCCAAACTGGTGTTGTAAAAAGAAGCATTGATGGTAGCAACGTGGAACTTACTCTTTATCTTTGGTAAAACCAAATGCTGAAAAATATTCTGTGAAAGTAGCCCTTAATTGCCATGACAAATGAAATGAAAGATGATCAGTATTTATTATTAGACATCATTATCTATTTATTATTAGATAAAATGCATCTTAACTCCTCCTTTCTAGGAAGATAGTTCTCTTGACAAGTGGTAGCACATCCGTGTTGCTGCCCTGGGCACAGCTGGTGAGACCCTTGGATGGCTTTTGTCTGCAGGATGTGGTTGTGGTTGAATAATGGAATGAGCAAAATATGGAGTATAGTCAGAATAAGTTCCCAGGCAGTTTTTCATGTTAGGAATTGAGGAAAACCTTAAGGATAAATATTTTCCTTTAAAAAGACATTTTTTATCTATGTTTTCTTGGAGCAAAGTGACTTTTGCAGATACTCCTAACATTAAGAAGTAATCTTTCCAGATCAAGGAACCTCAGCCAGGGAGCGAGGGCAAGTTAGCTACTTTCGTTTCATCTCTCTGGTGAATTTATTGTATCTCACGGTAGCAATATCAAACACTTTTGTGTTCTTTTTTTGTTATGGACCACCTCTGGAGGCAAATGTCAAATGACTGTTGTAAGTATGTTCTCTGCTTTGGCAGCGTCATGGAAAAGGCAAAGAGATCACTGTGAACGGATATATGTTCTGTTGAGCTGTACATTGGCTCTGGTAGAAAATGAAGGCAGTCTGCAAACTAGCTTTTTATTAAGATAACACAGGTATAGAACTCCTGTCCTTATCTGGCTTCTCTCAGTGGGAGTAGATAGAAATTTCTCCTGACACTGCAGTGGAAAATTTGATACAGTGCAGGAGCAGAAAATGCCAAATGCAAAAATGTCATCGTCTCTATTGTAGGATGCCAACTTGGCTGATACACAAAGCCCAACTCTACTATTTAGCAGCATAAGGCATTTGATACACAAGCTGCTTTGCCTGACCCAAACCTGCTTGGTTACACATTGCAACTCTCACCAGTTTCACACAATTAGGGGTTTTTTTCCACCCTGTTACCTGGGATATCAGTTTGTGTTTGTGTGAGGGCTGCAGTTATAGCAGACACCTTGAGTTGTTCAGAAACACTTTCATCAGCCTGAATTTAAGGGTTGAAGGCCTATTCAGGAGGAGCAATAGAAAGCTTTGTAATCAGATTCACATAGGCAACTAGTTATGGTTGAAACAGCCGGGTGTTTTACTGCCTTATTTTGTTGTCACCTCCCTGCCTCTTAGCTTCTGAGTAATTAATTGATATCTTTTGTAGAGCCCGTGACCTTTATGACACCAGTGAGGCAATGGGATTTGGTGGCTGGTGATAGAAATACTGATGGTATTAATGTTTTCAAGTGGGTGACCTCTTGGCTGTCCTTAGCACTTGTGAGTAACGTGTCCTGGGTCTCTGTCAGTGTCACGTTCTCCCCTACACTATCCATAGGGTCCACTACCTTATTTGTTCTCCTGCCTTTCCTGCCTGCACAGTCACTCACCAGTTTGCCTGCTGTGATTCATGGGTTCTTACACTTACCATGGATCCACCTTTGGTTCCTCTCAGACATAGAATCATAGAATCTCTAGGCTGGAAAAGACATTTGAGATCACCTAGGCCAACCATACCTGCCTATTATTAAACCATATCCCTAAGCCTTGTCTACCCATCTTCTAAATCCCTCCAGGGATGGTGATGCCACTCACTCCCTGGGCAGCCTCTGCCAGTGCTTGAGAACCCTTTCAGTGAAGAAGTTTTTCCTAATGTCCAATCTGAACCTCCTTTGGCACAGCTTGAGGCCATTCCTTCTCGTCCTATCACCTATCACTTGGGTGAAAAGACCAACACCCACCTCCCTACAACCTCCTGTCAGGTAGTTGTAGGCAGAGATAAGGTCTCCCCTCAGCCTCCTCTTCAGACATGCTGACTTCCTCTTCCTGCCATCCATTTATGACCGGCTTTGATCATCTCTCTTCCCCTCACAGGCTTTCTCCATTATCCCTTTCCCATTGCTGAACACCAATCTCATGCTTCTAACACAGCGTGTCGCTTTGGTTTGATTACTTAAGAGTATGTGGGAAGAGACCTTTGAATTTCACTTGGGCTCTGTGAAAGCTTTTGACATTTAGAATTGTTCTCCTTGTTCTCCAGACACTTCAGCCTGTGTTGGGGGTACCTTAAACTCTTCATAAGTCACCCTGTACTAAACCTGTAGCTTTACTGCAGGAGTTTGGCTCAGTTCACCTTTCAACGCTGTGCCACTGGCCTCTACTACTGTACGCGGTGCTAGGTTGTATCCTCCACTGTCACGTGTGTGTAGCTTCTTCACTTCAAGACTATGCAATAATAATAACCCTTAGGAAGGTAGAATTGAAGTTTGCTGTCTGGAGGACATCAGACTTTTGTCAGTACAGAGGCGTGGTGCGCCGATCCTTGTGTTTAACAACTTTCAAAGTAAACTGTAGCTATTGTTAGCTGACTTCCATTAGCTTTTACTTTTCCAAAAGTAAATCTTTGAAGTGTGCCTGGAATTAAGATTTTGTGTTCTGCCTGTGTTGCCATGAACTGAAATTGCCTCCTGCAAGAAATAAAAGCATGCAGGTGAGCAGATGCTGTTCTTCTCAGGAAAGAGAAAGTTTCCGAAACAGTTGCATAATATAAAATAACGTGGAAAATTAAAAGCTAATTTGCCTGAGAACTTAGCTCTGACTGACTAAATTTTGCTCTGCTCAGCTCTTAAAGCTATCTAAAGTAGTGATTTTCACATCAGGTGTCTCATTTGCATTCTGAGATCCTCATGCTCTGGAAGGTGATTCTGTGATTAGCTCTTCTTATGACTGATCAAATTAGTTTTTCTCCTTCAGGAGCGAAATACAGTGTAGATGAGTAGCAAATGTGATAAATGAGACATAAGTTGGGAGCATCTCTTTTACCTGTGCTCATTTTTTTCTCTGTGCAATAATGATTTGCATAGAAGTATTAGCGCTAGTCTTTGACATTCCACTTTTAATCCAATTTGAATGACTTTCCTTTTATATAGCCTTATATAGACTCATAAATACTCGAAGTAAAATTGAAAGTTGCTTGATATACAGATCTCTTATTGCTGGCCTTCAAAGAAGTGCATTTGAAATTGGTGACTTGCTCAGTGAACAAGTAATTAGCATGAGGTATCAGAAAAATTAATTAGTGGCATTTGAGCACACAGAAGTGAAGATGTTCCATGGCATTAAGTGGAAATACCAATGCTTTAAGTGGGCAACTTCTTGCTGTTATTATAATGCAAATGGGCATGAGTTAATTGGTTAGGAGTAAGGAAGCTCTTAATTATAACGTAAGAAAAGAGCCAAATGTGCAGAAGAAAAGTTGCAAGAGCACTTAGCACTAGAAAGAAAAGTACTTTGCAATATTAATTAGTCTATGCCTGTAGCACAGTTTTGGTCTGCATCCAGTGAAGAATTTTGTAATACACAGACCTGATGGCCAGTCAGCTCATTTGCAGTTAAAGCTAATTTATGACTTAAAACAGTTTTCTCTCTGTTTTACGGCAGTTGTTGCTTGGGAGACTGGATGAAGTAATGACAAAACAAGACAAGCATGAGATTTTTGGAATACAGTGTGCCGTTTGTGACTAAGAGTAGACTTTCTCTCCAGTGGTGGAGCTTTCGGGTGAACATCTTGTGCCTCAAGTGGAGTTTGAGTGTTCTCACTGCCAGGCTGGCATAGCTGGCTGCCTCCTCTCCTACAGACTCACAGGCAGAGTGGTATTGCTCATGTAGAAAGGAATTCAAGGAGTGGTTGGTATCCATTTCAGATACGTTTTCACACTTGATGAGACAATTAATACAGAAACTAGCACGCAGATCTGTAAGTTCCCCGGGAGGACTCTGCTTTGTTTACATTGATGCTACTTTTTTATGTCAGATCAAGGCTGTATCTCGTTTCAAGAATGAAGCATCCATTTATGGGTGAGATTATTGGAGGTTTATTAGTGATGGCAGGAGATAGAATGATGACTTGGCAATTCAATTCTGCCCATTTATCTCATATTCCTGTGCTGGACTTCCAGATTTTGTGCGTTCTCTCTCCAGTGGCAGAGACTGTGAGGTAGTGAAAAATACTGGGTTTTGTTTGTTGGATTTTAATGTTGTGTTTAATGTGATTTCCTCAAGATTTCCAATTAGCCCTTACAAATGAAGAAATTAACTACTCGCTAGCTTTTCATGTTTGAACGTTTGCCAGAGGAAGGACACAATTCAGCTTCTGGAGCCACGATCCAGTGGATGGATGTCTCATGTGCAGTGTAACTAGATCACAAAGACCACCACTTTCCATGGAAAATCCTCTGGTATTTCCTGGAAGCTGTCTGTTCACTAAGGCCTTGAGCTAGATAGCTTAGAAACTCGGAGCATGGGACTTAAGTGGAATTAAGGTGGATGAATCTGGTCCCAAATTCCCCTTTATCTCACTGGTCTTATCTGTGATTTAGCAGTAGTAGTTACTGTACTTAGCAAGGCTGTACTTTTCCATGGATGGATAGAAAGTCCCTGAAAAGGTCATTCTGTTCATCTTCAATAGATGCCAGAATTTTAGTTGCAAATGGGATTTTGGTCTAACCAAGCACAACAATCTTTGGTGCTTCCTTTTACAGGTGTCTTGAATAATTTTGTCCAGTTTTCTTTCAGAGGAATGGAAATGTTTAACGATAATGAGTCTTACCTGAGGAACTGAATTTAGAGCATTTCTAAAATTTGTGTTTGACAACCGAAGTGGAATACAGATAAGGGTTATCATTCCTAAACCCATAGCAGACATGAAAGAAGCTAAAAGCATCGGCCTCCTAAGCCAGTGTGGCAGGTTTGGGGTTTTTTTTTCTATTTTATTAATACTTACTTTAGAAATGAGGATGTACTCGCTCAGTTTGTTCATTTTCTGAGACTAATTTATGTTCTGAGTTCAGCAATGCTGTTTTTCTTAGTGCTATGGAATTTGGTTATACTAACAATGAATGAAAAAGTCCAGAGGGTTGATCTAGAGATGGCCGTAACTCATGGAAGCAGGAAACCCAGTGGGATATCTTATCACTCCAGTTTTCGACAATAAAAGGAAACTATTCAGCTCTTCTTGTCCAGATGTTATGGCAGCCAAAACTCCAGAACTTTGGCTGCAACCGTTGCAGAAAGCAGAGTTAGTCACTTTGGCACCTAGGAAGGTAATTTACTGTTTGGCTTTGAAAAATAAGAAGCCTGGGAATCTTCATGCAAAGTGTATTTGAGAAGAAGTAACTATGATGAGGTAAAAATTAATCAGATAGCCCAAAGCCTGAACAAAGTGAATACTTTTGAGAAAATATTACAGTCCAAATGCATTGGTCAAAGATTCCAGGAGGTATATTGTGAGTCCAAGGCTCTTACTTTGAGGGATTTTTATTACTGCAAACAAACCCCATGCAACCCAAGGTGACAAATACCACTTCCACTTTTCTGACTCCTTTGAAGAAACTCTTCACTATGGAAATTTTTGTTACATGTTGTTTTACTGTGACCTGTGAAGAGTAGGGGCACAAGAATATGAGAAGTTCAGGACCTAGTTTGTACATTGCAAAGAGAGTTGCTTTAAATTTAGGAATTGGACAAGCTGTGTAAACTTCTTCTGCATTTTTTGGTTTTGGTTATTTGGTAGATTTGCTTGCATTGCACAAGAATTGTTCCAAGTTCCATCCTGCTCCCATCTGTTCTTGGCTCTGTTTGACTTCCCTGGGAGCAGTGAAATGTGCAGTTAGATTCCACTTGTGCAGAACACATCACCGCAGGGAGTTAAAGGCAGGTTCCAAACTCAAATGTCTTTCACTAAAAATATAAGATTCTCCTGTTGGTATTATATGTGAGTCTCTGTGCCTCAAACGCCTCATAGTGCTGTGTTTCAGGACAGAAGGCAATGTCTCGCTGGCTTGGGTCAGTAGCCACCTAGTTTTATCCCTGAGAATGACAGCTAACAGGAAGAAAAAAGCACTACACTTGATCATTTGTTGATATAGTATCTCAGTCGGTTGCGTTTTACAATCACAGAGCATAACTGTAAAATTTCTGATATATTAAGGCATTATGACATTACCATTGACCAAAAAAACCCAGAAACCTGACCTTAAACCTGACATGGCAGGGGAGTTGGAACTGGATGATCTTTAAGGTCCCTTCCAACCCAAACTATTCTATGATTCTATGAATTAAGACTGGGGGAAATCAGTGCTTGTAATTGTGGTTTTACAGCAATCATGTTTCAAAACATGATTAAAAAAAGATACTTCTAATGTTGGAGGTGGCAATAAAACCTTGGAATGTGATCAGTCTGCTGAAGACATTAGTTGATTTCTTGGTGTGTAATACCTATTTATCAGCAACATATCGCCTTCCCATGCTTGTGTTAAGACTATAAAAATAACAGGAGGGAAGACTATAATCTTTTAAGTTAAAAAGATAGGTCTGATCGAATGTGCTTACCAGACCTTGCAATAAAAAGATTCCTACTTTAAGATCCTACTTCACTTTTAATTTAAAAATACAAATCAAGGTTTTACATAATTGAGGCACAAGAATGCAGCTCTTACTCACAGGAAGAGCAGGTTTTTTAGTTCTCTGTGACTACTATAGGGTCACAGAGCTGGGTCTGGTGTTCCATTTATGGAACAGCTCAGTAGGGTCAGCTTTTCAGGTAGATAAGAAAACTTTATTTAGCCATGTTATGCAGAGCGTGGTCACTGGCTCAACTCTGTTCTCAGGAACAAGTGTCCACATCATGATAAGCACCAATGGGGATTTCTTCTTGTAAGCCTCTGGAGTAGGTTTGTCGATTCATGCCAAGAGGTTCCTTCCTAAATAGGGCTAAAGAATGGTGAGCTCCTGAAGACAGCTCAGACGGCGTCTGCCTTTGCTCCACCTGCTCTCCAAACAGGCGATGAACACTTTAAAGGGTTTGGCAGCCTACTAATGTTTCTCAAGTGCTTGTTTCCCATCGGAGCTGAAGGCACTATTTGGGGATGTGCCCTTGCTAACCTTGAAATGAAGCGATCACAGCAGGAACATGAACTAATTCCTTTCACTCCTCCAAGTTCTGTGTGACTTCCCTGTGTCCATAGCTAGGCAGCAGCTTCTTGGCTCTGTTTCCTGTTTTGTCTTTTTCCTTTTCATCCAGATTCACCCTCTTTCATTTTGAGATATTTAGGTTTCGAGTTCTGAAAGAGAAATAAAGGAATCTCTGATGAAAGAAGTGCTCGTGACCATTCTTTTAAGAAAGGAGAGAGGAAAAAGTGAAGTATTGTGTAGCGTGTTTGCTGAAGAGCAGACCATTCAGCGGCACAGACTATTCGTGCCTTTATTGTGAAGCAGAATGAAATTCCCAGTGGTCAGAGTTCAGCCCCCGAGGAATTGGCTGTAGCATTAGGCAACAGCAGCCCTGCTAGGAAAGTTTTTTTCCAGAGATTTTTCTACATGAATAAATTCAGTTTGCATAATGGAGTGAGGAATACCTCTTTTTTTAGCTGACCTCTTTTTGGCTTCTCAGCTTCTTTTACTGTCTAATAGCCAGAGACAAGCTCTATCTGATAATTCCCACAGTTCTTTGGCCCTTTCATTCTCCAGCCACCTAGAAACCACTTGCTATTTCTGGATTAAGTGCTGGGAAAAAGTTATCTGGGGAACTTGAGTAAGAGGGCGCATTTCAAGCTAATCTTGGGATCACTGGAGTGGGATGATGAGGTCTACCTGCGTAAGGCCTGAAACCACCAAAACCTGTTCCCATGTTCCAGATAACATACAGAATGCGGAAGGAGAGTCAGTGATACAGTAAAATCAAGGTATTCTCAGATTTATGGCACTGCTGTTACAATTCTGGGGCAGAATCAGGATTTTCATTTTAATTTCTGTAGATGCGTTAGAATATGCAGTTCAGAAAGAAAACAACCAGCCCTGGAAGCTGGATTCTGATTCCTGCACTAATCCCTAAAGCCTTCAAGAATCATATTTGATCTCTTTAAACAATGAGGGTGGAAAAAACAATAGATTTATTGTGACCCCTTCTCTACCACTGTTCCCTCCCCTGACCCTGACTTTTCATGAAGCAAAGAAGAGGGAGAAGAGTGAATATGGTATTTACAGCTATATCTTATTTTCTGAGCATTCTCTAAATGCTTAATTGTGTTGCTTTGTGCCATCAGAACAACCAGCTCTTTTTCCTAAGGAAAGCTTGTTGGTTGATTGGTTTTGAGCCCCTTTGCCAAGACCAATTCATAGGCACATTTCAGATGCACTGAAAAAAAAAGGGCTGTCTGATCAGTCTTTGCTTAGTCGGCATCTTATTTGATGGTGCCGTTAAATCTGGGGAGCAGCATTTCACTGTAGTATTTTCTATGAGATTAAAAATTACCTCTTGAGTCATTTATTACTTTATTTTTTTCGATGCGTGCCTTGGGCTCTTCTCTTTGACATTTTCAATCTAAAATGTTGATCTGCAACCCGAATGTTTTCATCATGTTCTGGGTGACCAGTGGCTCTTCTAGAGAGTTTCTTGATAGAAATGCATTTGAACCCAAGTTCAACACTGCATTTCTTAACCCAGGCACCTTCTGTGCCTTCTGCTTTAAGCTGGTCAGCAAGTACAGTACAAATTTATACCATCCTTAGCGTGTTTCCCTTTAGTTTCACCTGATGAGGTGACACTGCAAGCTATAGAATTAGAGCTCAGAAAGATTTATATTGATGTTTTGAGGTACAATATTTTTATTGCTCTGGAAATCACACATAGAATGTAGGTCATGATTTCACAGGGAAAAATGGGTCATAAATCTTACAGAAACAGTGAGGGTCCCCTGATACTGTAGGTACGCAGAACTGATATAATCTCTGCGTGTTTAGTATACATGCCGATCATGGGTTCTGTATCTCTCATCTGCAGGAAGTGTGAGTAGATCCGGGTTTATAGTTGGAAGCCCTAACCCTGTGCCGTCCATATCCAACGCACTCGGTGGCCTTACGGGAAGTTTGTGGTGCACAAGGAATGTTCTTCCAAGTGTTATAAAATGTGGAGATGACAGCTCTGTTCCGTAGAGCGCAGCCTACAGAGATGCACAGACGTCTTTTACATGATGCTGGTGTCCTTTGGAGCAAAACCACAACACAAGTTAGGAAATCCAGTAGTAAAGGAGGCTGAAGGGCTTTATTGTCTTAAATACAGACTTATATCTCGCCTAAAAAGGCGGGGAGGGGAGGACATTTTGGAGTGTTTCTATAGTTTTTGGTGGTTTGTTTCAATCTTGGTGGCCAAGACTTTTTGCTCAATGGCATCGTTGACTATAATTAATCAAGTCTGTTAATATGATGCATTAGTTTTATAGCTCCCACCCCTTACCTGTGAGTGCCCTTACTGTTTTTAGTCAGAAGTAATGTGTGCTTCTGAAAGCAGAACTTGCCAAATTGAATAGGCTGGTAATTAGTGAAGTGGGTTTGAGTTGCTATAATTTAAACTGGTTTCATAGACATACTACTTCGTCACCAGTTCCTGGCCAAATAGCCATTAATATCATCACCTTTGGTAAAGCAAAGACAACGTCCTTCCTTGCAAAATCTCTCTTGCTAGAAAGAGCGAGCTTGATGTGCATGATGGATTGTCAGTGGTAAATAAAATAATAAGAGGGGTTTATAAAACAGAGTGAGATTTCAGGTGGCTGTTGCAGGCTGTCAAAACCACTGTACGTATTCAGCTGAAACAGAACTCACTGGGGCTAAAATCACTCTGGTTTGTCTTGGAAGAGAAATTGCTGGGGAATAACTTTCAGTTTTGTCCAGATATTTGTGAATTTGAGTACTGGATTTCTTAGTGACTACTGAAGCAGCACGTACAGTTTTCCATAGGGCCTCTTCTGCAAAACCAAGCTTGGGTCTGGTATCTGTCTTTTAGCAAGGTTGTCCTTCTAGTGGTGTAGGCAATCAGTTGTCATGAACACCATGAGCAACTCCAGTTGGAGACTGAATTCTGAACAGGCAGATATGGTGCTGCTTCTGGTGAAGTTTGTGTGTTTCCTTCTCTCCATCCCCAGCAGAATCAGCCTAAGCCAGTGTGTCAAGTGTTTTTCCTGCACACATCTCTAATAACATGGTTCCAGAAGCTGACTGCACATCCCTTGTTTGCCTGTCAGACGCTACGGGGAATTTGTGGAGTCTGAGCTTCCTTTGGGACAGACCTTCAGGCTGAGCATTCTAATTAGTGCTGCAAGAAAGGAGAGTCTGAGCGGAACAGCTCAGAAGGAGACTTTTGAACGAGGCTGGCTTTTTGTTTCGCTTCCCTGGAAAAGAACAGCTTTTCCATTTTGTAGTAGCACTGGTAAAGAGAAATCCTGCTTGTGCAAATGGCTGCTGTGGCACGGTTAGCGGTGATTCAAATGCACCCTTTTGAAAGTGTTATCTGCTCCACTGCAGTGTGTTAGTAAGTCTGAGTGTGGGAATAGGAAATGTTCTGTTGCCTACACAGGCTAAAAGATGGAAAGGATCTGAAGTCGAAATTGACTCTGCTAGAGAGCAGACCACCGTCACCACCTCATTCCCACACTGGCCGTGATTCTGTAGTTTGCTGTGCTGACCTTAATACAAAAATTCAGTGTTGGGCTGCCTTTGGAGTTAAAAGATAACTTAAACTTTTTTCAAGTAAGTGTTCTTGAAGCTGCTTTCCCACACCTTTGCCTGTATCACACCTGTAGACTTCTTCAGTAACTGGTGAAATTCCTCACTTTATGACAGCGAAATGCTGTTCCAGATCAGTCTCTGTTGCCAGGGGATGCACGTGTGTGAAAAAGTTCTGTGTTATTGCTGACGCTGGCTTTGTGACTTTTGTTTGTGCCACTCCAGCAGTGTACAATCCAGAATCTCTTTGAAAGGCTACAGCAGTTGATTGGGTGAGGAGGAGAAGGATTCTTCTTTGTTTTAGAGTACCTATGTACTGATTGTTTCATTTTAGGGAACCAGCAAATCTCCTGATGTAGAGCTGAAAACTTGTTAACAGCCTTTCAGCCAGGCTTGAGTACCTGGTATCTTAGAAAAGAAAGAGAGAGCAATGAAAAAGAAAAGGAAAAGAAAAGAAAAATAAAAGGAAAAGGAAAAAGAAAGAAAGAGAAAAAGGAAAAGAAAAAGAAAAAGAAAAAAGATTTAAAAAGCTACAAGGCAGTGCATGAAACCAGCTATGAAGATCATGATTCTTGAGCTTTTTGGCTGTGTCTGCTTGAACTTTAAAAAAAAAAAAAGAAGAGGAAACTTTATGGGGGGTATTAGTCTGTAGTTGAGAGTCCAATCATAATATGAAGACAAGTTCTGTGCCAGACAGCTAAATTCAGGCTTTGTTCTTGTAGATAACTCATCCTGGAATTCTTCATCTGACAAGGGAAGCTGGACGTGGTCTGATCCTTGGCAGCTGGATTACATTTCTTCCTCAACTAACCAAGGATCTTTATGCTATATGAGCAAGTTAGACCTTGGTTTACTGTTTTGAAACAGATTTTTGCTTCCTGAGTTACGGATCGGATCATATATCTGTTGGGTTTCGGCAAGAGTAGGATAGCGTATCAGTGCAGTAGCTAGCGAGGAGAGAAATGCTTATCACTGTGAAACATTTGTGAATCAAACTTGGTTCCTCTTTGATTAGATGGTGGTATCCACGACATCCAGAGGGAACAATTTAATCATTGGTCTGTAATTGATGTGAATATTTAGTGCAAATGGGAAGCCTAATCTGATAGCAGGTTGGCAAACAAACTGGAAGAGGAGGTTGGTCAGCAGGCAGAAATAAACACCAAATATTTCCCTTGCTCCTTCCCATATTTTTGGAAACCTTTTGAAGCCAGAATTGTTCAGTTGGAAACATTCATTAGAAAGATCCCCAATGTGGATTAGTCAGCTAGTTCTGGAGGAACACAGCAAATTCCTTTCTGTTGTGCTGTTGGCCTCCTTGCATCACTGTTAATTATGAACCTTAGCTCTTTAGCACAGTGCTAATTAAATTGGGCTGCAGTGATACAGACAAGTATTGTACCTCTTCCTATTCTCTGCCGAGATAGTCATATATCCTGGGGTTGTCATGAGGAAAAGCCAGACAGGCTGCCAGTTTCCCTTCCTCGAGGGATGATGTGTCACATTTCATTTGACTACCTGTCTGTTACACTGAATCTCTCCCTTCTTTTTCTTTTAATTTTAGAATTGTTTATCTCATCCTTTTTCAAGGCGAGAGTTCAGCCCGACAGTGCCTTTTTAACTTGGTTTGAGGGCTCTTACTCAGTCAACTATGTGATTCAGTTTTACCCTGAAGACGATGTTGGCCTTAGCTTGGAAACTGAGGGCAAGGACAAGAAGTTACTGGCAGTCTCATCTCTATACTCATAAATACTGCCCCAGTTCTACAAATCTGCTGAACTCTGATGTTTTTGCCTTGTGAAACTCCCTTTAGCTACAAGTGCCTCCTGACAGTGTTTTGCTCTCTCCAGACCCAGCCTGATTTCTCTGACTTCACTGAGGAAAGATGATGATTTACTTCGTTTTAGAACATGATTTGTCTGTTCTTAGCTAACGTGATCATGGAGATGGGGTTTTGTTCTGTAATTTCAATCTCTTTTTTTTTTTTATGATAAAAGGATGCTGAAGGAGAAGATAGTGCCAGAAATGCAGTTTTGTGCCGTCTCAGTGAAGTAAGCTGCTAACTGCGGGCAGATACATAGTGTGGTTTGCATCCTCATGTATGCCTCTTCGTAGCTGGATATCTTTCAGCTGGGAAGTCCCTTCCATGTTCTTTTTTGGACTGTTGCTAGAAAGCTGTAGTATGATATTTGTACACCACTGCTTTTTCAGTCTGTTCTCTGTATGAAAGAGTTTGCTAGAACCAGAGAGAGAGAGTTTGTCTCGAAGAGAATAAGGTCCTGGTTGTGTGATAGGTGTCTGCTGTACCCTCCTTCTGAGCCCCAGAGGAGGAATGTTTTGGAGAAGTGAGAAGACAGATGCAATGCCAGAATAAGCAATGAGTTAACTTTTATTTCCCACCTTTTCAGTGTTGAATTCCAGTGCCCTGTTGAACAGAAAATGGAACACCATGACAATTTTTGCTAGCTGTGCTGTTCAGATATTGATCAAAATCTGCCTTTACATTCACCATTTTACCTAAAGAGCTGACGTGTTATCCCTAAGATAGTAATCTTTTCTAAAACAAAGAAAAATAATCCCTTAATTGATAAGCGAAAGCAGACAAGGAGGGGTTAGGAGCTTTTGTTAGAGCTTGGCGTTGTTCATCTTGAAGACCTTGGAAGTTGATAAAAAGGAGCCAGCTAGCAGAAGCTTTCTTGTTCTCTTGTTTTGATCTAAATATGTTTTTGAAATTTAAAGCTCGTCCAGCAAGTTTTGTGAGTAGGATTTTACAGCTGAAAAATATCAGGGCTGTGTGTGCTAACCTCCTAGTCCAAATGATAATTTAAAACAGATCAGCAGGATTTGGAATATGGTGAGCATAAAGGGATTCTCATAGATTTGTGACCTGTCCTGTTATCAGCCTTATATTTGAATCATATTTACCATCAGTGTACGAGAAGTGTATATATTGATATTGGGTGGTGTCAAAAATTAATGTTACATTTAATTCTCTCTTTTCTGTCCCAAATCCTTGACTTGCATTTTCTTGCAGTATTTTTCTTTTAACTTGGGGAAACGCTGGGGTTTTCTGTTGATTTTTCTTGTTTGGTTTTCAGTTTCCAAGACGTATTGATATCTTCCCTTTCCAGACTAAAATACGCAACTGAGATTATTATAAACAGCTAATCAAACACTAGACTTCTTCATAGTATAAAAAGCCAGGGTCACAACACTGGTCTGTGCATTCCTGTTATAAGCTTTACTGTGATATCAAAGAGCCTACAATGGGGTATTGAAATGAGATGTTGCGTGGGTTAAAAATAGTGGGAATTAAAATACCTATTTACAAATAAGCCTTAAAATACTTAGTGCAAAAAGACTTTGTGGTTGTGTTCAGAGAAATGCCTGCCTTCAGTGAGTTTATTATACTGAGATCACAAACCGTTTCACTAAGCTAAAGATGCTCAGAAATATCTTCTCTCTGGTACTGGAGCTGAGCTGTTTATCATGCATATTGATGGGGCAGAAAGAAAACCTTCTCACCTATGTTTCCTACAAATATCTGTATAAGTTTATAGGTTTAACTGCAACAGGGGAAATTCTGAATAGAAATCAAGTTTTTTTACAGTTCTGTCATCTCACTGCCTACACTTTCACACTGGTGGTGAGAGGATGAAGTGACGTTAGACTGCAGATATTAAATCCACACTGGCCACTTCGCTGTGTGCCTGGCTCTCCCGCTTACTTCTGTCCTCCTGTTTGTTGCTGAAATGTCAGAGTGGTGTCTGTTGCCTACTGGCTATACCTGGCTGCTCTAAAGTCTTGGGGATCATGGCTTATTTAGCCTCATGCACCTCCAAAGCTCAGTGTGACGTGGGTTTCTTATTCAAATTAGCATGGTGGACAGAGAGATGACCCTGTGCTCTTGGCCAAATGATACACAGCAAAACTCTTCAGTTCAGTGACCCAAATCTAAGCTTTGACTTTCCATTATTTGTATATTCTCAGTTCCTTATGTAGTAAGCCAACCGTGTCCTGGGCTGCATCCAAAGCAGCGTGGCCGGCAGATCGAGGCAAGTGATTCTGCCCCTCTATTCCTCTCTTGTGAGACCTCATCTGGAATACTGTGTCTGGAATCCTCAACATAAGAAGGAGATGGAGTTGTTGGAAAGAGTCCGGAGGAGGCTACAAAGATGATCAGAGGGCTGGAGCACCTCCCATCTGAGGACAGGCTGAGAGAGTTGGGGTTGTTCAGCCTGGAGAAGGCTCCGAGGAGAACTTATAGTGACCTTTCAGTACCTGAAGGGGCTACAGGAGAACTGGAGAGGGGCTGTTCACAAAGGCTTGTGGTGATGCTCGAGGGGGAATGGGTATAAACTGGAGAGGGGCAGATTTTAGACTTGACATTAGGAAGAATTTCTTCACTATGAGAGTGGTGAGGCCCTGGCCCAGGTTGCCCAGGGAAGCTGTGGCTGCCCCATCCCTGGAGGTGTTCCAGGCCAGGTTGGATGGGCCTTGGGCAGCCTGAGCCAGTGGGAGGTGTCCCTGCCCATGGCAGGGGGATGGAACTGGATGATCTTTAAGGTCCCTTCCGACCCTAACTATTCTATGATTCTAGTATTTCTTAATATTTCTTCCTATAAGTTGTCACCTTTCACTTCTGAATCGGTTACTTCATGTATACAAGCAGCTCCAGTCTTTACTTGTGACTATGATTTGTTTGGGTTATACATTTTTTGGATACCATATTTGGATGCTTTTCAGCCTGCACATAGTACGTTGGGCGTATTTGGTATGGACTTTGATTAGCTCTTTGACAGACTGCAAATGGTCTGTTCACCAGTCTGTTATCTAGCTGCTTATCAGTTATGCTCTCCAACTCCAGCCTTTGTTTTAGTTTCACAGCTGCAGTTAAGGCTCCGTTGTTCCCGTGCTTGTCTAGCATTGCTTTAGCCCACAAGTGGGAGTCCTGCAGCAGCCCAAGCGCCCTTCTGTTTGCCAGAGCCTCCCACCCACAGTTTGAAGAGGCGACAAGCAAGTCATGCCTCTTCCGTAGTTTGGGAAAAGTCTCTCTGCTCTACTCCATAGGGTAAGGTCTGATCTTCAGCCAGGAACCTTGCAGTGAAAGACCACCTACCAGAAAGAAGGATCCTCAACCAGTAGTTTTCAGGGAATGCTGGGAAAGCCTTGCATGAGGGACAAGTCAATGGCAGTAGGACAGAGAGAGGTTAATAGAAGATTAGTGCTCTTTCCCTTCCTGCCCTCCTTCTTCACATGAGGTGGAACTCATCAATTTCTTTGAATGAAGCAAGAAAGAACTCCTGGGTTTGAATCAAAATCCAGGAAACAGCTGCAGCAAAACCATCTTGAACAAAATTTTGTACTGCAGGCAGTGCCTCACAGGCTGAAAAACTGAAAAAGATTCCAGTCTTCCATCCCCTAGTCAGCCAACAATATTGCGTCGTGAGACATGTTAAAGAATAAAGCTGTACAGGCAAAAGTTATAGCCCTTCCTGTAACTTCTTGGATGGATGAAGAGCTCTGCAGAAAGGAAATTTGATCAATTCGATTTAGACTAGAGAAATAAAATGACTAGAGGATCTTATTTCTTTCATCTTTACTAGATTCTAGGGTTCATTTCCTTAGAAGACTTATGTGATCGTAAATTTTTATTGATTTCACTTTATATGGAAAGTAGTTAGAAATACTAGATATAAAGAAGCTGGAGCCATACCCTGGCATACCGCAGGATCCAGATTCTCTTGTGGTTTAATGAACTTTTCCCGTACACTTTCCAATAACACTTGATTTTATGTGCCTGTTCTCTGCGGGTGTCAAGACGGGGATTTGTTTATTTTATGTGCCATCAGAAAGGCAGCCTGTGGTACAGCCAAGAAGAAAGCACTTGGTAGAGTCTCTTGGACTCCCTTGCCTACATGCTTGGTTCCCCTCTGCTTCTTCCTATGCAGAGTCAGCATTCAGACAGGTATATGGAATGGTTTGTAACGTGCAGGGCAGTAGTGTCCAGTGCAGGTATCCGATGGGGATGCTTTGAATGACTTGGAGTTTATTGTTTATTTGTTTGTTTTCAGTGGTGATTGATTCCTAATTTGTCATCTTAAGTTTATTTTAAAAGAAAATACAGGCCGGTCAGCGACTTGCTGAGTCAGTGTCTTACAGTCTCAAATAAGAATAGTCCTTTTTCTCTTGCAGTCAACTCTGGTCTGGCATGCCTCTATAACTTATTTTCCAGCAGTGTCTCTAATTCCGCTAGATTGTCCTGCCCTCACCACGACGGTTTAGGAGGCTGTTCTGTGACCTTCCTGCTCTGAGAGTTACAAGCCTTCTGCGACCAATGTCTTCACCGTCTTAAATTTCCTTACAGCAAGTTTGTACATGTTTATCCTTGTACCAGAGCTGTCCTTCCAGCTGAACAGCTTCTCAACTGGGCTTTGGCATTAAAGGTTACTTCCTCGAATAAGGGTACTTTGTGCTTTGTGATTTTTATGCTGACAGTTGAAAAGAAACTCAGCTTCCTCTGACCTGTGGGAGTTCTTACAGAATACGTCCTTCTAGAATAAAAATCCCCCATGTGGGAATTTTCAGATTCCAGTTAGCTTTTATGTAGCAAAGATAATCTTCAGGCAACCCCTGAGCCAGATATTTCTGAGCAAAAATGGCATGAGTACCGTGGATTTGGGAATAATTAAAACTACAGTAATTTAGTGGTCCTTTTGCACTGAAGAGACTTTTACATTTGCATTGTAAGGGCAAATTTCTTCCAGAAACACCGTGAACAAATAAGATGTTTGGGTTAAAGCATCTGTAAGCCTCTCTCTTGCTTTCTTTTCTGATGATTATAGCTGATGTCGAATTGAAGATTTGGAGCTTCCAGGCCCTGTATTAACGGCCTTGTTGAATTCTTTACATTCCTTTAGCTTTGTTTATGAAGACTAAATGGATTTGGTGATGCAAGAAGCTATATGTTAGCTTAAGCCGTGTAGGCAGAGAGAACTGAATTCCAGACTTCCTAACATGTCTTTGGCTAATTATGCTGAGATCAGCATGGGACTAACCTTGTCTAGGAAGTCAATTTAAAAAGAGGAATTCTCGGTCGGTGTTCAAGATTTTAGTTACTCTTCTGTCAGCCATCATGTTTAGGTTATTTCTTTGAACATTTTTGAACTGAAATTTTTTCTTTGATTTCCTACAAAGAATAGAATTCATTTGTGTATTGTGATTTAAGGAAGAAATCTCCATTACAAAGAATAAGAGGTTGGAGTAATTGTTGGCTGATGTGTTTGCCTATACCAGCCAGGTTACAGGGTCATAGATTCTGCAGACAGATTCCTCTCTTATTGAGACAAAAACTGTGACTTGCAGTTTGCTAATCGACTTTTTGCCATATTTCACGTTCAGCTGAAGTTTAAAGCAAGTCTTTTGCATCTGCCAAGATAACATAACATGAACTGTGGCATAAGGATCATAGGCTCTATAATGTGGTAGGGTTTGAGGTCCCTTGCTTTAGATTTTCTCATTGTGCGTATGCTGTTGAAGGAGACCCCTCTCTTTGTTCTCACTCCTATGCTACTCCTAAGAGGAATGTTTTTGTAGCTGAGATGCTGAATACCTGAAGCAATATCAGAAAAACAGAAAGCACAGGCTAAGAATCATCTTTGTCTCAGTAATGGCCTTAGCCTGGAGCTATCTGCCACTGCTCGCTCTCACTATCCTCTGTTTCTGTTTTTAAGGCCTTTCCTGGGCCCTTGGTTTGTAGGAGAGGTGCTCGTCCTTTCAGTAGCAAAGACAGGGTGATGCCTCCTAATGTGTGCCATAAAGATGTAGATCCAAAACAGGTATGAGGTTTATGTTTTATATACACTAAGGAAACATTTTGTTAAATTCTCTTGGAGCCTTCAGTTGTGAGCCCAAATCTTTGCACATCTACAATAAGGCAGCTTTAAGACCAGGCCTTCTAATGTAAATTGTGGCTGAGACTTAAAAATCTGTTTTAAACTATTTCTTCTGGATGAGGCTAATTAAGTATTTCGAAGTGAAACCTCCATACTTTTCTGTTATTCCTAATTTGAATGTTTCCACAGACTCGAAGCATTTACAGTAAGCCCAGAAAAGGCTTCTTCAGTATTATTTCTCTTCTCTTCTCTTCTCTTCTCTTCTCTTCTCTTCTCTTCTCTTCTCTTCTCTTCTCTTCTCTTCTCTTCTCTTCTCTTCTCTTCTCTCTTCTCTTCTCTTCTCTTCTCTTCTCTTCTCTTCTCTTCTCTTCTCTTCTCTTCTCTTCTCTTCTCTTCTCTTCTCTTCTCTTCTCTTCTCTTCTCTTCTCTTCTCTTCTCTTCTCTCCTCTCCTCTCCTCTCCTCTCCTCTCCTCTCCTCTCCTCTCCTCTCCTCTCCTCTCCTCTCCTCTCCTCTCCTCTCCTCTCCTCTCCTCTCCTCTCCTCTCCTCTCCTCTCCTCTCGCAAACTGGGGAGTACAAGATTCTAATGTGGAGAGTTTTATTGTGGGTTTGGGTGGAAGGAGGACTTCTTGCCAGCATGAATCCATGAGAGCAATAACATCCTGGCCACCTGCTTGTGAAACAGTATGCTTGTGTGCATTAGGAAGCTTGTGATGCACATCCCGAACGTGACCGCTGGCGCTCCTATCCCCAAGAAATATCAGGGGACTGTCGTAGTATGAGTTTGGATTGAACGGATAATGTGCAGACTGAATTACAGAGAGATGTTTCTGTGGGTATTTTGAAGCACAAAAATGTGCAGTTCTGGCATCCCACCACTTGATTCTGGGCATTGTCTTTTTCCCTGCTATTTTCTTTCTCCACTGTAATTACTGCTGGGTGTGTGACCCAGCTTTCTGGCTTCGGTGTCACCGTTGTTTTCCGTGCATGTACTGGAGTAAGGAGGCATTCTGGGAGTCGCTGCTGCCTAGTGAGGAAGCGAAGTTGAGCACAAGAATGAAAGGAACACCAAATGCTGAAAAACCCAGCTTGTGTTTTCTGTGTTCAAAGCATAATTTCAGGGGTTTGCTGCACTTTTTCCCTTCAGGCAAACCGTATTTGTGGTCGTTACCCTATCTGGGCTTCCTCCCACAGCCTGAAAAAGTGCATCCAAAATAGCAAACTTTAGTCCAGTAGCAGTAGCAGAGGAGTCCTGCCAATCCACAGCCTCGTTCCAGCCTGTGCGGTGCCAGCAGCCAGTGGAGGCGCGCGTGCCTTCCGAGGGCAAATCTCTAAAGGGCTGAGCTGTACTGCATGAATCTGAGTCCTGCTGCTGACACGGTCAGACAGTAACCAGATCAATAAAAACATAACCCTTCTGGCCAGACTTCTTGCAAAATTGCCTTTTCATTTAATCTATAGCAATAAAATCAAGCCCTTGCTTAGGTATTTTTATTAATATTTTTACAAGTGGTAGAAGAGTGGCCTTAGGCGGGGATAACCTGCCTGCACATCTTGGAACGTTATAACCTGAAAGGATGTTGCCGTGGCTGATAGCTGTTGTATAAGATGATTATAAAAACAAGTGAGTTTTCAGGCTTGTTTACAAAATCCATGATATTGGGAGTCTTTCTCCCAATGGTAAGAGCTCCAGGAGCTGTTTTACTGGGAAGTGCAGCAGCGCAGTTGGCAGGTATTAATACTTAGTCCTGAGTGAGTGTGAGCGCAGACAATGGCAGACATGAGTTAGTGGTGCAGCAAAACCTGCAGAAGTAAGGATGAGGAGATCTTGCTTGAGTTTCAGTGCTGTTACTGGCAAATCACTTGGCTCGGCTTTCTACTGTCACAGTTTGTCCCCTTTTGGAGGATCTGTGTGCTGAAATTGCCCAGTAGAGTGGTGTTCTCATCCACTCTGAAGTCTCTTTGCATGATGGCAACAGAAGGAGATATTCAAAGCCTTTTTTTTTTTTTTGAGAAAAAAAAGATCCTGTTAAAATTTTGGAACATGCTCATACTGAGCACATTGTGTAGGAAAAAGTCATCGTGTTCTTGAAGTAATTGGACAGCAAAATGGTTTCCAAGGGAAGATTATGGAACATGAATAAGATGTGACTTTTGTGGAGCTTTAATAACGTATTGCTGTATATAAAACATGTGCAATGAGGAAAATTGATGCTCTTGGCACTAGCATCTTAGAGGTTATTGCATGTTCGTTGTAACCAGGCAAGCACAAGAATGTTTTATTTTGAGCTGGTCTGTTAGCAGCTTTTGATTGTGCTGCAAAAAGCTCTGCAAGAGCCTGGGGTTTATCTATTTGCATTAAACCCCAACAATTCCAGGAAGCATCCGAGTTCCTGTGCTGCTGATCACTTGTCTTCCTCCTCACTGAAGACTACGTGGAAGAGAGGAAGGCTGCAGTTATGACCTAAATAGTGTAAACAAGTGGAGGAATGTCTTCCTCAATTATTTTAAAGATTAGTCTGCAGCTCGAGTGCTCTTTTCTGGCCTGTAACTCCCATTCTTTCAAAACACTGTTTGCTTAAGCAAGATCAGAAAGCTGTAAACAGGCACATCTTCCAAGCCCACAGTCCCCACTTGCTGTGCTTGAGCGTAAGGCTATACTAAAATCGGGAGTGAAGTTCAAGACATGGGGCAAAAAATAAGAGGGCAGCCAAGGACACATTTCCAGGACCTGGGGCTGGGAGGCCGGCAGACCAGATTCTGCTCCAGACTGTGCTGTGGCATAGTTTGAATCGGGATCCACTTACTTGGACTGCTGAGCTCTTACTCACTTGTGACATGTCTGGTTTGCAGTCACCACTATACAGAAGATTTGTATACTAAGGTGAGCAAAAGATTCAAATGCCTTTGGCCTTCAATTTTGGTTTGTTGTGGGCTCTATTTTACCAAGACTTTAAATAGAATTCGGTATTTCTTTCCTGGAAAGATCTGTGGATGGTAAGCTTGAAAGTCAGCTTCCCTGTCAAAACAGAGCACTCTTAAAGACTTCCAAGGAGTTACATGTGAGCAGATATGTCTGTGTGGGTTAGATCCTCATGGCCAGGTTGTGACAGGGACAGTGGTTAACAGCCTGGCTAATCAACCTGGCTGAAACAGTGACCTGATGTGTCCGTGCTCCTGGAGCTGGGTCATTCTGGGCTAACTTACATATTGATCCTTCCAGACATGAATGAAAACTTTTAAAATTACCTTGTGCTTCCTGATGCATGTACCGTGACTGGAAGCTGAGACGCTCCTTTAATTAATAACTTCATTCCTGACCCTGGCACAGCCTTGCTGTTCTGGTGGCCACAAGATACCAGATGCAATACAACCGAAAAAAGCTATGCCATTTGCTGCCCTGGTGCACTGCCTGTCCTAGGAGCAAGGAGAGCAGTAGAATTTGGGTGCACACCTAACTGAATTCATAGTCAGCATCGGCTGAGGGGCTCCAGGCCATTGGATTCTCTGTTTTCCATACCATGTCGTAAGCATGGTGTGGCATCGGAGCAAAATCAACAAGCAGATTTATTGAGAGAACAAAATACAAACTGCAGCTTGGCTGGAGCAATTTCTTAATGGTGCTTGAATTGAGGCTACATGTTGTGCTCTGACTGCCAACAGCTGCTTGGGACAAACAGCCAGTGAGAAGCCATGGGCTGATTGGAGCGAGGCAGCGTTATCCAGTGCAGCTCTTCTGTCCTTGGTTGCACAAGTGAATATCAGTCAAAGAAAACCTTGCCAGTCAAAATCTTTCAAAGTCCAGTGAGAGATGTAGGCTGAGAAAGTGTCGTTCTGCCCCCTCCAACTGAGCTTCTCCCTGTTCCCCTTGGCTGGAGAAAAGACCAAGTGGGAGTGTTCTGCTCAGCAGGAATTTCTGCCCTAAGCATTCCTCCCTCCCTGCTGTGCCCCAGTGACTGCTTGATCTGCTGCTGTGCATCAGATTGTCCTAACCTCCTGCTTCCCGTGTCCTTTTCCGTTTGGGGCCTGTGGGAACCAAAGTGCACCGAGCTCTTGGTGTGCTCTCAGCCCATCTAAAGCCTGTGGACTGCTTGGGCAGCTCCCCTTAACCTCAGCCTCTGCCGCAGCAGGAATCAAGTAGCAGCTTCTTAACCTGCTGCACTGAGGGCTCCTAACGATGGTATTCGACAGGACCTGTGTTTTATCTACAGAGGGAACTTTAACTGACACAAATAATAATAATATCTGAAAAATTGTTGCTGGTGGATAATTAAAAGCTGAATGTCACACAGCAGTGCAGGCTGTGCTTTTCTAGTGAAAACATCACATGGTGATTTGGTGGCAGCAGTTACTTTGTTTAGGGAAATGATCTCTTGCTGTGGATGTTTATCTGTGCAATCACATTTATAGTCAAGCTAACTGGGTAGTGAAAAAGGGAAGGGAATACTCTGTCTGCACTTCTGCATGAAGGAGAGCAGGTCATCAATGGTATGACTCTTCACAAGGCAGGGCCCTGGCTCTGTGCTTTTTTCCTCCCTTCTTTGCTAAACAAAATGCTCAGTGGCAAGAGCATGTCCTGAAGGTCACTGAGCTGCACACAACAAGAACTGACAGATCTCTTTCCAGGATCCGACTGAGCTGCAGTAAATAAGAGAAAACGAGACACATCCAGGTTCGGCAGTGCTCTAGGGAGGAGTGTGTGGGAAGTTCAGGCCAAAGTGGATACCTGTGACTGTGCTTCATGTGCTCGATGCAGCTCAAGGGAGGTACAGTGAATCATGGCGCTTCCAAATTACAGAGCAGGATTGTGCTCGAACACTTTGCACTGGGTTTATAGAGCAGGTGTGTGACTGTCTGACACCTTTCCCAAGGAACAGCAATGAACTTCCATGAAGAGAGCGATGCCTACTGGTGTCCAGAGGCACAGTGCCCTTAATTTGACTAAATTTGAGTGGCAAATCTATTCTTGTTGGCCAGTCCAGTCTAAAATGTGCGACCTTAATCTTCTCTATAATTTCACGTAACGCAGACTTGTGCTCATAACACTCTAATTCGAATGTGCCTACCTTTAAGTATGAGACAATGTGTAGGCTGACTTCCTAAGTGTATGTGTAGTTTAAAGGATATGTAGTACATATTCTTGGGCACCACCATCAGAATGCTGTGGGATGAGTTGGAAAGAATCCAGTTAAAAATAAGAAGAGTAATGTGGGGGATGTGACCTAGAGGAGAATTCTGGATGATTTTAAGAATGTGTAGTAGAGAAGAATGAGGAAAGACATGAATCTTGAAACACCTAAAGAAGATATTATGAAGGGAATGATTATTATAATGGGGACTGCTGGGGAGTAAAATGGGCAGGGAAATCTGTAGCAAAGACGAGTGAGGCTGGATGCTCAGAAAAGCCCTGGGAAAAGATTATGTGAAGAGGCTGTGAAGTATCAATCAGTGAGCATCTTGAGAAGGAGTTTTGTTCTCAAAAGCTACTATGGCTGTTGATTGGGCTTTGGAGCAGATAGACTAGCAAGAAGACTTTGAGGTTCTCTTCCAGTCTTGTCTTTTGTCTACAAGATCAAAATGAATGCCGGTCCACTACCTATGCATTGAGGTGCAATTCAAGTAATTATCTTCATCAAGCTTTTTGTTTTATTACTGCACAGTAAATATATTTTGGTCCCATTCTGATATTCTTTGCTTTGGAAACAGTTGGATTAAATCCTTTCCGCACAGTTAGGAGCACAGCTATGGTTTCATGATATTTCCTGCTAACTTGTCATGTTTTTAAAAGCATTTTATGTATTTGTAAAGGATGGAGATGACTTTACAGGTCCCCTTTCTGCTTTCGGTGGCATATTGTGTAGGTGTTTGAATTGTGACTGTTGTAGAACTCAGTAAAGTATCTGCATGGTCCCATAGATAACTCAAATTACCCCATACATGTAGGGAGGAAGTAGCAGAATGGGGTTCTAGATAGCTTAGTGCCCTGTCTTGGAGAACTTATCTGTGATAAGATTCTGTTCTGTTCCAATTAGCAAAAAACATCACTCGTGACTAATTTAGGTATGATAGCACTTAACATTTTACTGACATCATCAGTTCCTGGTGTGTAGGAGAGAGAATCCAGATGCCAAAAATTATCAAGGAATGTTTTCAGCATCAAACTGCTGCTCAGTGGTTAATGGTACACGCAATTTTTGGTAGGCTGTCTTGTGCACTGACTGTCTTCCAGCAATGCTTCACTATGTCTGCATTTTCTTGCCTTCCTGACCGCTTTCTTTCTTTAACATGGGTCAGCAAATACTAAAAATGGTATTGTATACACACTGAGAGCCAGGGTTCCCGATGCTGCTCTAATGCCTCCAGGGCCATCTCTACGTTGTTGAGTGTTATCTCTAAGTAGCTGCGTTCAGCTGCAGACTTTGGTTGTCTTACAGCAGGGAGATAATTGGAGAAGGATTGAAGGAGATGTAAATCAACTGCTGGACCAAGGGAAAATTGAAGCAGGCTCTCAACATCTTTCTCATCTGAGCTGACCATGAGCTGCTCTTGGGGCCTGGAAATACAATTTACAAGTTGTTCTCTCAAGCCCAAATTTGCCTGTTTCTTCTCACTGAATAAATGCAGTCCATTACTCAGAGACCGAAGGGGCTTGTTCCTGTAATTGAATTGGTTCAAACTGGTTTCTGGAATAAATTTATGTGGCTTTAGATGTTGTTTCCAAAGCCCAAATCCTCTCCTCCTGCTAAAGTAGAGACTTGTAGTAGTTATCTTATGTTGAGTGGTAGCAGGAAGGAATCTGGCCCTTTTAGAGCATATTAATTGTGGCTACAGGGCCGGGGGATGTGTTCCCCTTCCTTGGGTAAGGGGGAGAAAACAAGCAGAATGTCCTGCTGGCATCACCTTGTAAAAGCCTTCAGATGATGCAAGGATGAAGACTATGCTGATTTGGTCAAAGATCTTCTCTTCCTTGCTGTGTTTACCCAGTGATTCTGAAAAGGAAAATTGGTGAATTCGGAGGAATTCCAGCATATCCTCAGTTCAGGTTTTAGTAGTTGTAGTTTTAGGGTATTTTTACTTAATATATTGATGATCGTAGTTGGAGAAGGGTATGCACCGAGTACAAATTTTAAATTTATTTTCTTAAAAGCAAAGGAGAATTTTCTGTTTGTAGATGTGCCTTAGCCTGGGAAAGAAAAGTCATTTGGAGTCAAACAGTACTGTGATGGTCAGGAGTCTCTGTTTGCTTGTCCTTCTATTCAACAGCATGCTTGGTCTTGCTCTGCTTTTTCCACATCATACAATGAAAGTGACAGTTTGCTTGAGTATGGGAAATAATACCCTCACTCGTTAATGCTGGAAGTATAAATTAATAGCTGGTGGGAATAAATATTTTTCATCAGGGGTCGTTTTGGGGGAAGTAGATCTGTTCATGATATAGAATCATAGACTGACTAGGTTGGAAAAGACCTTTGAGATCATTCAGTCCAACCGTACCCGTCTACAACTAAACCATATCCCTGAGCACTTCATTTGCCTGTCTTTTAAACACCTCCAGGGATGGGGACTCCACCACCTCCCTGGGCAGCCTCTGCCAGTGCTTGAGAATCGTTTCTGTAAAGACATTTTTCCTAATGTCCAATCCGAACCTGCCCTGATGCAGCTTGAGGCCATTCCCTCTCGTCTTATCACCTGTCACTGGGGAGAAGAGCCCAGCTCCCTCCACTCCACAACCTCCTTTCAGGCAGTTGTAGAGAGCAATATGGTCTCCCCTCAGCCTCCTCTTCTCCAGGCTAAACAACCCCAGGTCCCCCAGATGCTCCTCGTCAGTCTTGTTCTCCAGCCCCTCACCAGCTTCGTTGCTCTTCTCTGGACACGCTCCAGAGCCTCAACATCCTTCTTGGAGCGAAGGGCCCAGAACTGAACACAGGATTCAAGGTGCGGTCTCACCGGTGCTGAGTCCATGGGCAGAATCACTTCCCTGCTCCTGCTGGCCACACTGTTTCTAATCTAAGCCAAGATGCCGTTGGCCTTCTTGGCCACCTGGGCCACTGCTGCCTCATGTTCAACTGCTGTCAACCAACACCCCCCGGGTCCTTCTCCTCCAGGCAGCTTTCCAGCCACTCTTCCCCAGGCCTGTAGCCCTGCATGGGATTGTTATGATGCAGCCTGCAACTTTCCTCCACTTTGCTTGCTAATATCAGATACAGCTGCTGCTGTTTGTGAGTCCGCTGGGCAGTCCTTGATCCTCACTTCTCTTGCTGCTAACTCCTGGTGTGATCTTGCCTTTATGGTGGGTTGGGGACAGCGTCTGCTCTGGAGTGTCTTTGCATTTTGTATAATTTGGGGTTTTGCTCTCTTCTCAGCTTTGGAAATATTGGAATTTTAATGTGAGAAATACTTCTGCCTAAAATGTTTTGTCTAGGAAAATATTGACAGGAGACTGAAATAGACACAAAAGGAGAACAACCTCATGAACCTAAAACCAACAAAAACTCCACCAAAAAAAAACCAAACAAACCAAATCCCAGAAAATTTCTCCCGTTTTTACAAGTTGTGTTTCAAAGACTATTCTGAGGAAAAAATTGGATGCTCAGTTGAGGAAATGGCATCAATTGTGGCGAGAGCGGGGCTTGTATGACTTCCATTCTCCAGAATGGAGAGGGAAAGATTAATCATTCAAGAAGCCATTGTCACACAGACCAAACTCGGCTCTTGCTTGGGGCTGACTGATTTCACGGGTCAGTTTTTCATGTGTTCTAGCAATAGCTGGGGCCAGGAGGATCTAATGTACTTGGTATTCATCCATGCCTGCAGCGTTGTCACCGGGAGCGTAGAAGCTGCCTTTTCATAATTTCCAGATCAGTTCTTCAGCTGTCATAATTTTGAAACTGAGGAAACTTAACAATTTCTTCATCAACCACAGTCTTTGTTACCAATCCCAGAACCCATTGCTCAGAAGAAGAACATCCTGATAACAAGCTTCCTTGACTCCCAACAGACTGATTACACTGGAGTTGGCTAAAAAGTGAAGTGGTAGATTTGGTGGTGGAGTCATTGGAACTGTGATGATCAATGACCTTAGTTTTGGAGTGCCAAACCTTCCTGAATTTCACCTGTCAGTACCCAACTCAACTCCAAAATGACAGCTCATACCTTTGGTGGTCCCCATCACTGTGGAATGTGATGAGAAATGATGGGTACAAGTGAAAAATTCACATATTGTGCCTATAATGTTGCTTTCACCTCTGCCGAGATATGGGAAGCCTAACATCAAATGATGTTATTTTGTGGCTCTGAAGTGGGACTACTATTTATAATGGGAGTACTAATTATAATACTTTTTATAATCTCTTTGCTAATACCTTATTTAGTTGTGAATTCATCTCTTCTTTTTGCCCCTTCCATCTATGGTTGGACTCAATGATCCAGTGGGTCCTTTCCAACCTGGTGATTCTATGATTCTATGATTCTATGATTCTATGATTCTAGGCTCAGTCTGTTCACCATTAAAAGAAATGCATGTACGTGGGGAACAATTTCCCCTCACCTCTGAAAGAGTTTTCTAAGCTTTATCAGTCCGGGAATGCCATGAGGTATTGAAACAAGGCAAGTAAAATTGTGCCTGTTTCAATTGTTTTGCTGTTGACATTTTTGAGATTATAAAGATTTGTGCAGCTCAGTGAAGAGAACGAGCTCAAACCTTTAAGGCTACTGTGAGGTTAGTAATGAAAGCACACACAGCTCAGAATGTGTGTCCTGGAATTGATTGGAGACAGTACTGTGTACGGAGCAATTATCGCCAAGAACAACAATTTCCAGTTCAAACAAGCTCAGACTGCATTTACAGCAAAGGGATGCTGGGCTCAAGGGGATTGTTTAAGTTCTGATACGCTTTGATGACATCCGCTGTGTTTTCAGCAGGAAAGATAAGCAGATGCCAGGAACATAGTCTCGAAATGGTAGTTTCCTGCCTTCAGTAGAATCGCACCTGCTGAGTTCAGAAAGGGACTCGAGAGGAAGAGAGTCCGATTTTCGGAGCCTGTACTTTGCATTTGTGTTTGAAAGGAAAGAAGGCAGACAGAAATGTTATTAATGAATGTGCAAGGATATGGGATTGTAAAGAGATTTATATACATCACCTGCATGTCAAATGGCTCTGCCAGCTGCGTGACAGCCTCCGTGGAAGGGCTGCTGTCTGACATGGTGGAATTTAGAGCTCTACAAGACCAAGGCAGGTGAAGGTGAGGAGGTTGCTACAGGGTGGTTTCTCTCATCTTTTGATTTTGTTCAGATAGCTGCAGAATTGGAGAAAAAAAAGAGGAGATCAGGGGGTCAGCGCAGTTTGTTGCTCTGAACACAAAGCTAATTTGTGAGTTTACTTCAGACTAGTGTGCAAGTAAAGGAACATAACTGAATGGCTAAAGAGTATCCTCTTTGCATTTGCCATTGTCGTGGGTAGGATTGCAGCTGCGAGCGGTGCTGGCTATCTCCAGCGAGAACAAGGGATGAGGTCTGTTAATCATTTTGCTTTTCTAGGCTATCACAAAGGCTGCATTGCGGCATCACCCCCTAAGCCAGACTGATGCTGTGTGCTGCAGTTTAGCCACACGCTCTGAATGCAACGTGCCAAATCCCAGATGTATGTGAGTGGAATATCCGTCATTGCCACACCCACATGGCCTTGTGGACTTAACGACGCATCCTAAATTTTTGCATGAATTTTACAGGACAGTAAACTTCCATGATCCCCAGTACGTGCTATGGGTCTCACTCGCTGATTTTAATCACTATAATAACTCTCTTTTTAAAGGTCCTTTGGAATACATCAGCAGTACTCTATAGCAGCAGAGCAGCATCTCCTACGATTCCTTCTAGGAAACAATAAGGAGAGGTCAAGTGGCTGTTAAGGAAAGCCTCTTCCAACCTGTCACGGTGTGCGTGGCAGCACAGCGAGCAGTACACACCTTGCCCTGCTGGAATTTCTGTCCTCTCAGGTCACTCTTTACACACCCCGTATTTGTCAAATTAAACAAATGCTTTTACTGCTGAGAGCAGTGGCCACTGTCAAAGCAGAGACAGATGGCTTCCCAGCCTGGGCAGACGTCGTCTGGGAATTTGGTTTAGAGGGGTTGTTTTATTTTTTTTTCATATTGGAGGAAGAAATTTGTATCTTCTGACAGTTGTCTCCTGGGGGGCTCTTTCCTTTATTGATACTTTAGCGTTGTCTTTTGATGTAATAATCCTGCATCACATAGTCTGTCACTCAGAAATGATGAAGTTGGGCTTTTGGTGCTGGGGAATACCACCACAGCTGAAAATAAAAATAATTATTTACATCTACATGACAGAGACAACAGCTGTGCCTTAACTTAAAGGAAGATGCAACCGCACAGAATCAGTCAAGATGAATAGGAAAATAAGCCAGCAGCCTGGTTTCGTAGAAATATAACCTAAACTGACAGATTTTGTGTTTATACTTCACCCAGGCTATGCCATCAGCTGTCTTAGAATAAGGAGATACTTACAAGTAGCCCTTTCATTTCATTTTTTTAATATACCTCAACCACATCCTTCTCTGTAGGAGTTTTCTTCATGGGGAAAATAATCAGTTGGTAAATATGGATGGATTGTTTTAGTTTTCCTTGGAACTTCATTGGCAAATGGAATCTTCTCTTACCTTTCTAAGAGACCTTGTTCAGTTTGGTTACGGCTAATCACAGATGTTCTTTTATTAGTTAGCATTGAGATTATGTTGCTTCTGTGTTAATATACTTTTGCCACTTAATTTGACCATCTCCAGTTAGGTGGGTTCAACTTTTAAATCAGTCTCCAAAGCTTCCAAAATGTTGCATTCAATGATCTGTAAGTGGTAACTTGTCACTTTGAATTCATAGCTCAAAATGCACACTTAGCGTCTTGGGCTCATGAGTTGCTGAAATGCTGATCTTACCGATTCTGTTATTCTTATTTCCTTGTTGAAGCCCACAGTAAACATCCTAAGTAATGAATTTAACCATTAAAGGCACCCTGACCGGGACGACCTTGCCAGAATGCTTTTCCCTTTTAAAGGGATGATTAATAATAGCTTTGCATTGAATACTTGATGTATTCCAAGAGGAATAATGGAAGAGTTGGAAGAGTTTTGTTGCTGTGGGATGAGATTGCATCTGAGACCGTCAGCTATAATTCCAGCCTGGAGCTGAATGTTGTGAAGACACTCTGCAATACTTTCTCGCACCACTTTCCTAGGAAATTTAAAATTTTTGTATGTGAAATCTCTTTTTTCCCCAATGATATTTGAAAATTTATTGAGATGCATCAATCAACAGATTTAGTAACTTGACCTTAATTCTTTCATTTGATTTGCAGTAACATATCAGATGTGCTCCCTCAGATTCCCAGGGAGCAAATACTTCACAGTGAGCAGCTCTGTTCCTGGTGCAGTATGAACAGTATCGAATGTATACAGCTGTAAGGCCTGTCCTTGAATTCTTAAATATATTTCATAAGAATATTGCTGTCCATGTACAGTTTGAAATTATTTTATTGCAGTGTTTTGTTTTCTCATCCATCACTGGCACGGAAGTCTGGAGGCCCTGGAGAGGTAGTGAGGGCTGACTGGTGCAGGGGCTGCAGCTGGAGCTGGTGTGAAGCACAATCCCATCCATGCAATGAGAATCATAGAATTAGCGGGTTGGAAAAGACCTCTGAGATCATCGAGCCCTATCTGCCAGTAAACCATATCCTTAAGTACCTCGTCTACCCATCTTTTAAATACCTCCAGGGATGGTGACTCCATCCCCTCCCTGGGCAGCCTCTGCCAGTGCTTAATGACCCTTTCTGTGAAAAATTTTTACTAATGTCCAGTCTGACCCTCCCCTGGCACAGCTTGAGGCCATTCCCCCTTGTCCTGTCCTCTGTCACTTGGGAGAAGAGCCCAGCTCCCTCCTCTCTACACCCTCCTTTCAGGTAGTTGTCGTCAGAGGGCAAGAGACTTGCACCATCCTCCCACCCTCCTGTTCTGCACCCGTCTTCCAGTGGAGATGTTCTTGTGCCCTTGTCTACCCAGAATATAAAAACTGGATTATGCTTGGCCATTTCCAGCATCTCTCCTGTAGCTCACTCAGAGCTGATCTCCCAAATCTATCCTGAATAACACCAGAGAAGAACCAATAACTCAGAGCTTGACTTTGCCTTCTTTGTTGTGTGATCCCATCGTATGCTGCAAGGAGCCTGATCCCTTAGCTATCACGACAAATGTAGTTAAATGACATTAATCCTTGATTTCCTGTTTTCCCTTCGGAAATATTTAGTAGCTTGATCTCAGGGATTTTCTTAGAACTCAGATTAAAATACAAATTGAGCTGGGGGGGGAGTACCTAAAGGTAAAGCAGTTTTACCAGTATTTTTAATGAAAAGACAGTAGCCCCAGTGTGAAACCAGATGATCTGTGGTGTGTCACATGAAGACTGGCCATTCACAATAATGCCAGCAAAACAATCTCTCTGCCCCTTGAGACTCATTCCTGATAATGCACACGAGCAATTGAAAGTCTTCTCATGGTATTCTTTTTTAATTACTTCTGTGGTACATGATCATAGATATAAACCACTTGTCAGACTGGATAGCTTCACAAAGATAAGGGCTGGATTTACAGCAGCGTGCGGGATTCTGGGAAAAACAAAGGTCACATTTTTCACATTGAAGTGTTTGAAGTCAGCCTCTTAAATCCGTCTTCAGACACTTATCTAAACAGCCTGCTTTTCAAAAGTACCAAACGGAGGCTCTTTGTGCTGAGTTTGCTGGAAACAGAATGTGCCCAGTGCGTCTGTGGTATTCATCATCTCGGCCAGTGTGCTGTAGGTATCGCCAACCCCATTTCAACCCCATTTCCAACATTAAATAGTTTCGCCTTCACCGAAGGTGGCTGCATTGCCAAAGGTTTTTAATTCTTCATTCTTTGTTGTTCCAGTAACAGTGTGGAGCACTTTGTTAGAGGAAAGACCCAGGTCTTCAGTTTTGACTGTTGTGAAAATAGTGTAAGGAAGTTGATATTTCCATGCAAAGTTGGCATGACTGCGTGCAACGTTGTAATGACTTTGTCATATGAATCATTTTGTTTCCCAGTGACAATTCCCAATCAAATTGAGCTTAACCATTCTTTACAGTGTGGTATTTTCCAGGCCAATAGTTACGGCTTAATGTATAGTGGAATTTTCTTATTTCTAGACCGTGACTTAAGACTGAGAAAACTGTGTGCTTTTTGGCAACAAAATCTTTAGCGAAGACTTAGCTTCCAAGCTCTTGGCCTTCTGAGGGTGTGCTTGGATGTAAAGACATAATAAAAGCACAAAATCTTAGGAAATAAAAATCAACTGAAATTTCCTGCAGTATGTTTAGTAAAGTAACAGGTAGAAGAAAGTAGGCACTATGAGAGTCTATGGTAGCTTGGGTTTCTAACACTCTCCCATGGGTGCTCTTAGGAAGCTGCTTTAGACGTGAAGCAAACATCACCGCTGAATCAATACAATTAAAATAGACAAGGGCAGCGTGAGATTTGGGACATAACAGCACTGGCATTAAGAAACCTGATTTAAGTCCCTGGAAAGTAGATGCAGGTAGGAAGAATAACAATTCCTGAGACAATATGGAAGAATGTTTTCTATTCAAGGCTTTCCTTTGAGGACTGATGGTAACCAGAAGCATTGGTTATGTCCAACTTGGTTGAGGCTTTTTTTGGTTGCTTTCTGGAGGAGAAGGAAAAAAACTAAACAGTATGTTTGAACATAAACTGGGGCTTTTGTTCAGATGAACTCAGATTAAATGACAGCAGAGGGTTAAGGCTCAGGAGCAGTACGATAGTGTGGCTTCTTCGTTTGAGTGTTCCCACAGGCACATTTCACAAACTCATGCAAGTAAAAGACGAGAGAAGCCCAAAGGTGACCTGGAAGAGTGACACCACATGTAACCGTGCACTAAAGTAGGTGCAGGTGTTGAGATCATATAGAGGAATCTGTGGGAATAATCTTTTAAGAAAACAGTGTGTCTTTTTTTTCCAGACTGCTGATCTTCCAACCTGGGCCATGCGCCTATAAGGTTTTGAAAAGCTGGAGCAGATGCTCTCCTAAAAATAAATTTTACAGATGCCTGAAATGTTACTGACAAAGCCCTTTCAAATTCACGTTTGTCAGACTTGTCAGCTGCACTAACACTCTTTGATGTTGCTTTTACCTCCTGTGTTTGCTGAAGTTGGTGATGTCCACTGTAAATAAGTATCGTTCTGATTTCCTGGCTCATTTGCTTGAATTTCCTCAGTTTTTGTTATGCTTTTGGGTAAGAATGTGTGGATGTGGAGACACAGACATAAAATTTCCATCTTTGCAGGTGAGCTGAAAGCTCAGCCGAGATTACCACTGATCTGAATTGATTCTGATCATGCTCTACTAGACAGTGTCAGAGATGTTGTTTCCCAACTAGCAGCCTGTCAGGATTTTGGGAGGCAGTTGTCTCATGAAGGGGCAGCTTTCTTGTTGTTGTTTTCCACTTCAAGGGAAAGGAGTTTGGTTTGCGTTTGAATTTTACTTCAAGGCATTGCAGGCACGGTGCTAAGCAGCGGTGTTAAATGGACAGGTAAAAAATCAGCATGAGTTTAGAATGTCAGTGTTTGTTAGCTGTTAGAAATAAGAAATACAACCATTTTAGCTTCCACAAAGGAAACTTTTGAAATCTTATGGTGGATGGCTTCATCTGCTCTCCCGACTCCCTGCCAGCTCTCTTAGATAGCATCCACGTCAATGAGTAAGACTTGCTGGGGCAGAAGATGACCTGCCAGGTATTCCAACTAGCACATCCTACTGGGGATACAGTAAAGAATGTGCCTGGATACTAGAAGGGATTTGTCTGCTAGTTCTGATTGCTACGATTGGTTTAATGTTTAGATTGTGACAGGGCTTAAAGGACTAAACTAGAATTGAACCCATCATGTTAAACATTGCCAAGGCGTAAAGTAAACATTTCCAAAGACATCGGTCTGAAAAATGAGACCAAACAGGTTGGTGTGGATGAGTAATGAAACCTGAGCAAATAAACAACAAATATGTAGAGTAGGAGGACATGCCTGCTTTCTTCCCAAGTCAGTGGCTGTGACGGGAGCACAGCCAGAGAGTTAATAGTTTGTATGCAGCACGACAGAGGGGCTTTTCAACAAAGGAACAGGCTTTGGATAAAGAAAGTACATTTATGTGATTTCCTATCTGGTTTTCTCGTTGTTTCCACTCTTCTTCAATTCTACTTAAACTGCTCCCCCTCTTTTCTCCCACTCGTAACATCACTCAACCAGCAAGGCAGGAACTGGGGGCAGTTCTGTTACGTGTCTGCCAAGGCAAAGCGCATCAAGCTGCAAGTGCGTAGCAAGTGGTAACGTGGGAGTCAGAGCTGCAGAGCCATTCATAATCCGCATCTCTCTTCCCCATAATTATCTTTGCTACCCGAGAGAGCCAAGAACTCCCTTAAGCCTCCCTGCGAGTCATTTAGATTCTAATTGGGATTTAGAAACTCTTGAAACCTGAGTGGGTGGCTCAGTGTATTATTGCTGATGAATGTTACCCTGGGTGAGGCGCCCAGCAGACCCACGGAGGACCTGCACTCAGCTTTCCGTTGAAGACCTGTGTTCTTTTTAATTTCAAGCATGGATTTGCTCTTTGCCTCATCTAATTAGGAACTGGTTTCATTCACACCAGCAGTTCTGTTTGTGGCATTATACCAAAATGCTAATTTAACTTTTCTGTGTTGAAACCTTTCCCTTCTTAATGTTTCTTTAAAATGGAGGCAATAAAGCTTGCTTCCTCTACTTAAACAGTTTTGGCTTCTCTCCTGTGTTCTGTAATTTTTTTTTGCTTCAAAGATACACTGACCACAGTTTCATTTCCTGCTCAGAAATCTCATCATGAGGACCTTAGCTCTCCAGGGCTTTGCAGGCCCATGTCCTTGGTTGTTTGTTGTTTTTTGCAGATTGTTGTTGGTTTTTTTCCTCCTCATGAAGCTCGTACTAACTGGTCATGGTTCCCTTGTTGCTAATTCCCCACCAGCCTTCCTTGTTCCTGTTAAACTGGCCCACAACCATAAGCAGAATCACGTGAGAGGCTCCATCAGCACAGTAAAGAGCTGTAGAATTGCACTGCTGGGGCAGAAGTGGGTTGACATCACTCTGATGGATTTTACTGTGGCAGCTGTGTAGGGACCTCCGTATATCAAGCAGCTGATAAATGAAGCACATAATTCAGAGCAGGACTGATGGAGGCTGCGGCACCGCTGTGGCAGCTGTTCGAAAAGGGAGGTGAGGGCTTAGCAGTTCAGAGTGGATGGAGAGTAGGCTGGAGGGGGTCTTTTCACCTGGGCAATGTTGTCTGGGTTTGGTTTCCCCACCCCACACATCCCTTTTGTTTGTTTATCATCTTAAATCTCTCAAATGAATCCCTTCTCCAGCTGTAAGGCACTTTCCTGTGGGCGCTGCACACAACCACTGCAGCCTCTGCTCAGTGAGGCAGAGGGAATGATGTTGTTAGCTCTGAATTAATTTGCTCTGTGAGTGTAAATCAGGCTCCTACTGCTATTTCGGTGAATTATTTTAAATGTAAATGCTAGAGAGACAAAATAAATGAGTGGATGTAGTACTGAAAAAGCACACTTGAAAGAGATATACTTCAGATACACAAAGTTGTTCCCTTTGTCATTAATACAATGTACAGTTAATAAACTCTGGATGCTCTTGGATTTCAAAGCTGTCTGGAGTCATCACGCATTGCTGTCCCAGCCTTGCCCCCAAAAGCTGTGTGCTGTAAGTCAAGTGAAAATGGATAACCCAAATTTTGGGAGAACTGCCTCTAGCCTGGTTTCAATCATTCCTGGGTCATCATTCAAGCTTCTGACCCACGCACACGTCTGGAACTCCTTGCCAGTGGGGAACTACTGGGGTTTATTCCAGCTGAGAGATAAACCTGCCTGACTTTGAGAGATCTCTGTTAAGAGGCTGTGCTAGCTTTGGGGCTGCAGTGCCCATTTGCTGTGAGGAAACCGTTCTAGACATTTATTCTATGTTTCTCTAGGGAGAGGGTAGGATTTTTCGGCGAACAATGTTGCCTGCACTAAGTGACACTGGTCTTAACTGAACTCTGGACTACAGTGAATATTCATCTTTAGCCTGTGACCTTCAGCAGATCCTCTAATCCCAGCTTCTTTTGGTTTCCCACCACTTAGATGAGCAACACATGCCCTCCTTATCATCCTTTGTCGGTTAACAAGACCGAGGATGTCTCAGTGTAGCCCAGCTGTTTTGTTCTCTAGTGTTGAATAGGTGTGATCATGACCAAGAGCAAACATTCTACTATCCAGGCACCTGCCTGTATGCATTTTGAGTTATCCATATGTACCTGGAAGCAGGATGCAACTGGCTGGCCACCAGCTGGGGTGGCTGTGAGTTGTAGAGCCATGGTTTGTACTGCGGCCATTGTATGGCTCCTCTCTCACTGTGGTCACAGAGTGCTCTTCTGTGTGAAACCACAGAGCTGATAACAGCTCCAAAGGCTTTCTGGTGACACGGATTGCTCTGTAACTCTGTAGGGCTGCTAAATTACATGCTCCCCCTCAGCAAGGTGGGGGCATAACAGAGCCCAGCCAGGGTCCTTCCCACTGCTGACTGCTTATGCCTGCAGCCCAAAGCCTGTAGGATGGCGTAAGGTTGAACACACAGACCTTTTGGTCTAGACAGTTCTGATCAAGCTTTATTTGATGCTTATAGAATGCTTCCCTTTTGTTTTTATGACTGTCCCTTACTTTCATTGCTGTCTGCTCAGGGACTTGAATGTTGACCACCTGTACTGGGCACTGTTTTCAGTGCCATTTTTTGTATGACTTTTGCTGCTCCATATCATCAAGGTATAGGGAATCCTCAATGTAAGAAGGAGATGGAGCTGTTGGAATGGGTCCAGAGGAGGGCTACAAAGATGATCTGAGGGCTGGAGCACCTCCCATACGAGGACAGGCTGAGAGAGTTGGGGTTGTTCAGCCTGGAGAAGAGAAGGCTCTGAGGAGACCTTAGACCGACCTTCCAGTACCTGAAGGGGCTACAGAAAAGCCGGCCAAGGAAGGTTGTGGCTGCCCCATCCCTGGAGGTGTTCAAGGCCAGGTTGGATGGGCCTTGGGCAGCCTGAGCCAGTGGGAGGTGTCCCTGCCCATGGCAGGGAGTTGGGACTGGATGATCTTTAAGGTCCCTTCCAACCCAAACTATTCTGTGATTCTATGATTCTGAGTTATTTCTTCATGGAGCCAGGCTCTTGGCACCTTGTTCTCTATTCAGATGCGTAAGAAAGGATTTGTGCAGCATTCTTTCATGAGCTACTATTGCTTTTATACGTCAACAATATAAATCCTGAGCTTGGGCTTCGAATAACAACAACATAAAGCAGAGTTTTAACACTTGCACTGAAGGTTGCAGTGCTACATATTAGTGCCACTCCCTCTGAGTTCCTGTCTACAGGATTTGTTGCTATATTTAATGACATCTACCGAGTCAGGCATATAAAATATGGAGAAGTCTGCTAGAAGTTGATGCTTGGTGTTATTTTGGACATACAATGCTCTTTGGTGTGCTGCCTGATTGGTGGGGACAGCTCGGACCAGTGGTTTCTGAGAAACACAGAGAAGGCAGCTGTGACCATACCAGCATTAAATGGAGATGAGCACTTGTAGGTGTGGGAATGAGGCATCCCAGTCAACTGCTCTGCAGCTTCCTAGCTGCCTGTCCAACGGCTGCTGTGCTCTTGAGGAAAATGATAGACTATTTCAGCAATCTCTGCTAAGTTGTCTTTAGAGATTTTTGTATGGTGCTTGCTTCTTTTCTACTTGACCTAGTTTATGCTCTGTGTGTTGAGTCGCTCCCTACATTAAAAGGCTTCAATCTCCTCTTCCTTGATGGATTTCTAGTGCATTGGGTCACCGCTCCAGACTAGCAGTTTATTATTTGTAATCATATCTCCCACGTAAGCTCTTTCAGAGCAAATTCTTATTTTTCATTAGTTTTATTCTTCCACAGAACTTTAGTTAGTTTGGGGAAATGTATAATGGCCACCTTGGGACATTCTTCCTCAAGGGTTGAGAACTCCTGTATGACTACAAACTTCGGTGAAATACATCCATGAAGACTTTTCTGCCGGGAAAACTAATCCAAAATGCACTAGCAGGTTTTGAAACTGCAGAAAATTGCTGAGCTTGGTAAGATCAGAGAAGGGAAAACATATCTTTAGTAAAAGCCAACACAGCTTTCAAGGCACTTACGAGAGGTACTGAGCATTTTAAGTAATACAGATAAATATCTCCCTGGAGCCTTTGCGTTTTCATCTAAGCACAGATCAGAGAACAAATAGGAAAATGTGGGAGGAAAAAACCAAAAGCTTTAAAGATGTCAATGAATATTTTTCAAACTGAAAGTTACGTTTAGCAATGAAAATAGCAGAAGATGCATCAGGAAAAGCAATGAAGCCGTGCATAAAATAAGGGATAAGAGTAAGATCAGAGGAGTGCAAAGAAAGTTTTGAATTAAGTGGCTGCTAACTCCCTTCTTATAAATGATTTAGTTTTATTTGTTTTTGAAAAACATCTCTAATGTGGTTTTGTTGCTGTATTAATACACTGCAAGTTGTTCATTACTGTCAAACAAATGTTTTTCAGGCACTGTAAGAGGAAAAATGATAATTTAATGCTCTTCAATAAATAAATACATTCAAGTGTAACCCACGGTAATTCCACATAAGATTATAATACCAGTGACATACCAGCTGATTTTAAGGTTTATGTTAATGGACTAGGTTTAGCCCCAAAACCAGTTTATATACAATCCATACTACTGGCATGTATTTTATAAAGAAATTCTCCTGTATAATGATATAACGTGTCAGAGCAAAGCTATGAGAATTCTTGATTCTTTGTAAAATGTCACTTAAAATTGAATGGATGGATAGTAACACGCTTCCACAGAAAATTCTGCTTTAATCATGGGCTCATACTCACCTTCATGTCATGAACTGCCACCAATATTCAGTGGAGTTCCAAGTCTGGACAATGACTATGTCTTTGCTATGTTGTGTGTGCTTATTGAATTCAAAATAAATAAGACATATAAACAGTCAAGTATTTAGTTCAAAAATAGCTCATACTCCAGTCATTTTGATGTCAAGTTACAGCGCTGAACTGATAGCTGCTACACTGGATTTAAACCTTGCTGTTTGATTAGAAGTAATCGAGTGATGTGGCCGTGACAAAACATCCCATGGACTGAAAGCATTGACGAAGATGATCTTTGCGGGTCTTCCTGTAACATCTGACAGCACTTTATTTTGTACGAGATCTGACACAAAACAAACAAGACTAACCCTATAGCTCAGGGATCAAGAGTGGGAGGGGAGGGACAAACAGATGGTTGTAGAACATGTTCTAACCTGTCACAGTGAGACAAGGCTCAACTCAATCCCTTCACTCAGTACGAGCGGATGCATGTTCAGATAAAAATGTTTTCTTACCCTCCATCAGAAAAATGTTGGTGTGCACCAGCCCTCAGTGATTCGTCTGTGAGACAGTTTTAGCTTCTAACATCGCTGTGCTTGAGCATCCATTCTGATCGCCAGACCTGGCTCCCTGCAATTGCTGCCTTTTCCCAAAGATCAAGTCAGTGCTCAAAGACACCCGTTTTTTTGTCAGTAGATCATGTGAAAGCAAAACCGATGGAGATCCTCAACAGCCTTTCAGAAAATTTTGGCTTGGATCAGAAACGGCGTGGCCAGCAGGACCAGGGAAGTTATTCTGCCCCTGTATTCAGCACTGGTGAGGCCGCAGCTCGAATCCTGTAGTCAGTTCTGGACCCGCTCACTATAAGAAAGACATTGAAGTCCTAGAGTACGTCCAGAAAAGGGCAATGTGAAGGGGTTGGAGCACAAGTCTTATGAGAAGCGGCTGAGGGACCTGAGGTTGTTTAGCCTGGAGAAGAGGAGGTTGAGGGGAGACCTTATGGCTCTCTACAGCTGCCTAAAAGGAGGTTGTAGAGAGGAGGGTGCTGGGCTCTTCTCCCAAGTGACAGGTGGTAGGACAAGAGGGAATGTCCTCAAGTTGCATCAGGGGAAGTTTAGATTGAACATTAGGAAAAACTCCTTCCCAGAAAGGTTATCAAGCACTGGCAGAGGCTACCCAGGGAGGTGACTGAGTCTCCATTCCTGGAGGTGTTTAAAAGGTGGGTAAATGAAATGCTTAGAGATATGATTTAGTAGTGGACAGGTACGTTTGGAGGCGATGATCTCAAAGGTCTTTTCCAACCTAATGATTCTATGATTCTATGAAAATGATCTGCTGAATTGCTTTGACCATTGTCAGCATCAGATGCAGCCATGCATCAGCTCAAAAGGGGACAGTTGTGAAGGTGATCGTAGCTGAAAGCGAGAGAGCTTTGCTTTCTGGTACTAATAGGCTAATGAACCCTTAGGCACGCATTCCTGGCCCATGGACATAATTAGGCTCATAAGATGTGCTTGCATTGTTGAGTGAAACAAGGGCTCGAGAACAGGCTTATGTGTTCCCAGGCTCTGAATGGTGATTTTTTTTATCCAACCAGCACCAAGACCAAGCTCAAAGCTTTTTTCAGCCATTCTGCAAAAATTTTGAGCGTGACATCATGTATAAATCAGACAGCAAGACAGCAGGACTGCCTACAGCAATATCCGCGTGTTCATTCAGTTCTACTACAGTAGCATGTTAAGTCCATTAAACTAAAATTTCTAATTATATCTGCTGTTGTTCTCTTCATCGTGTTTGCATTCGCTACTTGTTTCATGCATAAAAATCTTTGAGAAGCCCACTTCTTTGTCATGGAAACTGTTGTCCTAGCAGTTGCTAATCCAGATGAATACATCAGCAAATGTTTTCTTTAGTCATTAGCATTTTCCACAAATTTTGAGACCAGAAAATTTATTCTTGGTAGCCTACACAGGTATGAGATGGATGAGCAATTGGTCCACACACCACTGAAATGTGTTTGCTAACACCTTGAGGAAACCTTAGAAAAGTGAGGTCAGATGGAGTTTTCTTCTGTCCAAGGAGTATAAATACTATCTTTTTAATTTCTCTCAGGCCGATGTTTATATCTTGAGACTGCAATGCTTGGTCTAGCTACAGGTCACTAACCCTCAATTATCTATACCTTATGCAGGATGTGCTGAGCAAAGCGAAACCTTCTGAGGTCACTTCTGTAGCAGACACCCTTTTAGGCAACAAAGAGGGTTCTCAAATTAAATAAATGTGTGCACAAAGAAGAAGGTGAATGTTTTTCCCAAAATCTGAGAGCTTCTTTGGTCTGATAGCATTTGGTAAATAATCATCATCAAGGCATAAATTGGCAGGTGTGAACTTGTAACCTAGTCAAGTCTCCGGTCAACATGGCAACGTCATAATGAAATCATGTTTGCGTCATCTCCACCTTGCACCCTTTTCAGAGTCTGGTTTTTTACTCAATTTTTTTCTTTGCAGCATGCAGCAGTTGATTTTTTTAAAAAATCATACTTCTCAGTCTCAAAAAAGACACTCATTTATGGTAACAAAACATGAATGGAATTGTGTGCTAATATTGCCTATGTATTGCACTTGCCTCTTTTTCCTTTATGCTGTGTTATAGTGTTCCTCACCCCAGACGAGCTCATAGAATTGATGAAGTGCTGCTGAGGATCTTGTGGGCTTTACCAATTTGTTCTTTTTGTTGTTGCAGTGATCACTGATGGGGCACTGGATAAGACAGCTCTGACAGATGATGTTGGAAGTGAAGAAGACCTGTATGAGGACTTCCGAAGCTCCAACCACCGCTACGGCCACCCTGGGGGAGGTGGAGAGCAGCTTGCCATCAATGAGGTATTGTGCTGGTTGGTTTCTGACAGGCAGGAAAAGGAAGGATGCTGGTTCTTGTTGTGAACTATAAAAGCAGTCCACAACCAAACCAATAAAGGCAAAGTGGATGGGGCTTCAAATATCTTTTACTGTGGGTACCTCTTACAACTGGGAAATGACAGAGCCTGAGCCCTCCATCAAGGTGCTGTCCTTGGCAGTTGAAAACAATGAGGTAAGGTAATGCAGAGCCACAGGTCATGAGCAGGTAACCGTCCTCTTAGGTGTTTTTGGACAGGAAGTTTAAAACCATTAATGAGCAGCCTGATCAGGTGTGAGACTTGAAATGGGGGTACTGAAGGCATAAAGGCAGTGTTGAAAAAAAACCTAATCTATGTATTTCTTTATTGGTAGATGAGAAGGATGCAAAGTTTACTGTAGGCTTGGTCACTGCTTCTTCCTATTCCAGAGGAAATTCACTTTATTGGTGTGAAAGGCACACCTTCTTAGTCAGTGCTTGTAGATATTTTCTTTCCTCAGGCTGACCCTGATTAACTCAAGATCAGCGATTTAAAAATGCACTACTTACTTTAACCCATGCAATGAGCAACTGATCAACAGGATTTAAGATGTTTTTTCTGCAAAAGCTCAATGGCTTTGTCTGATGCGTTAGAACTGGCACGCTGTTACAGAATGTTTTTTCCGTGAGGTGAACTAGTGAGCTTTTTCATTGGAAGAGTGGAGCATGTTCACCACGTGAGTGACCTCTTGCACTTTTATGCCTTCCTTCTCTCTTCCTTGTGCTTTATTACCATTACATGACCTTCACAAGAATAAAAGATCTATTATATTTTCATGTGGTTAAGGTATAACTGATTCGATGTTGACAGAAGCTCTCTGCCTGTATGTTTTTTATATGCAATGATGGTGCAATAGCTCCAGAAAGCTACACAATGATAAAGAACTTTTCTTCAAATACAACAACATCAAATGCTCTTGTAGTAGCTTTCGTGCTCCTAGTGCTCAGAATCCCTCGCTACAGCTCTGGGTGCCAGGAGAAGGAAGAGGCTTGCAACATTTCCTTCCCTCATTCCTTACATCTACAGGCTATCAAACGATGGCCGGAGATTTCTCATCTAACCTCAGTTGTTTTGGGCTGTTGTTACTGGCAAAAAAAATTAGTAGAACACCAGAAAATTTTGAGTTGCCTTCTCCTACGTTTACCTGGTGAGAGAGTCTCGGGCACCACAGGAGTCAGTCCTATAACGTGTGGGGAGAGAGTGGGAGGTGGGTTCTGCTTTCCTCCCACTCAGGTTCTTGCCTTTGTAGTTCTTCTTAGCGTGTCTCATGAAGAAGAACATCTGGATTATTGTTTCCATTTTTTAAAGGAAAATGCAAAATATTTTACTTTTCTAAAGGAAATCTTTACAGCTCTTTAAAATCAGGAAAAAGATTAACTCAGCAGTGGGTCTGTACATCCATCAAGCACATTGTACTTTTCTCTTTCATTATTACTGAGAACAATTGTTTTTTCTTTCTTTTAAGAAAAGTGTATTTTATTATAGTAAAATTCCATCATTTAACTTCTAATCAGGAAAGCAAATGGATGTGTCCGAGGCAGGTGTAATTTGTATAGTCTTTGAAGCACATGTGGGGGTGTGTTGGCCAGTTGACTGGAATAAAAAAGATTATTTTTGGCTTGTTCCCTAGAAGCTTGCCTATTCAGGGGCCAACAAAACTGTAAGAACAGGCAGGCCATTATTTACTTTGTCAACTGGTTCCTACGGGTAATTAATCCATCATTTAGCTTCACTGAACCTTAGCGAAGTGCTTTCCTACACAATCACTTCCTGGAACAAGAGAGAACAGTAAAATGCAAACTCTCTGAGGTGAGATACTAAATTTATGAGGCAGGGATTTTACACAAACAGGTATCTTCAGTGTTGGAGTTGAAATATCTCAAATAGTTGGCAATCAAAGAGACTTATCTTCCTCTTCACTGCTGGACCGGAAGGTGAGTATTGATGGGCCTTGAGTATTTTCTGTAGCAGTGCTAGGAGTGATGTAGGGTGAAGATATCAATGTCCAATCATTTGGTCGCATCTTGTGAGTAGTCTTGTCTTTGTTTTATTGTATTCCAAATTGCATTTTGTTGGTTGTGGATAAGGAAACTATGGTAACCACATTATTCTTAGCCTTCTTGGAAGATGCAGCTTTCAAATAAATAGAGAAGGATGAAATACATTTTTCAGGCATTTGGCAGACCTAGTGTTGCATTAAAAAACAAAAAGCCCAACCACTGAGTTTTAGCTCATTTTGGATCAAGAGAAAAAGGTTATGAAGTAAAAAAGAAACCTTTCATGAAACTAGAATAATTTACTGGCAAGAAGACTAGGGGGATAAAAGAAAGCTGGGAAGGTTGTATAGAGCCCACCTAAGAAGATCAGCATGAAAGTGGATAAGAGCCAACAAAAATCAATCAAAAAGTAATAATAAGGGTTTGGGATGAGAAAAGAGGCAGGGGAAGTCATTTTCTTGGGGCATCTGTTTGACATTCTTTCAAAAGCATTCTTGATACTTGCAAAAAGAGATTTTTGTGTTTAGGTTGTACTTTGCGGAGTTTACTTTGTGTTTGTTCCAGATAAAGATCCTCTCCTTGTATCTTTCCTACCACACCATAATTAGATTTTTCTCTTGCCACAGTTTACCTATGCTGCAAACGTATTACGCTTCTTTCCTTCCAGCACAGAAATATTATGTGTAGGATGTATTGTGTGTTGTATGTGGACTAAAGCTGAGAACACAAAGGATTAAGAATATAAAAAGCCTGCCTGTCCAGCTCTCGAGTCATCATCCTGATAACGAGGAAAGCTATACTGCTTATCAAGTAATTGGCCTGGGCGAACAGGCTTAGACTTGTTTGCTTGGAAATACCTGATGCGTACAAAGAGTTTGTTCCGTCCTGCTGTGTAGGGTCCGTATGGTTCTGTGCTTTGGAAGAAATGCTGTTGGAGTTCAACATGTGGAGTGTTTAGCCCCCTTCGGCCCTATGGGAACCACACTGTCCCTGTCTTGTGAAATCAAAGTACTAAATGTTTGGGAGATAACGGCAAGACTCCCTATTTTTTCCTTATCTCTTATGGCTCTATACTTGATAAGTTTGGAATTTGGTATGTGAAGTCTTGTTCCTGAGGGAATGCACGACTCATTGGCTTCAGCAGGCCAGGATTTTATCTAAGATATGTAATGCCGTTGCCTTGTGTTTAAAGCGACAGTATTGTAATGCGCTACAGATGTTTGTGCTAACCAGTGCTTGTTGACAAGATGCAATTAAGCTAATTGATTCCAACATATATGTTTCTGATTTAAGATAGGAATTCAGACAGAAGAATGTTCAGGAAGTAACGCAAACTATATGTCTGCCACATACCAAAGCGGCAGATTTTGTAGCAGCCCTTTTTTTGCCTTACTGAGCAGTTCACAACTGGGGCTGTCAAGTCTCTGAAGCATTGTTCTTGTGCTAAACTCTTTTCTCTGGGAAGCTGTTCTAGGCTCACCCAGTGCTCCTCCAAGCACAGCCAATTTTAAACAAGATGGGCACGTAAACCATTTTGTTTAAAATAAAATTTAAAATATAAACAAGAAAAATCCCCAAATTGATAAAATGTTAATAGAATGAAATCAGAACAACATATTTTAATTCTGTTAAACAGGAATAATAGCCTTCATAGCATTTTTCAGATCATCTCCTTTCCAATTAATAGGAATTTCTTGTGTACTAGATGAGGACACATTTCAAAAGAGAGAAAAAATTTAAATTGGTGTTGTGAAACGCAGCCAACCCCTTTTTTAAAAAGAGTACAAAATAGGTTGAAAAAGCTGTGGTCACAACTGATTTCCAGACTGAAAATAGAATTAAAATTACTGATTGTGTGGAAGCAATATATAAGATTCCTGTGTAATCTGGGAGAAAAGGTTTATTACCAATTTCACATATTCATATGAGTATATCGCTCTCTCAACTGATACTAAAGCAAATAGAAACCTTCCCTACCATGCTCACCCCTCTTTTTTTCCAGAGGCCTTGATTCCCACTTTTGTGTCTCGCGTCTTTCTGCAACCAAGGTTGATGGCTGTGGTCGAGAAACAGCAGTTATGATTTTTTTTGCAGAACACTGTATAAAGCTCAGTGCTGTCAAGGGCAGGAAGTAATGTTCCCCAATGGACACAAATCTTTACTGGATCTGCGTTTTTGGTCCCGAGTGCTTGTGCAACTTTGTAGAGGGCTCAGATATTTAACTTCTTACTGCCTGATGGATTTAGTTTTTACAGTTCTCAGGTCTACAAGCTTCTAAAGGCATTTCAGAGGGCCTTTTGCAGTGGATTTAAAGCACATCAGTACATTCAAATACTCTACAGCAATTATGTCTCATCAGACCTCTGGATGAGGAGCTAAGTGGTCCCAGGGATCATGAGAGCCATATTTCTGCTTTCTACTATGGGCAACTGTGGCTGCTCTGAGCCACTTTCTCATGCTGGATTGTAGGGTCTGTTTCTAAATGGATCAAACTCCTCCTTCTAGGAGCCAAACTGCAGAAGCAGAACAGGAGACTTAGTTTCTCTGTTTCACCTCTTTGTGGGCATAGGTATGTGCGTCCCCACCACACTGACGTGTTTAAAGAGGTGGAGGCACTGCCCAAGCTTTCATCTGAGGCTGTAAACCAGACCTAAATACGTCACTCAAAGGAAATAACTGGAGACAGCGTGATGGCTCTGGAGTTCTTACATCAGCCCTGCCAGCTGTGAAGTTGCAAAGGCTCTAACAGCTTCTGTTAACACTTGTTAATGATAGCTCTGAGTATTAGAGGACTCTTAATAATGTCTGTTGTTTGCCGTCATTAAATATGTTCCCGGTTACTGGGGTGTAAAGAGAGGCCAGGTTCCACAAACAGTTTTCCCCTTGGAGAAAAAAATGATCCAATGTTTTAACTCCTGAAGTTTCTTGTGCCAAATCATCTCAAAGTCTGCTTGTATTTTATCCAGCGTATCTGTGAGTTCCTGGAACTACGATGGTCCCCATCACTGGAAAACACGGGCTGTCTACCAATGCTAATCACAAAAGGTGGCTGTCTCAAACAAACTTCTGATACTTTGACATCCCATTAAAAGACTTCTTTTAATCCGTTCTGGTGGCATTGTATGCTGTAGAGCTAAGGGTTACATGTGCTGAAGGTCTTGGCGTCCTGCCTGCCACTTCTACCCCATGAGGGCCACCTACCATGGCACCACTGATATCTTCAGATCCTTGCTCTGCTGCACCTGAGCTAGCGTGGCAGGCTGGTGCGATCCCTCTGAAGTCCTGATGGTCCCTTTCTGCTGAGGGCTCTCACATGCGCCTCATCACAGGCTTTCTAATCCGCCATCCTCCAACCAGTGTTGGCTTCAGGACCTGATTGTGGAGCCCATGTGCTCAATCAGGCCCTGTGCAACAACAGCCAAAGATAACTTATGAGCAGGGGAAGACGGGTGATTTCACCGTTCATCGGTAAAGCCTTGCTTTCAAACTCTGTCTGACGCAGAGAAGGAGCTTTCCCCTGTCCGCAATGTATCTCACTAACCATCCTTGGGAGCTCTTTGTTCGGCTTTCAGGGGTCTTTGCTTTGGTACCTAACTCTCCACTGCTCGTCTCTGAGAGGAAAGGCATTAGAAGCACTGCAATATTTGCATCACTTCTAAGAATTGACTTCGGCAGTGTAGCATAAATTAAGCCACAGTTATTCCTGCTTGAAATTGTAGTCTGACAGTGTGCAAAACCATGTTTGTTTTGCAGAATCCTGCTGTTACAGTTCATTCTGGCAGTGTCTTGCCAGTGTCTTTATTTTAAAAATAGTTTAGGGTATGTCCATGCCCCCGTTTGCTTGTTCAAGAATAACCGGTGATGGATAACAGCACGATAACAAAGTGAATGTTGGAGTACAAAGATTTGCTTTGAGAGAGAAGGATAAAGAAGGAATGCGACAGAGTAGGAATGCTGGGTAAACCTTAGTGTGGAGGTTATTTCAGGTTTAAGTGTTTGCATAGGGATAGAGGAGTGAATATATCTGGGTTTATGCCATTCTTGTGCCTCAGGTTCCTCTCTGCATGGGTTTGATATCAGAACATTTCTTGGAGTCGTTCTCATCTCTCCAAATCCTCATTTAGAGCAGTTCCTCTCTGCAAACTTTTCCTTTTTTCCCCTAATCCTCAGAAGATGTTTGAACCCTACGGTGGAAAAATAAAATCCCTCCTGACTCTTCTGGCACTGTTAATGCCTCAAAAGATCTTCCCTGTCGGCTTCAGCCCGGTCCTGTGTCCAAGGCCCCTTGTCCTACACTCAGGAAACTGGAGGCAGGGTTAGCAGCAAGTTCAGCAATGCTTTAGTGCAGTGAAGGCATTGGCACGTTCCTTGCAGTTTTACATTACTACTCAATAAAAGCAGCAAAACTGTGGGAGCTGTGAAGGGAAGAAAGATCATGGAGAACAACCAAGCTGTTGAAGTGCCAACCCTGCTTTTCCTGAGGCTCATGGAAAGATTCCCCCTCCCTCTGGGGCACTTGGGGCCAACCCTTCCTCATGCCCTCGGCATACCCTGGGAGAGCCACTGTTCCCGTGCCGGTCAGCCATACGCCTGCTCCTTGCAGCAAAACGAGGCAATGTTACTTGCATTAACCCCACTACTCCCACACTCAAACATACACGCGCCCCACACGCAGGCAAACAGAGCGGCCTTTGTCCCTCGCCGTATGGGACTGACTGGCACACCTCCATGTGGCAGATATTTGTCAGGCAGATCTGTGTGAAGTGTGGTCAGGAACCCTGAGGGCAAGAGTGCAGCTTTACCACAGCTGAACACCAATTTCAGCTTCTTTCTTGAATCATAGAATCATAGAATCACCAGGTTGGAAAGGACCCACTGGATCATCGAGTCCAATTCCGGATCATTGAGTCCAAAGCTGAAGTTTTGGGTTGAGGGGCAGATGCAGTTGTAGGGAACAGCGACCTAGAAAGGCGTTGGTGGGGGTTATCTTTTTCAATCCTACTTCTAGCTGGTTTTATCTATAATCTGTAATCACTGACAGGCGACTGGCTAGTGTTCACGCCAATCGGTTTTGTGAAAAGAAAGCAGACTGCTTGAGCTATCCAGTATGGACTGAACATCTTGTCTTTGCACATTCCTTTGTCCCTAATAGATGCTTTGCTAAGAGAGACACCTTGTTCCTTTACTCTTGGGGCTATGAATTTCCCATCCTTGCCTTGCTGATTGTCTTGATGTCCACTTTCCAAGTTTGTTTCTGAGCTGTATCTTATTTTTTTACTGATTTATTGGTCAGTGGGGCTTGGAGAACAGCCCATCATGACTCGTTCTTCAGGGTGTGTTGTTCTTCTGCACTTGCTCCAGCCTGCTGGCTAAAACAGAGGTACTGGGAAAAGGTGGACTCAGAAGGCTGCTTGACCATGTAAAATTTATGCCCTGCTTCTCTGTTGTGTAGAACATAAAAACGTCTAGCCTGTTTCTTGTACAGAGCTTATGAATGTCTTTTGTGCTCTCATAGCTTTTTTTCACTCTCATACTTCATGGAGCTTGTTGTTCTTCCCAGCCCTCCTTAGGCTCCTTTAATTGCATGAGTATACAATGAAGGAGATTCTCAAATTAACATTATAGCGTACCATCTTCCAAGAACCTTACAGAGCTGTTACTTGTAAGCAGTTTTCCTGTTTTCTACATCCGTAAGTCTGGTGTGTTTTTTAAGAGGTGATGAGGTTGAGCAGTAAGAGAAGTGTCATAACACTGCTCTGCAAACAAATGCACATTTTTAAAGATGACAGCTAATGGAGCCCTGTACTCATATCTTATAATGTGTGGGCTCAACACCATATGCCAGACAGCCAAAACTGCATGGCTTTCTTGAACATTCTCATTCGGTCAGAAAGGAAGGAGTCTTAAGTTTTAGAAACAACCAAAAAAATATATCATGTGCTGTTTCCTCTCCCCCTCCAACCCCCTCTCTTATAAACTCTTTCAGAGGTTATCTTTTAGTGTTTTTTCAGCTCTGTACATTATGCATCTTCCTCTACCCCATGTCAGTCACCATATCCATCTTCTGCCATTGACCTTGCACTGTTATTCATCCCCTTCTTCTCACCCACTTTATCTGTTTTCTCTGGCTCCATTGCAGTTTCGTCTGACCTCACCTGCTTCAGGTCCCACAACTCCACCCAAGCCTGTTCCCTCCCTCCTTTCCCTGACTTTTCTCAGAGTATTTCCCTGCTTCTGTTTCTCACTTATTTCTCTTGTTCCAACCCACAGAGTGCCCAAATGAACATCATTCCTGTCTTTCTGTGTTACCCATGCCTGTCAAACGTTCAGATAGCCAAAATGAAAAACATAAAAATAATTTCTAGGCCCTCCTGAACACCACCTCCCTCAGTCCCTGCCACAGTCACTGCCACCCTGTCCATTCCTCAGCTCTGTAACAAGAGTGTCATCTCCTGTCCTGACTCCTTTCTAGCTATTGTATTCAAGCTGTTGATCTTTACAGGTCTCTAAGATGCAGCATTTCCTATAGTATCCATCTGTCTTACTGTATATCCCATTCAGCCTGTCTTTATTTTAAAGTATTATTAATACAGCAGCCTTTGTTCTGCCCGTGTCCACTCTGGTATTTTCCTAGGCTGTTGCATGGCCCGTGCCAGCCTATCTTTTCTTCTCTCTGCTTATTCCTTGCCCCACCGTATCTTTAATAGTATGCTTTGTTTTGTTTCCCAGGCCATTTCTGTCTGTACCCCTTGCCTGTCATCTGTCATTCAGTACTGAGAGAGAATTTTCCACCTTCGGTCAAACTCAAATGCTTGCCCAGCACCAGCCCAGCCCACCGTGGCAGTGTGTCACCTTCTGCCCATCATGCTGGAAGCTGCCTTGCCTCAACTCACAGGAGCACATGGGACGTGTTACGTTGGTACTTGGCTCACAGTAGCAAGATGGTTCCTCTGGCACCAGAGCTCAAGGCTGTGACAATAATTCCCAGGTGCTTCAAACGTGTTAACAGTCATTGTTGCTCTTCTTGAAAATAAAACTTGCTTTAGGAGAACTTGGGAGATTTTCTAGCTTTAATAGAGTCTGAAAATGAAAAATCGGTTGCTAAGCAGATTCTATCTCTGTTGTTGTGGGTGATCCATCCAATGTCTCTTTCCTCGCAGTGTACTAACGTGTCCGTGCAGTAATCTATGCGCTTTACAAACAGTCGGGCCAGTATTCGTTCAGTTGACAATAATCTTTTGAATCTTAATTCTCAAGTAAGCGAACAACTCAGAACCTTTTGGCCGTATTACATGAGTAAACCGGCCAGGGAAGTTCTGGCTGTAAAATCTGCGTGGGCCCAAACCATGCAGTACTCGCTAGAGAAACATGCGGCGTGGGAGGAACTGTGCTCTAGTAACACAGTGTTACACACTGTAAAATTCAAAGCAAGTTGTGGGCCTTTGACAGACTGCTTTTGATTTTAGAAATATATGATCGTATGCAGTTTAAGGAGCTGCATTTGTTCTAATGGTTTCTGGCCACGGCTCAGTAGCAATGCCATCATTTTGGGAGGTGTTACCTGCAGCTGTTACTGAGGGTTAATTCAATGCCTAACAGGGATGAGAGTTGCTTAGTTTGGATGCTGGGCGAAGTGTGATAGTGGGTTATTTGGGAGCTGAGGAAACTTGGTTCTCATGGCTTGGTTTACTGGCAGCAATGCTTCCCCCTCTCACAATTTCATTCTCAGTCCTTGTTGCTGAACTGGAAACTGAGTAGAAATTTGTACATTGAACATCCACTCAGAGCCTGGATTCTTCTTTGAAGGATGCCTTTTTAAGTGGTTTGATCAGCCCAGTGTTATCGGGTAGAAGTATTTTCATGACCCAACATAAAAAAAAAATAAAAAAAAAAAATAATAGAAGCTTCTTCCCCAGGAAGCTCTTCAACAGCTCTGTGTTATGAGAAAGGCAGAAATATTTTGGTGATTTTTGCATCAAAGAAAAGCTAAAGGAGGGAAAACCCAGACATATGGATCCAAGTGAAATTTGTTGCTTTGGCTGTTGAACTGTTTGAAGGTTTCTGCGTGTGCTGAACACATTCTCTTCCTCTGTATCTCTATATAGAGAGCATCCGGTCAGGCAGTGATGCCAACTAGAGGGACAGGAAAGTTGATATTTGTGTCCGTGGTTTCACTGGGGTAATAAGAGAGAGTAAGGCTACCTCAGAAGATACCCCATTTAGGAATGTCTTAGAAAAACTTGTAAAGAAGTTAGTATTTGCCTACTCCATGCTGTGTTTGCATGGTATGCAAAGAGCAGGCAAACACACCGTGGAGCTGACTGCCTGGTCTGTCCATGCTCCGCACCCTGCACAGAGAATGAGGTGGTGGGGTCAAAATTATGTGTCTCTGTATCAGATGGGCCTAATCCAGGCTCAATTCTAGCTCTTCTTCTCCTGCCTGTGCATGTTTTGCACATTTTCCACCTCATTTGAGAGAGGTTGTTGATAAATGATCCAGTAAGAGAGCACACTTTGTTTGTGCCTCCAATACTAATGAGTTCTTGTCTTGAAGAGGAATTGAATTGCATTGAATGTCTGGTAGCTGTAGCAAGCGCATCCCTGTTTGTGCTAATTCAGGTACTGAAGTCTTGCAAATGTGCTTTAGCACGGTATCTAGCTGGCTGCTCAGAACCTTGCTTTCCAAGTTTGCTGTCCTGTGAGAGAGAGGGGAGAGGTGCTGCCAGCAGGGCTGCATGCATGTGCCCCGGTGGGAGACCCCATGGCAGCCGCTTCACCCCAGTGCACGCACTCTTTGCTTTCCCGGTGCTCTGGATATAACTTCACTCTTGTCTCCTCCATTGTTGTCTTCTCCCAGAAAAGCTCTGAAAGCATGGTTTGCACCAGGCTTTTTTCCTTTTTGTCTCCCAACTCTCTCTAGAAGCTGCAGAGGACTGAGATGTTGTTTCTGTTCCCAGCTCCCTGGTTCAAAGGTGACAGGACAACGTGGAGCCACACACAGCGTCTCACTGATGCTGTTGAGGTGAAACCCAATTGGCTGTCCACAATTCCTGGATTTCTGTGAATCAGAAGCACAGAATGGTTTGGGTCAGAAGGGACCTTAAAGCCCATCCAATTCCAAACCCCTGCCATGGGCAGGGAACACCTCCCACTGGATCAGGTTGCTCCAAGCCCCATCCAGCCTGACCTTGAACACCTCCAGGGATGGAGCAGCCACAACTTCTCTGGGCAACATTTGCCAGTGCCTCACCACCCTCACATGAAAACATTTCTTTCTAAGATCTCATATCAATCTCCCCTCTTTCAGCTTGAAACTCTTCCCCTTCATCTTGTCATTGCACTCCCAGATCAAGAGCCCCTCTCCAGCTTTCCTAGAGCCTCTTTCATTACTGGAAGGCTGCCATAAGATGTCCCCGGAGCCTTCTGTTCTGCAGGCTGGACAACCCCAACTCTCTCTGCCTGTTCTCATATGGGAGGAGCTCCAGCCCTTGGATCATCTCTGTGGCCTCCTCTGGACTCACTTCAACAGATCTATGTCTCTCCTGTGCTGAGGACTCCAGACCTTAGTGCGGGACTCCAGTTGTGGGCTCATGAGAGCAGAGCAGGGGGGCAGAATCCCCTCCGTTGCCTCGCTGGTCACACTCCTTTTGATGGATATGCCCGTACGTGATGCATGTACATGTGCCTTTCAGTCTCCCCTTCAGCTGGTATGATATTGAAATGGTCTTGTCTGGCAGAGGAGTGGGTTTGTCTGTGCACTCTTGGCCTCCTAAAGCTGACATCCAAACCAGTCATGAGCAGCTTAGGCCCATTTACTGCGCATACAGGCAAGGTGATGAGTAAGGGCTAGAAAATAACTAGCATTATTTTGATGAGAAGTAAAGGGGTGTCTTTCTGTTTCTGCTTTATCTGATATCAGACTGGTGTTTCTTCAATAACTGACTCTCTGAAGACGTGGTCATTGACCAGTTCCTCTGCCTGCAGCACAGCTTTGTGTGCAATCAGGTTTTCAAGGCTGCTCTGCACTCTCCACTTGCACCTTTTAAGTGGCAGCGTTATTCCCTTGGTGCGGTCCTGACAGAGGTTGCCTCTTAGGAAGGATTGGAAGTAAATTATTACAATTGCAGATTATATTCAAGTGAAGATTGTGCAGCACTGACTTGAAATATGCTCCCTTGGTGATAGTTACACAAACTAAATCCCACCCTATTACAAGCCACGAGGTAAAACCTTCAGTTATTTCATCTCTCGCTGATGCCACCTACCACAGAATCATCAGGGAAGAATAAGAGTGAGGCTTTATTTCTGTCACAGAAAAAAGCCACATGGTGTTTAGCAGCGTGTGGGAGGAGCTGAAGAGTCCGTGTCCCCCCCGCCAACGCTTTGAGTTACCATGGAAGTAACTCCCCCATGCATGGACTCTGCGAAGGACTATGCGAAGGGATTTGGTGTGTGGGGGTGACGACAAAAGCCAGGTCACAGCTAGAGTCACTCATCAGCTTTTGTCCTCGTTGAGACCAGTTTCTACTCATTCTCACTTACTGTGGGGTCAGAAGGACGACTGCAACTTAACATTGATTTGATTGTGCAATGCTCCTAAGATGTGCACGAGATAGTTATACGTGCCCAGGCAATGCAGTGCAGGAGGGCACTTAGGTCCGTACATCAGAAAAGCAAAGGAACGTGGCTGTGGCTCAGGATGTTTCTTAGAGACAGCTCCAACAAAGTTAGGTGAAAACGCACCTTCCATTACAATTTTGCATCTTATTTTCTGCATTTTCATTTTGGTATCAGTTTCCTCCCAACTTCTCCTTCCAAGCAGACATGTCCAAGAAGTAAATTACTTTCCCCTTTCAGATGAAACTTTCTGTGCTTTCATCTTCAAACTCTCAAGCATGTTCGTGAGTGGCAAAGATTTCGGGAGGTTACTGAAGAATTACGTCATCATGAATTTCAGAAATTGCCCGGCATCCTGTGGCACCCCCAGCCCACCTCTACCAGCCTGACTCACCAGTGTGTCTTAGTGGGATGAACTGGAGTTTATCTATTTCTTGTCATTCTGACTAGGTGACTGCAGAAGATGATAGCTGCTGTGCAGGTTTCAAAGCAGGGCATGTGATCGTGCTTCCCATTCGTGGTGTGATTACTGGTTCCTGAAGATCCACATCCCTCCCAAAGACTGTTCAGTGGCCCAAACAGTCTGTTCATGAAAAGCCTTCAAAACCAGACAAGATGTGCAGAACGCCCAAGAGTTAAACAGTGTAAGGATGAGAGTCAACTGTGGACTTAAAACATTTATCATTAAATTGAAGTCTGCAAGCTTAATGGATCTAAGCTGTGGTGCATGTGGCAGGGAGGACTGGTTTTTCAAAGACATTAAGTGAATGGAAGCCAAAAACTCAAAACCACTTGGGAGCTGGGGCAGCCTGTGGATCCCAGTGCTTTGCTCTGTATGTGAACTTCTGTTTATCAAGTCTTGAAGCTGCACTAAGAGCGCAAGATCTTGTCCTACACATTGTTACCCTTGTTCTGCATTTAGAGTAGACACCCTTGTGCATTTAGAGTAGACATGAGATTTGCAGCATCATTAAGCTTAGAAACTGGCCACTGAAATACTTCTAGACTTGATTTTATAATGCCTAAAAAAGACAGATAAATGTTGCAGAAGCACAAGGAGGCAATGGAAGTTGTTCGACTGCTTAGCGCTTTCTATATAACTCCTGCTGAGGTTAGAGCAATTTAGGGAAAAAACAGAATGAAAGAAAAGCACCCAGATAGATCGTAATTCTTAAACCTTTTCCCTTTTAGATCTTTCACCTGCTGTGTTCCAGGATATATGCAGGGGCTGTACAGATCTTCAAGAAACATCATGGGCATTGATGTGCTAACATCTCAAAAAAAGACAGCTTCTTTTAAATGTGCATTCTTTCAATAGTGAGAGCAGCTGAGTGTGTTGTGTTCATACCCCCACCACGGGGCTGCCCCTGCGTTGTCCCTCGTTGCCCTGCCCAGAGATGGACACTACAATAAGTATTTAGCAGTCAGTATGTTTAAGGGGGGGGATCCCTGCCTTCTGGCTCCTGCTCCTAGGAGTGTGTGTGTGTACATACACGCGCATTGTGGCTTTGGGTTTATTTTTTTTCTGTGTTTGAAACCATTGGGAAAGGTGCCGAGTCCTCCTCTGTACAGCTGGCTCCATGCCATAACTTCTGGAGCCCTCACTCCAGGGGCTGCATTGCTGGATTCTCATTTCACAAAGGGGGATGTGTGGGATGAGCACCTGTGAACTGAAAGATGTGGAATTACCTCCTGTCAGTGAAGGTTCTGAGTACTGAGTCCTCCTCTTCCTTTCCTGGGGAGCGCTATTAGTGCTGGCTGTTGAGTAAAATGTGGGCTCTGCTTTTCTGGCTAAAGGAAAGAAAAGGGCTGCAACTGAAGTCAAAGAGCTGTGATGGGCCAGAGCCATCGCTGACCTTTCCAAGGAGGCATGCTTTTTCATCCTGATCAGACATCAGTGGGAGCTATGCTTTGGCTGGGGCACGTGTGAGAGTATCGCAGGCAGCTTGATGCTTGGGGAACTTCGCAGTCCAGCAGCAAAACGTTGGGTTTGTTAAAGCATGTTTTGAGCTCAGCATAGCTGGCTGGGAGTTTTTTGGTTGCAGAGATTTGGGGTTTAAGTGCTTTGGTCTCACGGAAGGGCTGGTGAGGCAGCCAAGTCCTTCAGGCGTTCTGGCTCCAGCATCCTGCCAGGAAGCGGATGGCAGAGTCTAACAGGATCCACTTCTCCTGGACCCCCAGTCAGAGGGCTGCATTTCCCCCCACCCTCCCTCCTTGCAAACACCCAGCAGCTTGTTGCACTCTCAGGTGTGCAGGAAGCCGCGTCTGCCTCCCCGCACTCTTGCCCTGTGGCACAGCCAGCCTTCCCCAGCCCCACTCCGAGCAGCGGAATTTGCCTCCTGGCAGGACGTGTCTCTGTTGCTGGCATGCTCTTCATGCGGGTGGAAAGATTTAAAAAAGCAGCCGCCTAATCCGCTCCTGACCCTCCTTAAAAGCCTCCCCTGCACACCGCCACGTCGGGCTGGCACTTGGCGCGTTGCTAAGGCCTGCATGTATCCTGGAGACGGCGCCCAGCAAATAGCCGAGCCGCTCTCTGGAAAGCCAATATCGGAGCCGGGATTGCAGTGCTCCAGCACTCTCGGGCTTTCTGCAAAAAGGAATTCAATGTCTTCCTTCTGCTAAAGCGATGGCGACGATTCCTTCGGCAAAGAAGATGTGGAAGGCCACCGATGTGCTGATAAGCATCCCCCTGAGATAAGAGGGTGGGGAGGGGGTGTTTCGGCACACGTGCTGTGCAGGACCAGCAATGTCTGTGTCGAACCATTTAGATTTCTGCTTTTGAGAGCTGCAAAACTGCTTTTGTTCCCAGCCCTCTGCCCCATCTGTGCCCCTGCTGTGGGCCATACAGCAGTCACTGCTGCTTTCTTTATTTTCCCCTGCCGGGGGGCTGAAACCATGGCAAAGGTCCCTGACCGAAGCAGGCACAAATGGAGCGCGCTTCACACTTTCCTCCGCTGCAACATGAACCCGGAGACCCAGCGGGTAGTGGTCTTTGTCATCCTGCTCTTCCTCATCATCGTCAACGTGGTGCTGATGTTTCTTTTGGCGTTTCACTGAAGGAGGACTGCTGGGAGTGGTGTGGTGCATGGGGGTTTCCAGGACTGGGCGACAAATCAGCAGGTCAGCATGTTGTTGTCTGCCTCTGGTCTGCTTGTCTGCCGTTACGGTAACTGTGTGTCTCAGAGTATTCCTCCTTTGTTTTTTAATCATCACGTCCTTCCCCACCCTGCTCCCTTCGCTCTCCTCCTGTCGTCACCTGTGCCTTGCGGTTTGGGTCACCGTTAAAAGGAAAAGAGGTAACAGAGCCAACTTGCTTAATCGTAACCGCTCTCCGTGGCACTAATCAGCCTCAATTACTAACGATGACGATACTGTGCCTATACATAGCACTTCTCAGCCCTGGAGAAGCCCTAAGTACTGCCGCTTTGTTTGCAGAGGGACAGTCATCCTATAACGAGCCCTTACGCAAGGACCTGCTGCATGTAAACACCTGCTGTAAAAAGCTGAACCCCGTAATGCCTCCGTTGCTCTGCCTCTGTGAACGCTGTGCAGTGCGGTGGGGTGAGTAATGCCCAATTAGCCAAAGTGATTGATCAACCGAGTGCACCAGAAATTTGGGCTGAATAAACGCTGCAGCAGTGGAAGGGGTGTTTTGTTGGCTTTTATCCTGTTTCTGTATTAACTCTCAGTGCTTATCTGCTACGTGTATTCGAAAGGCTGGCAGAACCGCAGCACAGGACGCTGCTCGCAGGCCACATGTTTCTTACTGGGCAGCAGTACCCACGCACAGCAGGGAAGCGCCTCAAGGAACGCTCCTGTAGACCCGTTAGGAGGGAAGGGCAGCAAAGCGGTGTCCTCACTCCAAGTCTCTTCACCTCGATGATGTTTTATCGGCAGCTCTGTACATCACAGCGCTTCCAGGCTTGGGCACTGGCATCTCCCTGGAGCAACGCTCTACCTGATGGCATTGAAGGATACTGACTCCTGGAGGAAGAGAGACTGGAAACGAAGCCATGGTGCACTGTTCTTAGTGGCACCGCTAGCATTTGTGCTAAATATCCAAACCTTTAAAATTCAGCAGCATCCTTACTTTATGTGTTAGGTAATCTGCAATTTAAGTACATCTTTCAACAAGGGCAGTGCTTTCGCTGGCACTGACAGTTGGAGTTACTGCAGTTGTCTCAGATCTGAATGTTTATGGCTCCTGTGGTCTGATCTGATGTTGAGAAAGGCTGGATGGTGATGTTGTCTCTGTCATCACGAGTGATGTACTCTGTACTGGTTATTTATGTGATTTTGTGTGATACATTAGTGTTGTGCAAAACCGTGTCTCTTTAGCACACAAGGAAATGGAATTTGTACTTGCTGAGCTCCTTTCTGGGTTACATCTGGGTATGGAATATCCTTCTCCCTGAAAGGAGAGGCTCCCGCAGTGCTGGGTGTGGGGCAGCAGCAGGCCTCGGCTGGGAATCTTTCATGTACACAAAGAGTTTTGAATTATTAAACCTCTCAAAGTAGGCTATTAACCCTATTAGAGAGACAGTGTGATAAACAGCTGCTGAACTATCCAGTATATGTTGTTCTCTGAAATTGCCATTTCGAAACAAACCCCAAGCCTCAGCACACATCACTGACTTCCAAACAAATCCGTTTTCTCCGCCCTCTAAACCTTATCTGTGGTCTTATTTACAGCTAGAATCATACCTTTATGGCGTAAGGTAGAAAAAAAGTATTCATTGGAAAGGACGAATGTAAGATGTGGAAAAACAGCTCAGACTTCAGAAGATAGATTGGGGGATGGAAGTATGGCTTTGGGGATGTAGGTGTCAGTGAAAGAAAGCTTTTGGCAGCTGCTTGTGAGGGTGGATCACACACAAGCTTTGAGCATACTCTGGAAGTGCTGGAGCACTCAGAAGCCCTCACCTCTCCTCTAGTGGGTGAGTGTTTTGCCCTCGGCAGCAGCGGCAGCCCCTACAACGTGTGTGAACTGTCAGTTATTGCTGTCCTGCCCGCTCTGTCTCTTGAAATAGGGCAAAAGACATCTGATGGTAGGTGAGAACTGCAGGTATTCACAGGGTCTGCATATACACATGTAGCTCAGGAGAGTTACCAGTAGGGCGACTCCATTCATAATCTGAATGTTTGGCTCAACAAGTAGAAGTCATGTGGGGCCGTTGGTAAGCTGAGCACAAATGTCTGCAGCCAAGACTGATCCCAGATCTACAAGCTGGCTCGTGCTCTTGTTTAGCTTGGTGTCATGTCACTCCTTGGGTGGAATTTGCAGCTGGTGACTGTAGCTGCTTTTACACTCTGCCTAGAAGGGAAGTTTGCCAGGAACTTCTTTTTGTTTAGCATGCTGCAAAACTGGTGATGAGCTAATTCACCTGCTGCTAGCTGCTGCTTGCTCAGTTTGGGGACACCCTACTCCAGCTGCTTGCTACTCTGCCAGGCTTAGAAGGGATCGAATCCCAAACCTGGTGATTGTGGGCTCCAGGGGCAGGCACAGCACTGCTGTGAGCAGGCAAGTGCTCCCCCAGTGCTGCAACCTCCTCCTTCCCTTCTCTCTCTCACTTTAACCACATCCACACCATACCTAATATGGTGCCCTTAATTCCAAAAAGTTGCCTTTGGTCTGCGTCGCTGCAGTAGGTGCGTTGGTGGGAACCAGAGCCGCTTGCCTTTGCTGCTTTGGCACATCAGAGCTTGTGCAGAAGCAGCCAGTCTGTGTAATGGAAGGCGAAGGAGTGTTCCACTAACAGCTGATCCAGCACTCGGAGTGCTTACTTCAGAAACTAGAGAGAACCTTTCTCAGGAATAACAACAGTTTGGGCAGTTAATGCCTCTGAGGTACAGAGTTTCCACATTGTTCCTTGCGGGGCAGCTCACCTCTCCGGGAAACACTGGAGTTGTTGACACAAAGGACTCGAGACTTCCCTAGTGGGAGAAGATCTGCCTGCTGCTAGAGAAATAAAGCAAAGAACTGTTTTCTTCAAGGGCTATCAGGAGTCCAGGAAAGTGAGGGACAACCTGGAAGCAGAGTATGTTCTAAAAAAAGGGTAATGTAACCCGTGGTAAAGTTACCTTCCCCATATGGAGCAATTTGCATTACTTCTGCATAGGGTGATTTCACCGCATTATCGGTTACAGAGTAGCTGGGAGCAAAGTAAGTAGAATTATTCTTGCATTTAAGAAGTCTGATAAGACAAATTGCAAGATTAAAGAATACTCATTGGAGATATGTGCTATGACACTGCCTGCCGCAAGTTGTTAACACTGGTTGCCTAAGAGCCTGAGAACAATTTTCCTCTTAATATTCAATATTGGGTGAATTTTAATTTTCTCTTTCCACTTCTTGTCTGGGGGTTTGATACCTGACTAATCCTGAAGTATCTATGTCAAGTTTTGTTATGGGAAACCCAGTGTTTTCCTCCTTCATCAACTTTACCTGCAGGGGTACACATCCAGCTGGAAGCTGTGGGTGACATCTGAGTGTTAATCAGTCTGAGATTAGCGGTGACTCGCTCCAGCCTGCCTCAGATCTTGGCTGAAGAAGCTATGGCGGCCGACAAAGCCCAGGAAAAATAAAGCTGGTGAAGGATCCCTGAATCAAGTGCAGGAGCTGTATGTGGTGATAAAAGGATGGGGGGAATAGGAGGCCTTTGGCATTTCAGTCAACAAAGTCATCTTTTGTCCTTTGCTCTCAGTGCACTTATTTGACACAAGAGAAGGGTGCTCTGCAGGAAGGCTGCGATCGCCTTCCCTGCGGTCATCTGAACGTCAGGCTTTGCCAGAGCATTTGAGCTGTAGCCTTTGGGAGGTTGGAGCACAGCAAGGAAAAGGACAGCCTCGCAGTTATCGCCTCTCTGTGAAGCACTTGGGGTTCCTGGTGCCCACTGTGCTCTCCGTGCCCGCTGTCAACCAGGTCATGTCAGCCAGGCCCTTTTGTGGCTGCTGGACTCCTCTTCCTCCTTGACATGCAGCATAAGAACTGTGCCTCCAGTCTTTTCCCTGTGCTGCCACTATGGTGGCAAAGCAGCGTGCAAGGATGGGGCAGAGTACTGCTTCCTCGAGCCCTGCACGGGTAGTTCACATTCCCCCTGCATGGGGCAAATTCACCAGAACATTTAACGGGCAAGAGCTTTGCTGTGCTACTGCTTTCCTTTTAGCCTCACAAGTGCAAAGAGCATCTATGAACAAAAGCCAGACCGAGGCATCATTCCTAAAGGGAGATCTGGGCTTTAGATTGTATCTTTTCTTAATTTGTTCTCCCAGGCTAAGCTCATTTCTGTGGTATCTGCTGTCTTTGTGATTTATTCTTGGAATCTAAGGCATGAGCTGGCCAGATAAGAAACACAGTAAGCATTTAGGATGATACCATCAACAATTACATTTAATTAATGCTTCCAGTATTTTGATTCAAAGAAAAAAATTAACAAAAGAGGTCCCGTTGCACCAGTTAAAGGAAGATTTTAAGAGACGGAGTTCTTGTTATATATGCCTTGTCACTGGGCTTGTTAACCAGAGAATATGCTGGAAGCTCTGGAATAAAGTAATATCTTACTTGAATCTTTGTATCTCTTCTTTGGCTGGTGTTTCTCCAGGCATGACTGGTTTTTCCATCTAATCCACCCACCCTGTGTATGCATTGGGCAGTGGTGGAAACATGACTCAAAGCAGTAGCACGGGCTTGCTAAAAGTTGGGAGTTTGCTCTGTCTTGCGTCTGAGCAGTTCCTGTCCCTTGGGAGCAAGGACCTGGTGCAGGGCCCTGGTCCCATACGTCCTGCTGCAGCGCTAAGGTCTTACATCTTCTTCTCCCTCTAGAGAGGAAGACCCTAGTGCAGTCCCTTCCAGCACACTTTTCTCTCCAGAGGGTACCAGTTTCACATTGGGCACCTGAATCTCTGCTGTCCTTTGGTGGCAGAGCAAGCAGAGCCTCCTCCAGCTGAGGGAAGAGGGGCTGCTTCACCACGCTGCCTCCTTCCCCCTGCAGCTCCTTTTGCTGCTGAGCAAAGCCAAGGTGACACAGAGCATGGAGCAAAACACCGTAGCATCCATACCTGAAAATCTTGTGCTTGTTTGGTGTTGCATCCATTCAGGATATCAACAAAAGAATGGAATTAGCGTGTTGTCTTCTACTAAGCTGTGCTGGTTTGTAGTGGCCACTGTGCAAAGGCAGTACATGAATGTGATTTATTGGCCCGGTGCCTATAGCCTTGGTGGTAGTGTGGCTCAAAAGAGCATCGCAGAGTTGGGTTTGACTGCTGGTGTTTGATTTGGATCATGATCTTGTCCAGTCTTGGCATGTTGAGTGTATGCAGAGTTGTGGCAAACTCTGGATGGAAATACGAACGCCGTATATCAGCATCACATGTGAATGCAAAGAGCTACGCCAAGATCTCGCAGCAGCAGCCTAACGGCTTTCCTCACCTCACCACATGAAATAGTTACAGCAGAGATTAAGAAAAGACGGGCTGCTAAGGAGTTGTATTTTTAGAATCCCAATTCACACCTGTGGCACCCAGAACAGGACTTGTTATACTAAGCATTATGGAATTACATAGTGAGAAGATTTCCATGAGACACCAAGAGAGGACAGCCAGAGGCTGCCATATCCCACGGCTGCCCGGGCTACCAGAATGCGCTCCGTGTCAAGCTGCTTTTGCAAAACTACTTTATCATGAAGAAGAGCCTGTGGCCTCCATGGGAGGGTTGTACATGGAGTCAAGGCGGCTGAAATGACAACCTGTGGGGACAGGAGACAGGTCAATATTTTCCTGTCTGGAGTGTGGAATCCAGGTTCTGCAGGAGGAATAGGCGGTGCTTCAGTCTCTGTAGTTAGAGGGCTTGTTTGCAGGGTGGCCTTGGAAACAGGAAAGTGAGTCTAGTTAGAGGCTTTAGCTTTGTTTAGGTCTTTAGGTCTCGTCAGTCAGGTGATGTGGACTTCAGACAAACAAATAAAATAGCTGTATAGAAAAGCATGGTAGGAGAGGGATTCAGAACCTTCCAGGATCCTGCTGCTTCTTGAATTGATCTTCTACACCCAGCACAGAATGTTTGCAATGTAAAAAGGTTGGTGTTTCCTTCCTTTTTTTTTTTTTTTTTGAGTGTAATTAGCTTGAAGAACCTTCTGTAGAGACTACAAAAGAAATGACTCATTTTCATATTTACAGACACTAACCAAAAACAAAGGCTAGGAAGCTTCTTTTGCCTGACATTGAACATTATCAAGAATTTTTGTTCTTTTCCTTCTCTCTCTGATATTCAGATTTTCCACTGCCCCATTTTCAAAGAAAAGGACAGACAGCAATTCTTAGTTCAGTGAAGAAAATATCTAAACCAGTGTGTGTGCATCGGGAGAGAAAGGCTGGGGGCAGAAATCCTAAGTTTTGGATCACCAAAAACCTGCAAGTGTTCTCTCTCAGAAGAAGGTGAGGAAAGGAAACAGAGACAAAGTGTGCACAGTTCTTTTGAAGCAGGGAGATCATCTTTGAGAAGCAGTTGTGGAAATTGCTGAAGAATCTCTGCTGGCCCAGTATGTCCACCAGCACCTACCAGTGTTGTACAGACCTTGGCGCAGGGCTGTTAATCCAAGGGAGATGTTTCACAGGAGACAGGAGCAATAAAAATTATTTCGGCATGTTCTTTGCAGTGTGTTCCATTAAAATTAAATCTTGCACACATGAAATGGAAAGCTGTGTGCCGTGTTTCTGGCATACTGCCTGCTGTGAGCCCAAAGAGATGCTGACCTTTTGATGATTCAGAGCAGTTTGCTAGCAACGCAGTTTGTATCTGCTTTAAAATGTTTTCTTTAACCTTATTTGTAAAACAAATCCAGATTAATTTGCCTTCGAGCTAACTAATTCTGTAACTTGCTCTATCTTTCGGGGGGAGGGACAGCAAGAGTCACCAGTGGGCAGAGGGCTCTGGGAGCCGCATGATCCCCTTTCCTTTTCTTCTGCAAAGAGCCAGGATCCAACATTTATGTGTGATATTATCCCTGTGTTGGATGAGCTGCGGCTGAACTATTTGGGGTATGTTGTCCTAGGAGGTTCTTTACAGTATAGTCCTCACTTGTCTAAAGAAATGATGATGAAAGAGGAAGCAAAAAAAAGGAGGTAGAAAGGAACAATCTCTAAATTAAGTCATAGGAGGAGCAGTGGAACCAGGAGCTGTCCTGCAGGGAGGGGAACGGATAGGAAAGCTCCCAAAGGGATGTGGTCAGGGGAGTAGACAGAGGAAAGATAATACTGCGAGGCAGCAGCAAGAGGGTAATGAGGCAATTTTGTAGCATCAGTGAGCTAAAAAGAGGGTAATGTAACATTAAGTAAAATTTTCTAAAGAAAATAGTTTCTATTTGGATGTCTGAGAAATGGTAGTGTAGAAAAGGTGCAACACCAATCACTCTTCATTGTGAGAAGAACCAAAGAGAGCCATCCTGGCTATTTCCATTCCCAAGTTGTACAGTTAAAATCAGGGCACCAGCAAAGGTAAAAATTGCATTAACCGGGTATGCATCATATTCTGCAATAAATGCAGACTTCAGACCTGCTGGTGGCTTGAAAAGGGGAGTCATTCTGACACGGTTTTCATCTACAGCCAAACTGGAAACAGAAACCAGAACCTTTGTGTGAGCCCTAGGTCAAAGTCTTGTTCAAACCTGAGAGTTCAACCCCAGGCCTCGCTCCCTTCCAGCCTTTGAAACCAAAGAACAGCAGAAGAGCGTGTGGCTGATTCGCAGGTGCTGTTACAGCACCAGCCCGGTAAACCCCCCCCGAGGAGCAAACCAGCCTCCACCTCCAGAGCCGCCAGCTGCGGGATGTGGGTCTGTGCTGAGCTAGAGAGAAGGGCTCAGCGCTCCCCAAAGCACCCCAAAACAGCTGGAAAGGGGGTTAAAAGAGCCATTCTGTCAGAGATCTGGGCTGTTTGGAGTAAACTGGACTTTGGCACTTGGCTCCTGCTTTAACCTGCACTGACGGGTGCCACGCAATTGGGAGAGGTATGAGGAGTGGGTTAGCCAAAAGTTTGGTACTTAAACCACTTTTAAACCTTAGAGTATTTCAAGCTCCTTAAGCTACTTTAAGGCTTTAGATGGGTTTAAAATGCTTAAAACACTTAAAGGCCTTAGATGAGTTTAAGCTGATTTAGAGCTTTGAAATGATTTAAGTTTTCTGCCTCTGAGTGCTTAAGGCGGTTTCGAGGTCCTTGGAGCCTTTCTGAACATTTTGAGTGAGGATGTGGCACACATCCACTCCTGTACCCTGTGCATGGGGACTCTTTCTCCCTGAACGTCTCCCCGGCGTTTTCTGAACAGCCAGGTTTCCGGGGTGCACTTCCATCCCCCCTTTTTTCTGGTCAAAATATAAAAAGGCCAAGAATTAGACATCCATATAGTGGGGATGAAGGACTACTCCAAGTGTGTTGACTGACCTTCCTCCATGCACCTTGAGAGTGTTTTGTGGGCAGAATAAAGCGTGGGGCATCAGTTCTATCAAGGCTGTGTGGAAGTGCTGCGCTTACCTCTACTTGAGGAGTCACAGCCAGGAGGGTGACAGCCCTACCTCAGAGGACATCCAAATGTCCTTGTAATTACTGTGTTGGCAATTGCTAATTTTCCACCTCAACGAGAGTATCGCCGTACCTCAGGGAACATATCTGTCCCTGTCAGGTTAATGTTTCAGGGCTCACCATCTTAAAGAAGTATTTGTGGGTAATATGAACAGCCAACATTCGCTTTGTGTTTCTCACAACACTGATATCCTCCACCTAACTCTGTAGGGGCAGCCGGTAACGCATTTATCATGACTCAGGTTAACTGCTCAGGAGCGCAAATATGCAAGTGTGGCCTGGCTCTTTCCCTTGTGTGCCTTCCCAGGTGTGTGTCAAGTCCTTGATGGGCTACATTCACATATGATGTGTGTAAGTGGCCTTGAGGGACATCCATTTGCTTCATCTCTTTGTAAATCGTGTGTGTGTTTGTGGCACAGCTTAATTATGCGCCGCAGGGAAAACATACTGCTTTTGTACTAAACTTCTTGCCTAGCACAATTTCACTGGGCACCCATCAGCCTTGCGTTACAAACAACCATTTTGCAAGCCTTCATCTTGTGGCCACCCTCCATCCACCTTGCAGTGTTGCAGCTTCAGAGTCCACTTGCCTTGTGCTGGCATAGAAACTCTTCTCACTTTCAATTTGAGCTGCTCTTTGTGTCTTGGCTCGTTCTCCTCATCCCTCTTTCTTTCTGAGTCATTCCTGACGGTCAGACTTTCTGATTGAACAGGTTGATGTTTTCTTAAATCTGTCGGCAGAGACGTTCCTGAGGAGCAGCTCATTTAATCGGTCATTTGTGTTACATTCATTAGCACAGAATCTCGTTTGCCATCTTGCCCTGCTCTCACTCAGCATCGTATCTGCTTGTTTAGAAAATATATTTCACTCATACCAAGGAAACAATGTCTTATAGATGTAAGTTCAAATAAGTCTCCTCTGGCAACTGTCTGGAGCGTGTCCAGAGAAGAGCAACAAAGCTGGTGAAGGGGCTGGAGAACAAGTCTTACGAGGAGCGGCTGAGAGAGCTGGGGTTGTTTAGCCTGGAGAAGAGGAGGCTGAGGGGAGACCTTATTGCTCTCTACAACTACCTGAAAGGAGGTTGTAGCGAGGAGGGAGCTGGGCTCTTCTCCCCAGTGACAGGGGACAGGACAAGGGGGAATGGCCTCAAGCTCCGCCAGGGGAGGTTCAGGTTGGATATCAGAAAAAAATTCTTCACAGAAAGAGTCATTGGGCACTGGAACAGCTGCCCAGGGAGGGGGTGGAGTCGCCTTCCCTGGAGGTGTTTAAGGAACGGGTGGATGAAGTGCTGAGGGACATGGTTTAAGGAGTGTTAGGAATAGTTGGACTCGATGATCCAATGGGTCTTTTCCAACCTGGTGATTCTGTGATTCTGTGATTCTGTTAAAATGGAAGCTATTTTAGAGCTGTAATTACTGTAAGCACTAGCAGCAACCACAACATTTCACCATAAAATGTAATGAAAAGACAAGCTTTTGCAGAGTACTAAAAGGTTGGAGAACAGCTTTGCTTTCGTTATGTCCTTATGCCAAAGCTTAAGGATGTTTGTTCCCCAAACTAACAGGTTCCCTTGCTATACAGGTCTTGGGAGAGCGATGGCTGGGGGAATGAGGGCTCTGACAGGCCCTAGAGGATTAGGTGTTCTCAGCTACTATCCCCTATTTTTCACCTATTTCAGCCAAAAGTAAAGCCAGTTAAAGTAATTTGAGTTGATTTGTTTTATTATATTATAATAATCTATCTTACGTGAGGAACTGAGACCTCCTTGCATCACTGGAGTTTGAAAAAAATGCCTTTAACTGAACTCAGATGGACACACACCCAGGGTGCTTTCGCACGATGTACTCGTCACACATGCTGAAATAACGTGAGCACAGCTCTGCTTCCTCTGCTTTCTACAAGGGTTGCTCCTCTCCTCCTGGAGCACTTGATAAAGGGAGCTTTCGAAGCTTCTCCTTCCCTGCTGCTGGGGCACCCTCCTCCTCTTCCCATCTGTTTAAACCACTTCTGAGGGAGAATGGGGACTTGGATTGAGATAAATAAAAGGGAACAATGTAATTAATGCCAGTCAGAATGGATTTGTGCAAAATAGTTCTTACCAAATAAATGTAATGACAAATTTTGCATGTTTGGTAAATGGAGGCAGCTGTTCGAGAAGTCACGTGAGGAGTTTGACTACAGGCACCGAATAAAAAAGCAGCACTATAGAATATCAGTGTAGCACACTTAACTGGATTAAGATCATGGTTGACTGACATCTCAGACTTGTTAAGGAGAATCGCTGTCAAATTGAAATATTTTTGAATGGAGATCTGTAGTGTTTGGTAAATGCTTGAGAGTCCTACACAATCCTTAATTGGTCCTCTCAAAGCTGTGCTGAATATATATAGGGCTTACACGGCAGGCAAAAGGGCAACCAATGCCAAGGGCATGGCTTGACTGGGGCGTGGTGTGCAGTCTGTGCTTCTGAGGCCAGGAGTGCACCCCCTGCCCATGAAGGGAAACGCATCCGGTGTGATGCTGTGACAAGGAGGGCTTGGATTCTCCTGACACATCTAGACGGAGGAGCAGGAGGAGCAGCAAGAAGCAATGGAGTGTTTGCTGTCTGGCTGTGGAGTCGTGCCAGTGGTTCCGGCGCCCTGAAGCCAGGCATCAAGCCTTAGCTAGCCCAAATTCCTTCCTGGGATTGAAGGAAGACAGCGCTCCCGGGGGTCTGGTTAATTCATCATGCTAAGATGCCTACAATGAACCCTTCCCTGAGGTGCCCGTCTCTCTCCACAAAGGGGAGGTGCTCCATAAAGACAATCAAGATAACTTGTTCAGACGAAACGCCTCCTGTGCAGAAGACAGAAGCTCTGTGAGATTAACTTTATCTCTGTTGTCCATCATTAAGCAGTGAAGCTAAGTTTTGAGAGGAAGCAAGAGCAAGCTGTCAGGATGATCTGAGAACTATCCCGGGGCTTCAGTTCAAGGGAAAGGCTAGCTGGCTTCTATGCACGATCAGCGAAAATAGAGAGAAGGCAGAAGAGACGCTCTGGAAGCAAAGTGATGGGTGAAGGCACTGGGCTGGGGGATGCTTTGCCTCTGGGTTTAAATGCTGCAGGGTTTAAATGTTTGATATGCTGACCCAGTTCAGTTTTAGTCTGTAACGCATGAGTTCTGCAGAGGCCGAGCAACAAACGCAGGCTCTACAGCAACCATTTCAGTTCACCAAGAAGGGCTTGGGTTCAGATGCTCTTCATGGAAGGTGTCTTTTTTAGGGTCACAGAGCTGACAAGTAAATCCCTTTTTATGGGCAGCTCCTCCCTGAACTGCTCTGTTCTCAGTATCTTCTAATGTTCCTGGGTTCATTTTTCGCTCTCTGTGGTCCAGTGTACTTGACATTATCAAGAGAAAGCTATTCAAATTCTATTCATTTAGAATCAAGTAGCTCGAGGATAAATAATTCCTAAAGGAGTCATCATCCCTCCTTCTGTAAGTTGTCGAGATCTTTTACTTCTGTTAAGACTGCCTGGAGCTCCTGTCAAAATGAAACCAGGACACAGGAGGCAATTATGCCGAGGTGTCCAGCCTGAGACAATCAGGGACTGAGTAGCTGGAATGCAAACAAGCCCATCAACTCATATCTGGCCTTGGGATGCCAGATCTGTTTGCCCACATGTAGTGGAGGTTTAACAAGGCCAAGTGCAAGTCGGAGCAATCCATGGTTTCAGTACAGGCTGGGGAGCAACATGATTGAGAGCAGCCCTGCGGAGAAGGATCTGGGGGTGCTGGTTGATGAGAAGCTCAATGTGAGCTGGCAACGTGTGCTCACAGCCCAGAAGGCCAACTCTGTCCTGGGTGACATCAAAAGAAATGTGGCCAGCGAGGCAGGGAGAGGATTCTGCCTCTCTACTCCATTCTCGTGAGACCACACCTGGAGCCCTGTGTTCAGCTCTGGAATCTCTGACATAAGAAGGATATAGAATTGTTGGAACAGGCCCATAGGAGGCCATGGAGATGATTAGAGGAATGGAGCACCTTTGCTATAAAGACAGGCTTGAGACAGTTGGGGTTGTTCAGCCTGGAGGACACAAGTCACTGGGGGAGACTTTGTAGAGGCCCTCTGCTACTTGAAGGAAGCTACAGAAAAGCTGGGGAGGGACTTCTTACAAGGACATATAGTGATAGGATGAGGGGGAATGGCTTTAGATTGGAAGGGGCAAAATTGAGATTAGACATTAGGAAGAAATTCTTAAAGGTGATGGTGGTGAGGCCCTGGCCCAGGTTGCCCAGGGAAGCTGTGGCTGCCCCATCCCTGGAGGTGTTCCAGGCCAGGCTGGATGGGGCTGTGATCATCCTGGTCCAGTGGGAGGGTCCAATGCGTCCCCTTAACCTCTGCAGTGTCTGTAAATGAGCAGCTAAGCTGTCACTGCCCAGGCAGGAGGGAAAGGAGCTGCAGCTGCACCAAAAGACCAATGCAATGGTAGAGCTGCAGTCAATTCTGTTTCAAAGCGTGAGTTTGGGTTGCAAACACTGCTGTCTACAAACATAAATGTTGTTATAAATTAAGCAAAAGAGCCAACTTCTGTTTGTTTTCACTGCTGCCAGCTGCAGTAGCTCCAGCAGCTGTAGGGTGGTTGGGTTTGCATGCTCTGTTTTCCTCTTATTTCTCTTCTAGAGAGTTTAGGGCTCTTCGAGAGCGTGTACAGAGTTGGCATTTATATTACAAAGCCAGCACATATATGTTGTTTCATATGGAAGTTAATAGTCGTTTTTCAAACCTTGCTTTAATTGCAAAGACCAAAACCTGTGATGGGATGAGCTTTTTGAGCTTGGGAACTGCTGTGCATGGAGACGGGGAGCCTTTAACACATGCTTCTCTGGAAGACAAGCAGCTCTCACAATACAGCTGGTTGATTGTGCCACGCTTTAACACAGTTTGCAGAAAAGCTTTCTATCTGCAGGTGTGTTTTATCCTTCCGGGGACAGGGAGTGAGGGTCCTAACCTTTTTTTCCCCCGTGGTGGTGTGCTCCTCAGAGAGGATGCTGCAGCAGCTCTGCTCTCCACAGCGACATGCAGTACCGCAGGTGCTTCTGTGCCATGAAAATGTCAGTCCTGGCTCAGAGCTCCCCTTCTGCATTTGCTCTGGGAAAGGGATTGCTGCACTGGCTAAATCTGATAATTCTGTGTCAGCCCTGGAATTAGACTGGATACAACTGAAAAAAAAAAATAGTGTAAGGTACAGGCTGCTACAGATTGAGTCTAACAAAAAAATGAGCACTGAGAGTGGTGATCATAAAACGCTTTCCAGCACTGGTACCTGTTTCCCGGCCCCTCCGCCTGCAGCGTCTGAGGACAGACTGAAGTGGTGCTGGGAGGGGAGCCTGGCAGCCACACAGGGGTTTCAAATGCTGCCGTACAAACTTATCTGAGACAATCCAAAATGTCTATAAATACTTTTTTTCCTCCTTATTTTATGCTTTGTTCCATATTGATCACTCCTCCCTACAAATATGGTGTTTGGCGTTAGTTCATCAAATCCAGGTGTCTGTATCGGGTGTTTTCTCAGTCACTCCTTTCCTCTATAGTTGTCTGTGGCAGCAGCTTCTCTGCTTTCCTGTGCCTGTTTGTCCAGGCTGGTGGTGGGTCAGCTGTGACTTTCTGTATTTGGTAAATCATATTCACAGTCTGGCTGCTGTTGAAGAGAGAAAATTTAACATATTAATATTAGTGGATGAATTAAAATACCAGCCGAGGATTCACTAATCAGTCTCATGGCTTTTGGTGACTCAGAGAACTGTGTGGCTCCATCCCCACATCAGAAGGGGGTATCAGCCCTAACGTGCTGTTAATTCTAGGTCAGGCTTTGTCATCTTCTCATCAAGACATTGAGATGTGGCAGCTTGGTACTGTAAGGTATTAATGCCTTCACATCATCACTGCTCTGCTTGTGCGGTCAGCTAAGTCCACTGAGTTTCTCTCTGGTCGCGGTTCTGCCATGTACACCACCTGCCACATCATACTCAGAGCACCAATTCGGAGCGGCATATTAAAGCACACACCAAAAGTATTTTACCTCCAAAATAGCGGTGCTTTTTATGTGCTGATCACAATTTGTAAAGAAAAAAAAGCCCGCTGAATATGCCCCTTCCCAAAGATTTATTAACATGTGCCCTTTTCCTGAGCCCTTACCCACAGGGACACATAACTCGGCGTGGCATGGCAGCAGCTCAGGTGTGAGCTGCTAGTAGGGCTTACCGAAGTGCCGGAGGCTCCCCGACAGCCTGCGTGAGATCAGCATTAAGCAGCTCCTCTGCAGAGGGGTGGCTGGGCGCCCAGCTCCAGCCTCCCCAGCACCCTCTTACGGCTCTTCTCTCCCTGACGAAGGGAGGAGCTCGGCTCAGCTTGGGGTCCGCACAGTCACTGAGGTCGGACTGCGAAAGCAAATAGATGGGTCATGTGCAGGTGGATTGCTCAGAGCAGCTGCTGAGCGCTCTTCAGAGCGCAACTAAGACCCGCTGTCATCCACAGCCCAGCTGTTCTGTAACTGAAGCCTGAGAGCTGATTTTGGAAAAATACACATTTTACACCCACTCTCTTCCCTGCTCTCGTCGCTGCTACTTTATGGTAAAAACCTAACCCAGAGCTCTAAGTTTCTAGAAGCCTGACAAGACCTACAAGTGTTTCAAAAAGATGAATAAAGGGTTTATTCATAATGCTGGAGTACGTGTCGAGCTTGTCAAACTGTATACAGCATGCCAGTTAAGGGAACTATGCGTAAAAAGAGTCACACAGAGCTCCAACAACTGTATGAGTTAATTGTTAAGCCAATACTCCTTCCCTCCACAGCTCTTTCAGACAAAGAGCTGCCATTTGACTGGATGTAGCCGCCTCTGCTGTCCGGTGCATTCAGCACTATATCTTGATATTTAGTTTTCCGAGACTAATGATGCTACTTCTCTACTTGCCTTGGGATTAAAGCCTGTCTTCACTTATAGGAGTTTAGACTGGTTAGACAGCGTTTAAGACCCTTGGATTATTTTCCTCACCATGCCACTAGCTGGCTGTATAACAGCAGTATGTCCCTTGTGTTCCCTGCTTGCTCAACCTCTCCCCAGTGCCTGCTCACCTCTGTGAAGAGCAGAAACCTGCGGGAAGGACGCACCCAGCCCTGTAGTGGTGCGGCAGAGGGCAGCTGAGAAAAGGCAGTGGGGGGAGGTAGGTTACTGGATGTGTAGGTAAGCCTCTCATCCTCTCCTTCCCCATCATCCTGTTGGTTTTGTCAAAATGGGAGTGCTGCATTAAGCTGTTTCTGGTTCAGTGGAGGGGCATTTGCCATCCAAAGGTAAACTGTATTTGAGTTTTCTTTCGAATGCTTCATTAACTCTCTCCCATTTACTGTATAGTAGAATTGTAGAAACATAGAATCATAGAATAGTTTGAGTTGGAAGGGACTGTAAAGCCCATCCAGTTCCAACCCCCTGCCATGGGCAGGGACACCTCCCACTGGCTCAGGCTGCCCAAGGCCCATCCAACCTGGCCTTGAACACCTCCAGGGATGGGGCAGCCACAGCTTCCCTGGGCAACCTGGGCCAGGGACTCACCACTCTCATGGTGAAGAAATTCCTCCTTATGTCCAGTCTAAATCTGCCCCTCTCCAGTTTATAGCCATGATTGTATGCATGATTATTCTGACCTTCTTTTACAATATGTATCTTCCTTCTTGGAGAGTGGGAAAAATAGTAATCCAGAGCAGCAGATATCTGCCTGTGCAGCCAAGGAACCAAAGGCAGCCAAGATGGATCACGGGTGCGTTATGTGTGATCCTGCTGAGATGTGAGATGTACCACAGACAGTGGGGTTTGCACAGGTTGTCTTTCTCCCTGGTTCCTCGTAGACTGCTCTTTCCATTTTTTTCCAGAATTTATCATTGCACCATTTTCCTGGAGAAAAAATAGAGCTTTTCTATTTCAGAATGGCAGAGTAAGTCCCTTATGGCAGGACTCCAGGATATATGCTGTCTTCTTGGGGAAATCCTTGGTGTTGGGATAGTCCCAGTCCTGCTCAAGCCCTGAGAAACCTGTATCAAAGGAGACTCTGACACGACAAACCCGTGGGCATCAGGCAGGCTCTGCTGTTGTAGCAGGACCAGCTTACAAACATACCACTGCACCGCACTGAAGGTGTGAAAGGTTGAGAATGGCGTCAGGCAGGTGTAGACATCCCCATCACCGTGTTCCAGAGTCTCCTCTAGCTGTGAGGGTTGGGGGGTTTTGGGGGCTGGTTTGTGTTTTTCTGTTGGGGGAATGTCTTTTAGAGCCGGTCCTCCATGGGACACGTGGCAAACAACCACTGTCCTCAGCATAATTACCTAAACTCTCCAGGAGATGTATTTTAAGCAGCTTAAGTGCTAAGTAAAGACTTAAGGCTGTCTCCATCCTCGACTAGCTCTGAGGCCTCAGAATACTTTCTGCCCTGAAGTTTGACTCTGAACATTGATGCTCAAGGTTTTATTTCAAGGTTTTCCAAACCCAGGTTGCACTGCACTAACAGTGGAGCCCTGTTTGCTGGCTGAGGCACGGTCACCAGTAAGAAACTCCAGAGCATCAAATCTATGTTCTTTATGGTAGTAAAAATGCTGTGTCCAAGTGATTCTGAATAACTGCTATTGAGAGCAAGGTTGGTTGAAGCAACTGCCAGACCAGCACCAACTCAGTTTTGTGTTGCTCATGGGGAGTAAACAGTTATCAACACTTGTTTGGCTCAGCAGCAATGGTGTCAAAGCTGCAGCCTCTCGGGCTGACTGTGCGGCTTTCTTGGGGGGAGCTGACAGTTTGACTTGCTGTGTCCACAGCTCATCAGTGATGGCAGCGTCGTGTATGCAGAAGCCCTCTGGGACCATGTCACGATGGATGACCAAGAGCTGGGATTCAAGGCTGGCGAGGTCATTGAAGTAATGGATGCTACCAACAAGGAGTGGTGGTGGGGGAGGATTCTGGACAGCGAAGGCTGGTTTCCAGCCAGCTTTGTACGGGTAAGAACTTGACGTGTCTTTGTGCCTCTCCATTAGCACCAAGCATTTGCTCTTTTTCTCCACATTTAGTGTTCTGTAGTGACTTCTGAGCGCTTTCTCTGCTAGAGATAGCTGGGTCAACACGTCTTGTTACTATTCCTCTACACACAGCTATGGTACATCAGGATGTGTGTGAAGTCCCTCTTTACATGAGTAAATCAGGGCAAGGGTGGTTCAGTTCCAGGCTGTGGAGTGAAGCTGAGCTGTGCCAGATGGGAAGCTGTCCTGCATGATGGTTTGCAGCCTGGGCTTCTGCTTACCCAGATGTATATTGGCTAATTTGTGCCCAAGCATGCAGTATCCCCTTCAGAAGTGAGCAACAAATACTCTGCCAGAGGAACCCCAGGTGCAGCTGGCAGAGTTCTTCATTCTACTGTCCACTTTAGACGGTACGGCTGAGCATGGCACCAAATTTAGCTTTCTCCTTCTGGTGCTGGGTCCAGAGCAACACCACATCCCAAAGTACGCAGCGACCTCGCTCAGGCACACACCTCCTCTTAGTCCTCAAGTTTTAAAAACATCAGGCTGCTGGGCCACTCCACGGCACTGTATTCCAGGCATTTGAAAAGGGAGGCTAAAAACACACAAAAAATGCCTTGGAGGTCACATGGGACAATCGATGAGGGGTAGAAAGGAAACATTTGGTGGTTTGGGGCCAAGGCTCTCCCCCAGTGCCAGCTACAAAGACAGAAATACAGAAATAGCTGTATCAAACAGCCCAGACAGTACCTGCTCTGTACTGCAGAGGTTGGGTTCATTCCCAATGGAGCATTTGGAAACAGCTGAATTCTCTGTGCAGGTGGGGGGGGCTGGGTAACTGCTGTGCATTCCTTTTCTGCTGCGAGGACAGAGGCTTTTTCGCTTTCTTTGGGCTGTGCCTCTTGGTGTGGATGCCTGACTGTGCTTTCACCACTTCAGGGCAGGCTCCTCAGCACTGCAAAGGCCATTAGGTACCTCAGGGCAGAGAAGAATCTCTCTTTAGCTCTTTATCCTGGTGGCTTCAGGTCACAAGTGACCCAAAAGCATGAAAGGAGGTGATCTGAGGTGAGCCAGTATCTGTAGAAAAAGCCTTTGGAGAAGTGGGTCAGATAGTGGTAGAAAAGCTTGGAAAGATTTTGTCATAGATTGCAGGAGACAGGGTCAGCTCATTACCAACAGTGGATGGTTTTGCAGCTAAGGTTACCAGGACCAACTCTCAGCTCCTGTGGGGGGCAGAACTGCTTTTTTTTTACAGTCAAAACAGAGGCCTTTTTTACTGGTAAGTTGAATTGTCCTGGCCAGCAAAAAATCTGTGATAATACCTGAGGGGAAAGCAGACCAGTGCGAGCCTTTAGGGATGCAGAGGAACAAGTTCTGTTAGCAGAGTAATTCCAACACTTATTCAGGCATCTGAGTGACGATTTCCTGCTAGTTATCCCTAGGTCTCAAGCTGGCTACTGGGAAGTCTGGTATGCCTGGAGACTTGGATGAAGCTGCAGGTCTCTGAGTTACTCCACACATTTCAGACCAAGGTCTGAGTTTAAGCCTAGCCGATGTTGTTCTGTTCACAGCAAAGGAAAAGCAGGATCGCACATCTTGAGGGCTTCACAGGTTGTAAACAGTGAGTAAATGTATGCCTGTGTTGACAAGGGATGGGCATGCATGACTTTTTCTGTGTAAATACACATGTATCGAGTGGTAAGTAATCCTGCTGGGAAGAAACTGCATTAAAAGTTCAAGGAATTTTGTGTCATTGTACAAAAAAAAGGCCTATAGTTGTGCACGCATGTTCCTACCTCGGTGTTTTTTCACTTCTTCTCTGTGCTGGGATTGATCATTTGAGCTGTGTACAAAATATTCCCATGGGCACTCCGGAGCTACAATGCGAGTACGTAAAAGAAAGTGCAGAAGTTAAACGCAGTGATGGTTGGCTGCTGTTCCCCAAGGTTCTTGGCCGGTGTTGACTCTGCAAAGTCTGTAGGACGGTGTCCCGCAGACCTGCTGTTCTCCTCTGCCCATGCTGTGCTGCCACCTGATGGGCGCTACAGAGGAACAGAGTTTCTCTCACACCCTGTTAGTGGAATGCTATTCCTTAGCACATTGCATGACCACTGGCATCTGTACCGGCTTTGACATCAACAGTAAATGATCTTCAACTATTCTTGGGGAAGCAGACACTGAGAGGCCATGTGTTATTTACACTGTGGGAACAACAGTAAGCAACTATTTGCTGGTTTCCCCTCCCTCCCTCAGTGTCCCCTCGCGCAGACTTCACTTAATAAACCATTTCCTGTCCTGATTTTGTACTCATTCTTCCTGGAGGACTCTGTATCATCCCTGTGACTTAGAATCATAGGATAGTTTGGGTTGGAAGGGACCTTAAAGCCCGTCCAGTTCCAGCCCCCCTGCCACGGGCAGGGACACCTCCCACTGGATCAGGCTGCCCAAGGCCCATCCAACCTGGCCTTGAACACCTCCAGGGATGGAGCAGTCACCGCTGTTCTGGGCAACCTGGGCCAGGGCCTCACCACTCTCATGGTGAAGAAATTCCTCCTTATGTCCAGTCTAAATCTGCCGCTCTCCAGTTTATACGGACATTTATATGGACTTCTGTCCACAAGAGGTGCCTACTTAACACCAGCCATGCCACACGGAGAGCAGCTGTCGTGGCTTGAAAGCCTCCCCAAAGTGACTCTGCAGCCTTAGCTTCCCCAAGGAGTTCCGGTAACACACCCGAGGCAGCCCTTTTCACCCCTGTCCCTAGCTCAGCCTTCATCTGCCATTCAGTCACCTGTCCCATGCTTCGTTTCCTTGGAAGAGTTATGTTTAGCTATACGAATGGTGAACCTCTTGTGTGTCTGGCGCAGCTGCGAGTAAACCAGGATGAACCGATGGAAGATTATCCCCTGAAGGTGGAGGGTGGCAAGGAGGACGATTCCAGCAGTGGCACCCGCCGATTCGGGATGGGGCAGACCACCAAAGATCAAATGAGGACCAACGTCATCAATGAGATCATAAGCACAGAGCGAGACTACATAAAACATCTGAAGGATATTTGTGAGGTAATGGGATAAAAGGGGAAGTCAGTGTCAGGACTTTTCTGAAGGATAAGAGAGTACGTCCCATTCTTGCCCAGAGAGTGACCATGGCAGATGATTTCTGAAAATAAGACCGTATTTCTACTGGCGCCTGCTCTGTGAAACGGCATTGCATGCTCAGAAAACAGATGACAATTCATTACAGCCATATCCCAAATGCCTCTGTATTTGGAGCACCCACTTGGGCTCTGATTAAATGGAATTAATTGAATTTCCAAAACCAAAGAAAAGTAAATGATTAGCATTGCTGTCCTCTTTAATATATGTTCTGAGGTGGTACCATCAGCAGCTCCAGCCTCAGGCAAGTCATGCTCCAATCAAAACAACTGGGGGATATTCAGCCAATTAGATCTTTCAGTCGCAAATACGCTGAGCATTGCGACACCTCTTCCAGAAGAGACACGCTGTCATGCACGCTGGGGTAAATGAAGGTAATGGGTAAGAGTCTGCAGGAACACAGTTCCTGAAATGACACAAAACCACAGAGTGCCTTCTGGGAGAGGCGGCTGGGGCAAAGCAGTACGCGCTTATCAAACAAGCCTTTCCTCCTGCGGCTTCCCCACATGTCCTCTCTGCCCTCCTTCTCCCTTGAGGCAACCAGGCATTTCCTAACATGAGCATCTAAACCAGATCTGCAATTTAATTGGCCTAAATCTATCCGTGGATCGGTGCTGGGGTCAGGACAGCCTGCAGCCAGGCAAAGGTGTCTGTAATAGGAGAGAAAGTAGCCCTGGGACTCCTTCAAGTGTGGATAACAATATTGCTCCAGGCAGTGATGTAACTGGCTTGGCTTCTTTGTCTACCAAGTTTTGAGTGACATGAGAAGAAATAATAGCTAAAATATGGATGCATCTCTGCAGGAAGGGGGTACAGGAACCTGGAGTACAACTGACAAAATCTGGGGGGTGGGGGGGGTTCTGTGGGTAATCAGAGGCCACAGAGCAAATGCCCAGGAAGCTTTCCAATTTGGTTTCCTCCTAGGGTTACATTAAGCAGTGCCGCAAAAGAGCTGACATGTTTACAGAAGAACAGCTGAAGACAATCTTTGGGAATATTGAGGACATATACAGGTGCCAGAAGAAATTTGTTAAAGCGCTAGAGAAGAAATTCAATAAAGACTATCCCCATCTGAGTGAGGTCGGCTCATGCTTCCTGGAATATGTAAGTAAATTTGACTGCATGGGAAAAGGGGCATCTGAGCATGGACTAAGTCAGAGATTTAGAAACTGATCTGACAAAACTGAAGCTCTGTTTAATAAAACCCAAACAACCAAATTGAACACAGCCACCCCACCCCCTCACCCCATGCAACCACTACCCACCTCCCAGTGAACCATCCTAAGGCTCTCATGGCCGTGGAAAGAATATTTTCCAAGTGCCTCAGCTTCTGAGCACTGTACTCCCTGCCAGACTGGGCAGGCAAAAATGTACTAAGTTTTCAAAATCAAAGAATCATAGAATCATTTGGGTTAGAAGGAACCTTAAAGATCATCCATTTCTAACACCCTGCCACAGGCAGGGACACCTCCCGCTGGATCAGGCTGTTCAGAGCCCCATCCGACCTGGCCTTGAGCACCTCCAGGGATGGGAAATCCATTACTGCTCTGGGCATGTGCTTAACCACCATTATAATGAAGAATTTCTTCCTAAAGACCAATCCCAATCTTCCCCCTTCCAATTTTAAGTCATTCCCCCTGTAAGAAGCACCCCCCACCCCCACCCATCTTTCCTGTAGCCCCTTCAGGTACTAGGAGGCAACTCTAAGGTCTCCCTGGTGCCTTCTCTTCTCCAGGTTGAACAACGCCAATTCTCTCAGCCTGTCCTCATAGCAGAGGTGCTCCAGCCCTCCGATCATATCTGTGACCTCCTCTGGACCCATTCCAACAGCTCCATCTTCTTATGTTGGGGATTCCAGAACTGGAGAAAGGACTCCAGGCAGGGTCTCAGAAGTGCAGAGTAGAGGGAGAGAATCTTCTTCCTCACCCTGCTGGCCACACTTTTGATGCAGCCCAGGATACGGTTGGCCTTCTGGTCTCAAGCTGGACCAGAGCTAACGGCTATGGCGTTTGCAGGTTAGTGTAGGATTAGCAAGAGCTCATCCGGTCATTAAAAACATTCAGCTGGGCATAGGCCAGAACAAATGGAAATGTCCTGGTCCTGCTGCAAGTGCTTTAACTTGTAATATACCCTGCACATCTCCAGCTTTAGGATTCTGAGCTTCAAATTCTGGAGAGGATACAAATTACCAAACAGCCACAGGAGTTACAGCGGTAGGACCTACACAGGGAACTCACACTCAGCAGTTTGAGCCAGGCCATCACCATAAGGAACACAGCCAGTAAATCCCTTCCTTTCCCTTGCAGCAAACAGAGTTTCAGATATACTCGGAATACTGCAACAACCACCCCAACGCCTGCATGGAGCTCTCCCGCCTCACCAAAGTTAACAAGTACGTCTACTTCTTTGAAGCCTGCCGCCTGCTGCAGAAGATGATTGACATCTCTCTGGATGGGTTTCTGCTGACTCCTGTGCAGAAGATCTGCAAATATCCACTGCAGTTGGCTGAGCTGCTCAAATACACCAACCCCCAGCACAGGTAGGTCAGCGCAGTGGGAAGTAGCAAGACCGGGCTCATGGAAATGAACTAATGCAGGATCATGTATTTGAGGGCAGCTTGCCAAGTGCAGCCGATACCACAATTCTTCTGTGTTGCCTTGTAGAAACCAGGGAGAAAAAGTGGGGTTTTTTTTCTTTCAAATACATAATCTTTCATTACAGTAGCACTGGGTTTTCCTGTCTGTTAAAGATCTGGAGTTGCAAGGTCCACCTTAGGTACTTTTCTGTTTTATTTGGCCCACATACCTGTGATACCAACACATACAAACCTTGGAGTTAAATGTTTTTGGTGGCAGTGTGGAAAACTTTGCCTCTAAAAGCACTGGTTGAAGATACATAAAAGTGTCCATGTAACTGCATCACAGTAGACTGGGGCTCAATGATAGCCAGAAATTTAACCCAGTGCTTCCTGAGAGGGAAATGGGCTCAAGTTGCACCAGGGGAGGTTCAGACTGGACATCAGGAGAAACTTCTTCACTGAAAGGGTTCACAGGCACTTGCCTGGACTGCCCAGGGAGGTGATTGAGTCTCTATCTCTGGAGGTATTTAAATGGTGGGTAGGTGAAGTGCTCAGGGATATGATTTAGCAGTGGACAGGTACGGTTGGGCTTGATGATCTTAAAGGTCTTTTCTGGCCTAGGGATTCTATGATATGACTCCGTGATAAATCGTGGTCTACAGTGGCCACGCCACCCACACATGGTGCCCCTTCAACACTAGCTCAAAAGCCTTCAAATCCATTGCTCAGTTTCAGGGTGAAGGCACTGCCCATTGCTCACGTAACTGTTGCCTAATCAAGCATCTGACGTAGTTTGCTACAGAAAGAAGCCATGAAAAATCCATATGAAAGGGAAGTGTTGATATTGGTCCATTGTGGCTTGACTTGATCTTACCTTCCCAATTACAGCACTGGTGTTTCTCAGAATGGTTTTAAGCATGTCTTATTAAATCTGGAAGCATGTTGTTCTGAGGCCAACCTCTGAACAGAAAGCTCCTTAATGCAGTACGCGGATGTTTTGAGAACCGCTTTAGTGACAAGTTGTGCAGAAGAGCTTCTTCCCAGCTACTCTAAACCCAGCAAAGGAGCTGGAGGCAGCATACGTGTGTGGGGGAGGTAGATCAGCTTCTGTCCTACCCTTACAGAGAAACCATCGTCTCCTGATTGAAATGAAGGCGGTCATTGCTGAACTGCCATACCTATGCATGGCAGAATCAGTCCCTGTATGACAATGGTGGCATTATGAACACGTTGTATTATGCTGTGGAAAAAAAAACAAGGCTTGGAAAGCCCTGGAGATTCTTCCAGTGACTTGTACTTGCATCTCTGTGGCTGAATATGATAGCGTAACCCCTTCTCTTCCACAAGTAGGGCCTGGATTTGCCATAAGTCTATAATCTGTGCCTCAAACCCACGTGCATCTGAAAAGCTGCCCACAGAAACCTGTACCTCCAACTGCCAGTATAAAGCAGCTGGGATAGGACTGCAAGTGGAGGTCCCGTTTTCCGCTCGCCAGCCCTAGGCCATGCTAGGTGGCATTTCTTTGGGGTGTAGGTACAATAAGCACGTGTCTTTTTCTCAGGCCTAATGCCTCTGCACTCCCCTAGGGATTTTAAAGATGTTGAAGCTGCCTTGAATGCTATGAAGAACGTCGCTCGGCTCATCAATGAGAGAAAGCGGCGGCTGGAGAACATTGACAAGATTGCTCAGTGGCAGAGTTCGATAGAAGACTGGGAGGTGAGAGACTCACTTTCTCCATGAATTGAATGTTCTTTGTTGCCCATCTTTGCCCCCTCCAACAGGAGGTATCTTCCTAACAATCACTGTCCAGCCCTGCCTCACGTCTGCTGCCCCTCTTTGTGCGTGTCATGGGCTTTTTATTGAAACAGGTGTCAACTTTCAGTACAAGTGAAAACATCTAGTGTGTAACCCAGCTAGGCCGGCTGTGTTTGTATGTTCCCTAGGATTCTTGCTTCCCCCTTTTCCTTGCAGAATAAAATTAGCACGTAGGTTAGTGAAATCCTGTCATTTTTCTCATCCCCTATTTTATCTTGAGTGATTTCAAACTCTCAAGATGAGCAGAATTGCCCCTTAATGCCTAATAAGCCACATTATTCTTGCAGAAAGGCAAACTCTGATACAGCAACCAAAGAAACCAGGGTTCCTTGTAGACTCATTAAAGAAAAAAATCACTAAATAAAAGAAATGAAACTGATAATTTTCTAAATCCTAGGTTCAATAAAACAATACCATCTCCCTCGCCAAGGATGCCAGGCTAACTTGTCGGCTCTCTGCTTGTGCGCCTCCCTTAATGTCGGGCACGGATCAGCTGCCCTGAGCAGACACCCTGGAAAAGGACTCTTTTTTTTCTTTTAACACACTATTGTTTTTATCAAATTCAGTGCCTGTTCTACAGGTGCCAAGGCCTAATGTCTCCCTGGTGCAACAAAGACTGACCTCCAACACAGAGGCTCCCTCTCATTCCCAGAAGAGAGTTCCATCAGCAGGAATTCAGGCCACAGAGGCCCCTTAGCCAAGGCGCGGTTCTCCTGTGAGACTACAGGCTTACTTCTTCTCCCCTGTTTTCAGATGGCTGAGACCAACCTGTTCTTTGTGCTGTTCTCAGGGTGATGATGTCCTAGTCAGAAGCTCAGAACTCATCTATTCTGGAGAATTAGCCAAGATCTCCCACCCTCAAGCCAAGAGCCAACAGAGGATGTTCTTCCTCTTCGATCACCAGCTCGTCTGCTGCAAGAAGGTAACCTCAGTAGCCAGGCATGACTGAGGCATTTACAATGCCAAAGAATCTGAGTGAAGTCCCTCTTGACTCCTTTGTGTCCCTATAATTTTTGTACCTGGCACAGAGACAGTTACGTACATTCATTGCAGCTTTTTCTGTGATGCCCAGGTGTGTTCTGTGCACCTGACCATGGCAAGAAGCTCCAGGAACCAACGTCTGCCCTCATTCTTACAGCAAGAGAGGAGAGTATTGCACTGCTTCTAGGGTTGGTGCACGGCTTTGTTTTATACAACTCCAGTGGAAGCACTGGCACCCATTCCCTTTTAAATATGTCTCTCCTCAGCTGCCCTTCCAAGCGAGAGTCGTACCATAGGCAGAAGGTAACTGCAGCTTTGATAAAGAGCTGTGGGCCTTGACAGTCAGTAAGACCACGTTAACATCACATGCAAGTCTGTAAGTACAGTCCACGCTACTTTTCATAACCTGAGGAATAAGAGAGATTTGCCTTCATAGAGCAAATTCCAGTGGAATTTCAGGACTGAACATTGCAATTTTCTTTCACATAATCCATGGCACACAGGTAGCTCCATGTAACTCAGGCAGGAGACACTCACTATTTTATCAGTGCTCTCAAATCTACTTTTCATTGTCAACACAAAACCCCAAAAGCTAATTAGGATTTTTTTTTTTGGCTTTCTAAGTGTGACTGTAGGATTCAAATACTATTTTCTGATATGGGCTAAACGAGAATTTGTGATCGTGTGAAGTAATACAAGCTCATTCAGGGCAGCTGATATCTCACACCGTTAGATGCCAGCCTACACTGACCCCAACACCAGAGGAAACCACGTGGCTCTCCTCCCTGCCAACAGTGTCAAGAGGAGCTCAGCATTCTGCAGTTCCATAGATTCAAATCCAATATCAGGTCTTTCTTACAGGACTGTAATGACTGCCAAGAAGATTAAATACTCCATCATATTAAAGCAAACGAATGTTTAAGGAAGGGACAAGGACAGGAAACACTAACGTCTGCATGCGTCTGTGTGATCTCACTTACAGGACCTTCTGCGCCGGGACATCTTGTATTATAAGAGTCGGATCAACATGGATGATATGGAAATACTGGATGTAGAGGATGGGAAGGACAAAGACTTCAATATCAGTGTGAAAAATGCATTTAAGTTGCACTGCCGAGACACTGAAGAGGTCCACTTATTCTGCGCAAAAAAGCCTGAGCAGAAACAGCGGTGGCTGAAGGCATTTGAGAACGAAAGGAGACAGGTTCAGCTTGACCAGGAGACGGGTATGGAAAGAGCAATGCTGTCAGACAGTGTTTTTTTCTTTTCTTTCAATGACCATCAAATGCATAGGAGTGAAAAGGAGGAAGCCAGCCCGTGCTCCAGTTCAGCTCTGGGCTGTTGAACTGCACATCCGGGGTGAACCTGTGCAATTGAAAACAAAATGCAGCCCATGGTGAACAGACACTACAGTGTGTCCTCAGGGAGGTTGATGAGTCTTTCATGAGTTCAGGCTTGTCTGACAAAATCATCAATACATTACATACAGCTTCTATTATTTTGCAGTACAGTGCGAGCGCCCAGCTTGGTAATATCTAGAGAAATGTGATCAGTCAGGGGTTCTCATTGAGAAATGAGTTCTCTCTCTCATTGAGACAGCTTTCATTCTTTTGTCCAAATCCTGCTTAATTCAGACATATGTGATCTAATGAGATTTGAACCACAACTGGTCTGGATTGGCTTCTTCACCCAGCAAAGCGTGGGGGGAGCTCACGCAGTAAACCGTGCAGGGGAGAGCACAGGCTGCGGGGAGCACTATGTGTCCCTTCCAGCTTTGGGAGTAATTTTAGCTTGTGACCTCTCACCTCAGGCATTTCCCTACCCCCGTGTTTGCCCCACTGCTTATACCAGTGTCTGCCCATGAGATGATGACTAAATCAGGATCTGTTGCTGATGAACTCTATTTCATCTTCAAGGTTTTTCAATCACAGAGGTACAGAAAAAGCAGGCGATGCTGAATGCCAGCAAGCAGCACCACACTGGGAAGCCTAAAGGTGAGTAACACCTCAACAGATAAATGGTGCACAAACGAGGGAGGGGGCGGTCTATATTTACTATATGTGAATAGTTTCAGTGAGGTGGCATTAACAAAATCTTGAGAGGAGCAGATGGTGAGCTCTGATGTAACAATCTGCGGTGTAGCTCCTGGTAGATTCAGACAGCTGGAGTCAGGAAGCCATTCCTAACTACAGGAGAGCTGCTTTGCACCTGATCGCTCGCTGCTGTGCCAGAAAGCACAGTTACCTGCAGCTCCTGCTGGAAGGGCAGTTCACAGCCTGCCCCTAGAAGCCAGGCTCTCCGAGCAGTACAGCATTCCCTCTGTGAAAAGACAACATTAAGGTTTGTAGTCACCCCCATGATGCAAAGAGGGTGACAAAGGTCGCTGCAGCAGGACTTATTCCTGCCTGGGCGGTTGCAGTTGTCCAAGATACTTCAAAACCTGCCATTTTGGCAGAATGTCCCGGATAGGTGCCACAACAGAGCTGTTCCTTACGTCTTTAAGAGACGAGGAACACTTAGCAGTGGCCATGGGAGTGTGAACTCAAGCAATAGGACAGAAGGTTCCTGCACCCGCAGCCCTGTCACCTGAAGATTCCCGCTATCCCATTTTGCGATGTCACCACCCGTCTTTATATGCAGAGGAAGGGATGTCATTTGCTTTCCTCTGGACCCACAGAGAGGCAACCCCATCCTCTTGGTGGTAGCAGCCAGCAGTTAAATCCTAGCCAAGTCTCCACTAAGGAAGCTTGGTTACATTTAAAAAGAAGTCAAGAAGGAAGGTTTGGCTGCAGATGGAAGTTCAGGAGGCCCTCTAACAGAGCGGAGCTCTAGAGGCAGAGCAGCAGAGGATACCCCATGAGCCAACCCTGTCCCGTGGTTGGGCACTGACTGTGATAACTCTGAAATCCAGTGCAAGAAGTTGTAACAGGCACGTGTGCATCAGCAGCTTCTCCCAGAACAACCTGAGACACCAGTTAAGTTTGACACTAACACAAAGCACAGCTCTGGAGCCCTGCAGTCATGTTGGCCCAACACCCGCCAGTTACACCTCGCACTTCTGGGATTTCTACAGCATCAACAACTCTAATCCTAAAAAGCAGAGCTGAAATTCAGGGTCATACTAAGAGAAACGCAGCTCACTCGCCTGCAGCTGTAAGAGGGACTGGGCCAGGGCAGGGATGGAGTTGTGCTCAACTAACACGCTTCCCCATCTTCACCACAGCTGTCACCAGGCCATACTATGACTTCCTGATGCGCCAGAAGCATCCCACCCTGCCGACGACGCTCCCTCAGCAGCAAGTCTTCATGCTGGCAGAGCCCAAGCGCAAGCCCTCGAACTTCTGGCAGAACATCAGCAGGCTGACGCCCTTCAGGAAATAAGGGCAGCCCCATGTTTGTGCCTGAACCCCTTCCGAGAAAGCACTTTATCCATCGGTCCTGGGAGGTGGAGCCCAGGTTCTTCCAATCCTTTGTTTACAGAGGATGGCACACGTGCTCCTGCCTTCCCTATTTATTTTGCCGACCGACCAACCGCACTGGCTCCGAGGTGAGACACTGTGTGTGTGTTTGCACACACGTGTGCATTTGTGCCAGTGCCATTGAGCCAGCCTTGCACAGCGCCCGGCGAGAGGCAGACTTCCAGGAAGAAATCACACGAGGGAGCCTGACGTGTTTCCTCCGACAAGGCAGATTTTTGCTTCTCAGCTGTACTTGACTCACTCCTTCCTGCGGTGACCACGGCTGCTGTCGGAGAGGGGATGGCAGCAGATACACCTGCCGGCTCCGCGTCCACATGCTCAGAACAACAGTTCCGAGTCACTGACGATACATTTTCCGTATCCCCTGCTCCCCTGCTTCTCGGAGACAGGACCTTCTGCACACCTCTAACTCAGTCAGCCTTTGCAGGCCCTCAGACAAGTCAACGGTGAGCACTGCACTGTGACCGTTGCCCTCCCTTTTTAGTCCAGCACCACCGGTGAACTACATAGTACGTCAAAAACTGTGCCAATCAACCTGCAGCATGAGTCGAGTACAACAATCTCTCTAGTGGTTTTGAGTCACATAATTTAGAGAAAAACGTGCCTAATTACTACCGTGCTCAATTCATTAGATTCTCGTCTCTCCATCGTTCTGCCATATTTCCTGGCCAATGAAAATGCCCATTGTTTGTAATGTGTTTATTTATGGTAAAAATCAGGACTGTGTATTTTGTAAGTCTTGTTCTTGTCAGATGTTGTTAACTTGATGCCTGTTTTGTCTGTTTATTTTTTTTTTTAAGAAAGGTCAATATTTGCAAACGTAGCTCCCAGAAGTCAGAGTCTGCAGTTCAACGCTGAAAGACTAAAACCATGGTCGTTATGCAAACTCCTACAGACCCTCAGTTCAAGGGGTATTACTACAGGTTTTTGCCACCTCTAAAAATGGAAAGGCACTTTAAAAAGGCCTAAATTTGGCATTAAGAGCCTCACTTTAAGTACCGAAGTTTCAAACTGTGGCCAAAAAGAATTAATTTAAACCTTGGTTAGCAAAAGGAAAGATTTGCCTTACCATAGCAAGAGTTAGAAGCCATAATGACTGAATTTCCTAGCCTAGGAGAGACATCCTGTGACATTGGAAGGAAGACACCCGCTCGTTCCAAGGCGATGCTAGCGTAAGCGAGCACTAACTGCCTGCAGAGCTCAGAAGCCCAGTGTTTGTTGATGCTGTAGCTGACCAAAGTCTGGTCATCCAGGGATATCTGAATTCAGTAGCATGTACAAAGTCATTCTTGCACTGTATCTTCCCCCCAGACCAGGGGCGACATCTAATTTCATAAAGAAACTTGTAAAAGTGACTCTTAGCCTGTGTTTGTCTCCAACATGTCTTTCCGTGTGAACTTGTTTCTCTTCTAAGTCACTGTAGAGATTCTGCTCCTGCTTTAAAAAGTGACCGCTTGTAGAAGCCACACTAGACTGTTCCCCTCAACAAATCCATCCTCCAGGTGGGAGGCTTATGAAGCAGAGACCGTCCTGGAGATGAGCCAGTCACTTAGAACACTGATCAAGGTTAGCAAGTCACCAGCTCCCAAATTCCTGCTAATTTCTTACATGGAAACCACGTCTAAGAAATATCACAGAAGCTGCAGGGGATGCTCAAGCCCACTTTGAGCAATATAGAGTTAGAGGAATAACAAGCGCCAAGAAGCAAGACACACACTTGAAAGAGAATCCAGCTTCTCCTCCTGGGGCTCACCCAGCCTGCTCCCCTGCCCTTCTTCCTGGGAAAACACACAACTCCACACTGTTCTCCTGGGCAGAACCAGTCCTGCAGAGAGCAATGACTGAAAACCCCTGACAGTTCCCTCTCATGCAGAAGCACAAGCGATGTTTGCCCATGGGAAGTTTACCATGTCCTCCACCCCTCCGTGTCACCCCCAATGGAAAACGGGGGCTCCCAAACTGGAAGCAGAGCCTCAGGATGCTGACAGCCCCACGGTGACCTGACAGAGCAGGTCTGGCGTGGCATTTGTCAGAAATGCCTTGCTAATGGCACAGAAGCAGTTGGGAAAACAAGCAGTAGAGCATTGCAGGAATGGCCTTCAAACAGTGCGCAAACAGGTGGGGGTCACTGAAACTGGGAGGGGAAAAAAAATAACCAGGAAAAGAAAAAAGAATTGGTACTCATTTGCACGTTAGATCTGCATTATCAGCCTCACAGTGCTCAGCACTGCCCGTGTCCCCCCCTCCTGCCCTTGCAACCCCCTCCGTGAGCCCGGGCTGAGCACAGCAGCAGCCTAAGCGCCGGTGGCCAACATGATGACCTTTTGATAGTTGGGCCTCTCAACCTGAACTAAGACACAGAACATGCGTTCTCTACACTCGAGAGGATGGTGTGGCAATGGTGGGAGGAGGACAAAAAAAAAATCATAAAGTTCAAATCAGGATCTGTCAGAAAACACAGAATTCATGCGCCACGACTGCCTTCTTGCCAAATACCAAAATTAAGAGTGACACCTCCCAGACTCGTACCCGTTACTGAGCATGCCATGACCATTACGTGGTTTGGACATTTCCCCGCCTGCTTAAGATGTAAATAAGTGCTGATAAGAGCTAGCTGTCAACAGCCCCTGCTAAAGCCCACACGCTGCAGACACGCGGTCAGCCCCGACCCCTGGCAGGGGGGCTCAGAAGCTCTACTGAGATAATCCAGAGAGAGCAACCACTGCTCCTCAGCTCTGGAGGCTTTACCTGCATCCCCTTCTTCAGACAGCTACACCATAAACAAAATAAACCCTCCAACAAGTTTAAGCCATTGTACACACACTCACTCGCATTCAGGGGAACAACCTCACGCTCGCTGCCTGACGCAGGCATGAACTTAAGCCCAAGAAGTGCTGTGGTGCTTCTGAGCAGAGCGATGTTCCCATGGGACATCACAGCATCCCCAGGCTGACTCGCCTTTGCCGCACTGCCACAGCAGAACAGGGTTTGACAGCCACATCCAGCGCCCCTCAGTAAAAGAAGGCAATTGTCACTTTTGTCTTTCCCCTACGTGTCTGCACCCTCCTTCCCTTACCCATGGCGTGTTTGTTTTGATTGGCCAGGAAGACAATGTGTTGGCACAGAAATGATCAGTTTTCTGAGTTTATCAATCAGCTTTGTAGCAAGTGGGGGACGAAGGAAAGCTGGACCAGACCAGTGACCCTAAGCTGGAAGGGCTCTGGGACAATCCCTCTGCAATACATGCACAAACCCCCTCAAACTAACACCAATCGTGAAGCTGCTCATGGTTTTATCTATCTGAGTGTGCTCAAGGATGGAGATTTCCCCCAGATCTCCGAGTTCCTGCTCAATACCTCACTGTCCCCATTCTGGATGAAAAGTTCTGACATCTATTCAAAGTTTCCCTTGCTGCAACTTCTGACCTATTTTCAATTTGTACGTTGCTTTATATCTACACAGAAGTTCCTCCGGTGCAAGTCCTGGCCAGGAATGGTTGGACTCCATGATCCAAGAGGTCTTTTCCAACCTGGTGATTCTATGATTCTGATCTACTGAGTGAGATGGGGGTGGGGGTGACAGTGGCACAGAACCCTGAGGTACAGCAGCAGCTCTGAAGGGCAACAAAAACAAATGCATCCCTTCCCCTCCTCAGCTAAAACACCCGTAAGAAACAGCTACTGTTAATTACTGGCACAGCAAATACTCTGAACATTAAATATGCATAGAGTTGTTTAAATTATCAGGTTATTTACCATCTCTTCCAGAACTTACTTTATACCCAACCAGTGCATAGAAATGATTTAGAGAGAGGAACTTTTTATAGCAATCCTTCTAAGCGCCACAACAGACTTCTCTGGTCAAATGTTGCACCAGTCAAGAAGCCATTAATTTCTGGTCAAAAAACACTCTCTACTCGACTGCCTATTGATACTATGCCTAAAAAGTGTCTTCGGTTGGATTCTAGTCTTGCAAGAAACATTTGGAACTAGGATACGATCCCCTATGCAAGACTGAAATCAGGTAGAGAAGCTGATCACGCTGCAAGCAGGGGAAGCCTTGTAACGCACTACATGATGGAGTTCCAGCAGAGACACTGATAAACAGGTAAGGACCACGCTCGCTTTGCTCCACACACTAACCCAGGCACTGGCACGCCAACAGGCCGCTTTGTAAATCCCAAGAGGATTTCATCAAGAAGTGTCATCCTGTATTTTCTACCCAGCACTACTTCCCCATTCTCTACCCACAAAACCTATTGTTTCCTGAACAAACTGTGTAACAGTGTGTAAACTCCGTTGGTTTTAAGTGATGAGACACCCAAAAGCCACCTCATCTCCTAAGTTACTGATTAAATGGTAAATGTATGTGTGTTAGACAATGGTACAGATTAACCAGCACAGATTTCCCTCCCCCTCACCCCGGCATGTGGATTTTGGATGGAGATATATTGTCCTGTCCAAGTACCAGGGTGAACACACATATGGGACAGGAAATACTCACGCACACAGTATGCAGATTCACAAGGTCACCATCAAAACTCATAATAAAGGGTTTTTCTGGCACATGAAGAACAGGTCACACACAGCTTCTGTCAAGCCTCCCGAGCTTAACAGACAACACAGTCTCACCAGAGCAGCAGAGACACAAGACTTCAGCACCCACACTTCCTCCTCTGGAAATGAACTTTTGACATGGCCAAAAATGCAATTTTCATGCAAAACAAACTGAAGCTCCTGACATGAGTCTGAACAGCACCAATCATTCATTAGGTAGAAGCTACCTAATTACTAAGAAAAATACTTCTGCATTGAGTTACATGAAAGAGGCAAAGAAGTTTTTTTGACCCAGGGGTGGTTTAGGGGTGGCTTTTTAAGGGGTTTTGGCTGTACCTGTTCTTCCCTTCTGTAGCGATCCATTTAGGAAGCTTCTTGTGAAAAACAGCCGTGTTTCTTAATGAGTAGAATCTGCCCTGATACCACCTAAGCAAGACACAGGTAAAGCGTGTGAACAGATCAGAAGAACGATTTACTGAAGCTACCAGTAAAATGCAGAGAACCAGTGGTTGTTAAATAATCTGCTTAGCAAAAAAAATAATCTCTACTTTGAGGTATTAGTTTGGAATAACTGAGTCAGAACAGGTGGGCGTATACACTAGAAAAATGCCTACGCTTCAAGCTTTGATAGCATCAAAGCAGTACAAACTGTCTTTGCACTGAATCAAAATAACAAACAGATCAATTCCCATGGAGCTAAAAGTTCCCACGAAGCAGCCTGTAAGACTGTTTCTCTTTTGTCCGTTCCCTGAATAACAGTGGGGTGGGATAGGGGGGAACCTCGTTTTTACCCATGACCTCGCTGCTACACCCTGCAGAGAATTCCAGCTGCACAGGACACTGCTCTGCAAACCCAGCGCCTCCTCCAGGAGCCTACAACGCACACACCACCCGCATCGGGGGGGCCAAGCAGCCTCCTGAAAACATTGCAACCAGGTACCCCGAGGACAACTGAGAACTGAGGCATCTCAGTAACAGATGCTCCCAAGGGAGTTTCAGCTTCAGACTGAAAATGCTGCATTTCTTGGGATGCCAGAATGACAGAAATTATTTTTTCTTAATGAAAAGGGCCTTTCATCTTTTGCAATATATGTCAAAATATCAAGTGGTGCTCCTCCAGATTTACTGTAGTGGAAGTCTGTCTTTGTTAACAGCGTAATTCAATGTATCATTTAAATATCAGCAGTTTGAACAAGTATTGCACCCCTTGCTACACAGACTGCTCAAGAACTTGCATCTGTGAGGTGGCACAGCTTCCAGCAAGTGCTGATTTCTTATTTTACTGTTACTACTTCATCCGTTTTCAATTCCAGCATCAATTTTTACCAACGAGTGTTACGGCACTGCAACAACAGGGCAGCAAAAGCTTTAAGGATGGAGCTGTTCGTGCTTCATTCACCCGCTGGAGCCTCAGCTTGTACCCTGCCGCTACTCAAAGTTCTCTAAAGTCAGCAGCAGTTCTGCACCGGTACGATCGTAAGGTCTCGACTACAACGTTCTGTACCAGGCTACCAGCAGAAATCCCCTATCCCCGCAGCTCCCAGGTGAAGCAAAGCTGTAGGATCAGGTCTTCAGGTAAGTGATGGGTTAAAGATTCAGAGCTTTGGTAAATGGATAGAAATTAACTGAAAAAAAACAAAGTCTTTTTCAGTTGATTTTAAACCACTGAAACTGCAGTGCAGTCCACTTAGTTTGATAGCGCAGGGGAGGGAATCCATCCTTGGAGCAGCAAAGGCAACTCAACCTAACTCATTTCCAAGCAAATCTGGTGCAAGAAGGCAGTAAAAAATATGACACATGAGAAGGCAGAATGCACCCCTCCAGCTTCATCCAAGTGCTACTTGGATGAGGGTGGGGTATTGGATGGCCCACCCCACCCTCAAGAACAGCAGCAGCCTGGATTCCAGTGGCCTTTATGTTGACAGCCACAAAGCAGCAGGCTCAGGAGAGGCCGAAGGGCGCTCCTCCCCGGCCACGCAGCAACCACAGCTTGCCCTGCCTTGGGATTAACACCTCACATCATTAGTACATTACTAAAATCCCACGGCTTCAGCAGTGCTGGTGAGTTCAGGAGCTACAGGCTGCCTGTTCTTTTTGCATAATGCTCCTGTCAGTTCCCTCCTGCAGCCACACCACTCTTCTCTGCACATAACCAGCTTTTCTTTTGCACAACTTTGCTACCAAAGCAGCAACCTGTTTTCCAGCCTGTTCACATGAAATACCTGTGACTTGTGTACCTTTGTGACTGTTCACATATACATTTGTGAGATGGGAAATAAACAGCTATCGACTTTGCTCTTGTCTACATCTGTAATCCTCCCATAAAACATTAACTACTGAGTATACGAAAGAAGTCTCTGTATCTGCCATATTCAGATGCAGCTACATAACAGCATTCTGCTTAAGCGTTCCTTCTATCCACAACTGCTTCTTCCCCCTTTTCCTGGAAGCAGCAGCCTGCCTCCACATCCATTACCTAGGCTTGATGATGACTTCTTTCCCTAAGCTTCAGCACCCTGAAACAATACACTTGCTATCTAAACCACACCACCAAGACAAACCTTACGGCTGGCTTCAGCCATCCTCGCATTCATGCACTGAAAGAGGATACAGCATTTGATCTCAGCTGTGAACTTGATGTGATCATAGTTCCTGCAGTAAGGCCGGGAACAGCGAAACTGTGGAAAGGTATGTTCCCCTCCCTCTTTCTGAAGAATTAAGTTTGTCCCTGTGTTTGACCTTCCCTGCCCAGAAAAAGTTGGGGTTGTTCAGCCCGGAGAAGGCTCCAACGAGTCCTTAAGAGTGACCTTCCAGTACCTGAAGGGCCTACAGGAAAGCTGGAGAGGGGCTGTTCACAAAGGCTTGTGGGGATGGGACGAGGGGGAATGGGTAAAAACTGGAGAGGGGCAGATTTAGATTGGACATGAGGAGGAATTTCATCATGATGAGGGTGGTGAGGCCCTGGCCCAGGTTGCCCAGGGAAGCTGTGGTGCCCCATCCCTGGAGGGGTTCCAGGCCAGGTTGGATGGGCCTTGGGCAGCCTGAGCCAGTGGGAGGTGTCCCGGCCCATGGCAGGGGGGTTGGAACTGGATAGATGTTGCTCAGCCTGGAGAAGAGAAGGTTGGATAGGCCCTGGGCAGCCTGAGCCAGTGGGAGGTGTCCCTGCCCATGGCAGTGGGGTTGGAACTGGGTGATCTTTAAGGTCCTTTCCAACCCAAATTATTCTATGATTCTAAAAGAATGAGCTTTTGTAAAATGCTACAAAATAGATTAATAGAGCCCCAAAATGACAGTCCAGCTGCACTAATTCAAGCTGACAGCTGGGCTGCTCGGTGCCAGGTTTTCTCTGTCAAGTTGTTTGAAGTGCCTTTTAGTCGACCCAGGACTGTGGCTACAGGTTACGTGTACTTGTGAGGCTCAATGGCCTTCCCTAACTCTCTGCAACGCAGACAACACAATTCCCCATGGCCACAAAGATTTCTCACTGCTGTACAATTTAATTTGTGTTTTTAAAATAGTCACACGGACCCCACTCTGTTCTGGATGGTTCAGGGTAGTCCATAGCCTGCCAGATTCTGAAACAAAACCCAGGAGAGCACTTAGCCTCCCTCCCACCCCAAAGTCAGACATTACATCCATGTAATGCTGCAACACCTTCCACTCTAGCACTATGACTGACATTTCCCACAAAGGAAAATTCCACACATCACTCCTGATGCTGGGGAGCCCACCAACAAAACCACTGCCGTTACCCGAATTTGTCTGCCATGAGCCATAGAGTTGATTCTGAAGGAAGATGTTAGAAAAAGAACACTTTCTTTTATCCATAATTAGTTACAGCAAACCCTGAAACTCAAAACATCTCGACACGTTTCTGACTGACAGAGCGGTTACTTTTCTGCTCTGGTCGTTATCAAGTGTTCAAAGCTGCCTGTGAAGTGAGGGGAGTTCTGAATACATCCCAACCTTCCCAGTAAGTAACAACCACACATCAGCGCCTACGGGGGACAGTAATGTGCACTGCTCCATCCGTGCAAAACAAATCTGGGAGGAGGGAAAAATCAAACCATTACTGACCCACCATTTTGGTACATTTTGGATACATTTAAAATAAACACATGAGAAAGCCCACATACAGACTTACAAGCTCAGTACCACCTTCTTAGCAGTGTCAGGCAATAATACATTCTTCCCAACCACGACTGCCACAAGAACAGCTGTATCAGAATCACTCAAACTCAAGGATTATCAGCATCATTTTGAAGAACATTATTTCCCCTTTACATCCTCCCAGATTCCAGCAACCCCTTGGTTACGGGTTATGAATTTTCATCAGCCCAAATGATCTGCAAAAAAATAACCAACCCAAAACTCTCTCCCTGTAAAACATCAGTGATCTCAGGATAAGTGACCAGCAGTGAGCTTGTGGTAAAACACACAGAGAGAAATCCATCTGTGGGATTCTGAGGGCCTGGCTGATATTTTTGAAGCTGAGCTACCTGACAGAAGAACAAAACCCACCTGAAGCAACAAGCTCAACCCCCCACTGCTATTTCTGACTGCAGTTTGATGCAGTCATTGAGAGGGTACCTTCTTCTTCCACATGCACTGCTTTTCACAGGAACATTACCAGGTAGGTTATTGAGGGTTTTTTGAGACCTACAGTAAATGAAAATAGCTGGTTAGTTCAAGCAGTGTAGCCCTGTCTCCCCCAAATATACACACTTACATTTTAATATCGGTGTCGTTAACAGCTACCCACACTCTAAAGAAACAGAGTAATTACTCACACCTCACACCTACTCAATTCTTTTCCTTCTGGGGAAGACTCAAGACCCTGATTTATAACAGCTCACGGCTCAAAGTCTGTCACCTCTGAAACAGCATGATTTGGTATCAAGTAAACACTAAAGCATTGGGAAATTTTGCATCTGCTTGATTTTCTTTGTTTTAAGCTAGAAAATAATAAAAACCTCAAACCCCAAGGAATCTAGGAAATGCCTCCAGAGGGAATGAGACAGGGTGGCACCATCTTTACTGTATTCCCAGGCAGGGCAACTTAGGAGAGCTTATGCCCCACTGGGAAGCCTTCATAGCTGCGTTTTGTTGAATGCAGAAACCTAAGAAACTCTACTGAGAAAAGTCAAGTTATTTCAACATTTTGCTTTGCTTCGATCAATCACCAGATTTCAGTAGCTTCAAGTTTCAACAGACTGCACTGCTATCCAGCAAGACTCTTGTCTAAAAGGATACCACGAAAGACAGCAGAAAAAAAACCACAATAAGCAACACAAGTCAATCTTTATTGAAAACTGAAGTATTAATACATAACAATTCTTGTTACAATAAACGTGCTTTTAAGAATTTAAATCTGAGCTCATCTACTCATTGAATTGCATAAAAAATAAAAAAGTATGAATTTTCACAATTGAACTGGCTCAGAATGGAGTCTCCACTCTTTGTGTTGATGCGATAGTTCAATGCAGGAGTGAGTGATGCCTTAAAACTTATTCTGGAAGACAACATTGACCTAAACTTAAAAAAAGTACCAATACAACTGTTCGTAAGACAGTTTTAAAAAAAGTCATAAAAAGGAAACCTGCATCTATTTCATAACGAACATGAAGAACTATTACTGGGGCCTCTTGTACTTCCATTGCATGCACTCACTTTTTCAAATCTTAGACATGAGGGCAGCCAATAATAGCATTACAATAAAAAAAAACCACTAACAAATCCATTCTACTTAAAACAAGTCTGTACAGCAGCCAGCTAAAAAAAGCTTTCCCAGTTTGCCTGCTAAGTGCCCAAAAGTCACAACAGTTCAGAAAAGTCATGTTCACTTTCTTGATGTTGAAACTTCACAGCCCATAAATGGTTTAGAATTTTTTCCAAATCACAAATGGACCCTTACGACCTGTGGAATTCAGATGTTTCAGTGTTATGTTCAGCCCACACAAGGAAACATTTCCTTGTCCCCAGACAAGCACTGCTCCTCGTCCCTCTCCAAACCCATCCCACTGCCTCTCCACACCCAAAGAGAAGACAGCCTGCTCAAAGAGCCCTCGCTACTTCAGAGGAGATCTCAGAACAAACAGGATTCTTGGCGAGGTCTGATGCACAAAACTATCCTAACTTTGCTGCAGTCGGCATTCTACCTTGTCAAATCTGAGGGCCCCTGCAGGAAGCTTGGAACTGATAAAATACAAGATTAGAAAGCTGACGCTTATTAATGAGAACAATCTGAATGAGCTTAAATCTTTATGGTTTTAGAACATGGGCATTAATGGATTGCTTGGGACCTTCTGCACAAGGCAAGGCTGGCCAGTGATACCTCCTGGAGAAGGCTGGACTTGGACCAGGCCCATTTCTTACCTACAGTAGCACAAACCACATCCTGGGCGACTGCAGATTACCATTCAACAACCACAGCATTTGTCCTCTTTCCCACAAGTTCCAGCTGAAGCATCACTACCGCTCACGTTTCTCAGATGAGAGGTTTCACATACATGGTATTTACTACTTGCTGGCATAAGTTTAAGCCTAGAGTTAAGTGGCAGCATCGGATCACTGTGCTTACCTACTCAAGCAAAAATACGTTCAGAACCCAAACGAATGGTGTATAATACTGTGCTTCAGCACTGGGGAGTGATTCCAAATCAATTCTGACCATCCCTTGCTCAGACACCTTAAGTACCCAAGCAGCAGTGAGGCCAGGACGCTCCATAAAGAGCATCAATCCAAGTACCCTGGTATACAACTCTGTACCATGAACTATTCTCAAACAACACTAAGACATGGTGGTACTTACAGGTGGTGGTGCTTTGTTTAGGGTTTTTTTTTTAGTGGATGAAGAATACAAGGAAGGACTTCAACTAAAATAAGGACTTCTTCTCATCTACCACTGCATCTAAGCATTTAACTTGCACAGTATGCTCAAAAAGAAGCTTTTTTGAACAGCATTCCTGCATGTCTCCCAGAAACTTGAATCAGCTGGTTACAACAAGCATAAGCAAGATCTAATAGTAGGTTCTCTGCTTTCCTTCCTAGTGTTTTGTTAATAACCACCACACCACTGACTAGGGCTATGCATTTTAGGTGCCAATTATTAGCCATTTTTCTTTCACTGCTGCTACATTTAACAGACATTTCCATTGGTTGTTACTGACATAGGGAATATCTCAGTTTTTAAAAAATACTTTATCTAAACTCAACACCTGAAATTTGAATTTAAGAAAAAAAAAAAAACAACCCCACAACTTTCTTGGACTTCTCTTTGTTATTGCTGCAACAGTTATTTTCAGTTCCAGGTTTAAAGTAGTACTTTTTTTTTAATCATATAAAGCTGCCATAAAAGTTTTTTTTGTTTGTTTTTTTGTCTTTTTTTTTTTTTAGAGAAGCTTGATCTGAAATGTCTCTACTGCACTAGCTCTTTTCATTTGCTGAGGAGCTCTAGTGCAAACACATACTGCGTATTTATTTATAAAGGAATTCTAAATAGGGAATGTTATACAAAAAGCAGGAGAGAATGTTTCGTAAGACCCTCACTGTGTAAACGCCTATTGAATGATGTACAGTTTCCCCCGCTGCAGTTTTATATCCATGCTTTCTACTATTTGCAACAAAATACCATTAAGATAGTTATATATACATGTATTCCCCCCGTCCCCCTGCACTGTGCTTTTGGTTACTTTCCATATCAACTACCGGAGATGCTCTCCACCCTCCCAGCAGATTAGAATCGATCCCAACTGGAAGGTGCAGTACCTTTTTTAAAAGGTACAGTTTCCCCCTCATGGATGAATCCCATAATGCAACTTAGAAAAAAAAAGTGCTCAAGTAAGTGAGACTGCCTAAACGTCACGGAATATTATACACAGACCAATTCCAAGGCGATATTTGGGAATTTGAAGTTAAAGCAAATATATAGGAAGTTAAATTCATTCCTTAGCTATCTACCTATTGCAGCATTCGTGAAAGTTCTCTCCTATATCTTCAAAGCTTTAATTTATTGGGTGATGAGCCAGGAGACAGCAAAGCTTTCAGCTTGTTCTTTACAGCTTCTCCCCAGTACAGCACTGTCTGATACCTCAGCTCCGTGTTAATATGATGCTAAGACAGCAAGATGTCACTCTGTACTAGCTAAACCGGACAAACAGCCTCTATTAATGTTCACTCTACTCTCCGGCACACCTCACTAATCAAAGCTGCAAATCTACTATACAAATGGAATTGTTAAACAGACTTGAACGATGCAGTACAAATTTAAAGAGTTTGTCTGGGGTAATTTTCTGCTCCATATAAATAGCTATGGAAATCCCTAAGCTGCAGTTAAGTGCTCATGAGTAAGTTTTAAAGTACTTCTTCCAACAACATCGTTACGTTCAAGACATTAGAAATAAGGGGGCCGTCCACTGACAGTGATTCATGCAAAATAAACCTAAATTTTATTAAACAAACAAAAAAAAAGGAAGTACAAAATACAGAGAGTGCTTACTGTAAAAAATAAAGTTACTGAAGGCTCCGACCATCGAGTTATGAAGGTACGTAAGCCTCCCACCAGGGCAGAGTACTGGAGCAGCAGCACTACGTCGGCACTGATGCTACCCCAAAGTAGCTGCCAAAACTGCATAGGAGCAGAACACCCCAAAACAAAGCGTAACTAGATACACAACTTAAAAAAAGGAAATTATTTCTGAATGGAAATTCACCTACAAGAACGATACAGCCTGATATACCTCTGTGTAAACACTTAAAAGGGAACAACATTTTATAACCATTTACTGCATAATTTATTATAGGCAAAATGTATCAAAAAAATTTGCATCTTTCTGGAATCGTAAGTTGAGCGAGTTTAAGGAAAAACTTGATTTTACGTGCAATATTCAAATTAAAAAATTTTAAATCTCCCCTGTAACAATTTTGGTGTACAAATGGGGTCTAAGGTTAGCCCTTTCTCGCCACAGCATTTGCTCTGAGGTACTGCTTAAAAATCGAAGTTGCAAGAAAGAATACCAGAAGTGAGGCGTTGCAATGAAATGCTGATCTGCAGTCAGTCTTATTTTACATGCTTCTGAGTACAAGTTAGGAAGTAAAAAAAGGAAAAACCCTAAGTACACACGTCAAAATGCTGTAACCAACAAATGATTCCTACTTTGGTTACAAATATTTTTAGGAAAAAAAGGAAAGGACAGCTCTTTGAAACCTCTATATTCTGGCAGCCGAATGCAGCATGTCTGTAGACCATACTACAAGTAGCTAAGAAGGAAATTGTCATTTTAAAATATTTGTTCCCCTTTAACATACTCATCAGGCACACAAGCTTTCCTCAGAATAACATGCAGCTGAAGTCCTCCTGTTTGTTGTAGAAAGCCCTAACACTTCTAAGTTTCAGCGAAGGAAGCTGGATCAACTGCACATACATTTTCAACGGACTACAACATTCCTTAGGAAAAACAGCACGGATTTCCTGAACTGAGAACTAAAAGAAAGTGTTTTTCTATCAGTCTGTGTGGCAGTCTCACTTTGACACGTCTTGCATCGTATGAAAGATAGGACTGGATATAAATCTCCCCAGGACACGCAATTCACTACGCAGGTGATGCCAACTCCTACTATTCCTAAGAGCCAGTTTTGCCTCAAGGCAGTTTGCTTTACCTACTGGCACACACAGCATTACCTTTGTCATTTCATTCTGATCCTTAACAACATCTGTTTAACACTGAATCCATACAATGAAAATGGAAAGGTATGAAGTAAACTAATTGTGTGCGGGATTTCTACAGCTTGCCTGACTCATTTTCCAGTCGCTCCAATTTAGTAGTTGAATTTGAAAAGAATACATCACTTAAATAAAAATATGCCCCTTTTTAAACCGGCAACTTCATCAACCTGAAAAAGGCTGAAGCACTTATCTAATGTATATTATGGTATTCTATAAAGAAACTCAGTTTCATGAGTCTACCTTTTAAGACCCTGCATACATTACAACAGTGCATTAGTGATACAAGTTGTAAAATACTTTTCGGTTCCTTTGGATTTGCATATGATGATTTTGCATCAGTCACTGCAGGTAGATTGAGCAAGCTTTGTTTTTTGTGTTTTAACATGCATTCAACTAGATATGGATCAGAATAAATTTATACTCCCTTTTTATCATTATAATTAGCTAAAAAATTGCAAGACAGTCCACAAAACAGGATTTGCTTTAAGACTAACTGCTGGAGTTCCAAGATGTAAGATATGCAGCACTGGAAAATCTTCAGTGATCAGGAATTAGTAGTGTTTAGCCAAGTGTTGAAAGCATTCAGAAGAAAAGTCCTGGTTGGAGGCATGAGGGCTTCAGCACCAACTTTTAAACCTCAATTTCTTGATTGCATATCTCCCATCTTCAAACCTACATTAATAGGATGAAAAAGTAGGAAATATTCTCAATTATGATAAATACTGTTGGAGTGAGGCACAACATTCTAACTTTGCATGCACCACATCAATACGCACACACAATCAACACGATAGATGCTGAGTATCATGTAATGCTACCCTAGCACTTATCCAGTCAACCAATTCTTAACCTAGGCTCCACTACATAGCTTTTCTCCTGTCCTGTCCATTCCAGCTTTCCGTCATCACTAGTAATTTTGTCTTAAGTGCAATATTGAAAAGGTATGTTAGGCTAAATTTAACTACCAGCAGTCATGAGTTTAGTCACAGCAAAACTCTCACTTTTTATACTCATGTACTACGACTCTCCTGGATGAAATATTCTATGTGAAACATTTCAGATCTGCAGGCTGATATATAGCATCACAGCAAAATGAGAAACAGTTGTTGTGTTAAAGGAACACAGTCACCTGTAACCACAGAACTCTGGACTAGACTGCTGAAACAGAAACCCAGAGAAAGTTTGAACAAAGTTAACTTTGTCATAAACCAAATGGACTGAGAGTGGAAACTTCTAGGTCAGTCGGCCTGACAAGCCCTTATTTCAAATGGTGTTCTCAATGCACATGCTAAAATAGAGGATCCCAAATCCATCAGCCTTTGTGTCAGTGTGGAGCACATTACGCCCCCCCATCTGATAGCACATCTCAAAATTAAACTCCTTTTCTCAAAATCCGTGATCTAATTTCAATCCACACTAGAAATGATCTTTCTATGCGGACTGAAAGAAGTATGAACTGAGACTTACCTGCAACAGTGAATATATAAAATTAACTCAAGGTTGTGTATTTGTTTCAGCAGCTTGTGAGAAAGATTCACCCCCAGAGCAAGGCAAAATGCTCACCTTGCCTACATACTTAGCCAATCAAAAAAAACCCTACGAAGTTACACACATTGCTTCACCCATGAATCGTAGGACAGCCAAATTCAACAATTATCAATGAATCCAAAATGTCAAACACATTTAGTTCCAGATGTATTTTAATGAGGGAAACTGAAGGCTCATTCTTTCATATTCAACAATCATGAGCTGCAAAAATGTTTCTCAGTTTCTGAAGATGCATAGCACTGCAGAAGTCCCACTAGGCTCTTCTCCACTGCAAGGAACAGCTAGCATGGAAGCAATAATTTTCATGTAGTCTTACTCAGTTATACTGCAGAGGTACCCCAGCCTGCTTACCTTCTGAAAAATCTCCCAAAAAGAACCCACATTGCTGTCATTTGCAAGAGATTTTAATTGCATTTAATCCAAATTGGTAACTTACACTGACTGCCAGGATGATCACCACTGCGGGGGCACATAACTATAGGTTGGTGTTCCTGGAGCCCGATATGTGGGCATCGTAACTGGATGAGGAGCTACTGGAGTTGGGGAATGAGTTGTCAACAAAGTACCTAGGATGAAGAGAACATATTTTTTTTTTTTTTAAGTAAGCAAAAATTCCAGTACAGAAATAAAAAGGGGGGAGGGAAAAAAAAAAGTTAATTTTCAAAACAATCACAGCTTGGCTCATCTGCTCATTTCAAATTACCAGTTTTATTTTGCACTCCAGTCCCAATCTTCCTTCAAACATGTATGCAAGATGATCACTTCACTGTTTAGTCCAATGCACACACTCATTACTCAAAAATAGCTCTAGCAGAAACCCTGCAACATAAGCATTATTCACTGCAAAACTTTTTCCCACGCCATAATAAAATTTGATGGTACAGATGACTTGACTGATAAATCAGAATAAATTAGTTCTTATTTGCATTATTACAGATAGGTTTTGATGAAGTAAGGGGCTTCAGAAACAAACAGGCTGAGATAGCAGGATCTCAACAGACTTACTCTACAGCATGTTGTAGAAACAGTAAAACGCAACTGGGCTAAGCTTGCCACGTATGAAACCCTAATGTTAGCTCAGTTCATAACACATAGCATCCCTAGTTTTCAGATTCCTCATATTAAGTGATAAATTTGACAAGACAAAACCAGAATTTGAAACTAGGCTCACGGCTTGCATATTTTAGATTACTGAACTGAGCGTCCTTTGAGTGAATGTGAACATTTCTTTCTGAGGGAACACCCACCGAGTAACAAAGCATGACACCTCCTCAGTAAACACTCACAGGAGTTTAGGTATCAGTTAAACAGCGTTTTCCCCAAAACACTACCACTAAAAGGGTGTGGCATTAGGAAGGAAACATCCCCAAATACTGTCTGTGACAAAGAAGACTTGTAGGTAATGTGAACTGATAAAATGTTGCATCTCAACATAAAAAGGTCAGCTATATGAGGGTGGGCTGACAACATTACATCTCCCTCAGAATTAAGAGGCTGCTGCTTTCAGCTAGGCATAGAGAAATGTATTCAGACAAGGAAGTCAGACTCTTGACACCAATGAGAAACAAATGATGCAAGATATGTGAAATTCCATATATCTATAAAGAACTATTTTACCATGATACTAATATCTGAAAAGAGGATGCAGCATCTCCATCCTCAGAGATGATCAAAACACCACTGAACAAACACAACCTGATCTAGCTGGATTCACTTTGAAGACACTGGGCTAGATGATCAGCAGAAGTCCCTTCTAAATTAAACAATTTTACGATTCCACCAAGCACACCTCTGGCATCACATTTTTATAATGCAGCTCAACCTGAAAGCAGAGCTTTGCTAAGAAAGCCTAAAAGTTGTAAGTTCACGTACCTGCTGACATTGCCATAGTAGTCCCAGCCACCATCCCCATAGTCACACCGTTTCCTCTTGGTGGCGGAATTGGAGCAGGATACATGGTTGCTGGCATGCCGTTGGGCTGCACAACTGTGGTGTGGTGAATTACGTGGGGTGGTGCTGCATATAAAGGCTGTGTGTAGTAAGTGCCTTGCTGTTAGAGGAAAAAAAGTAAATGAAGTAACTCTGGTGGGGAAGATAAACGATGCCTTCTTTCATGAACGTACCATAAAATAAAAGCGTTATCCTAAAGATGAAATGTATTTACAGTGCAGAAGCAAACACATTCTTTTCAACCGTTCCAATCATGTTTCGCTGGCAAACTTCTTAACATTTGGCCCCTTTATAAGGCATTTAGGATAACACGCAAAAGCAGGGACCTTTGTAAAACTCCAGCACTGACTGCACCTTTAACAATAAGGGCTCTTTGTCATTCATTCGTTTCGTACCTTTTCATATATTAATCCATGACAGAAGTACTTTCTTTCACAACCTTTTATTCAGCTGCTTTTAAAGAACCAAAGGTTTTTGACAAATCCAAAACTCTAAGCATATTGGATAAATCTTGTTACAATCTTAATTCCCTTCCACTACTGTGTACGTGCCAGGCAAGTTTCCTGTATGCAAACAGAGGGCCAACTTCTCCCCAAAATGCCACGTTTACTGAAGTCTTAATTCTATCCTTTCTAATAGTTTTCAACAGTTTGCAGAGTATGAGACTTGGTAACTCCCTGAATCACAGAGATAAAAAAACTTAATGCAAGTTTATGATAGTTTTTGACAAAAAGAAATCAGAACACGGTAGCTATAGCATCCAGCATGCATTTTCAAAACTACTGAGAATGCAAAAGTGCACACATAGAAACTCTATAAATCACTGTATTAAGAATTCTTACTGCAGGCAGCTAAAAATTCTGTCCATGAAGAAATAAATGCGATATGAAGTTCAGAGTTGAAGAAAACATTACAAGGTAAACAAAATGGTATGCAAACAGACAGTTTTTTAGGGTTCTGCATTCACCTGTGCATACGGGTTCTGCTGTGGATAGGCACTTCGAACTGGGTACACAGCAGTCTGGTAGGGATTCGGTGATGAAGAATATGGTGGCACTGCACCACTAGTGGGTGAACAAGATACTTTATACGGGGTGCCTGGTGTATAACCTGAAACAAAGGTAAATCTGCATTAAAAATGTGAAAAAAAAGCAGCAGTAAACTGCTTTCTAGAAGTCACAGGTAACAATTTTCTTAAATTTCCAAATTCCTTAATCTTCATTCGAGTACTTAGAAGGCTAGTCTCAATATTTAAGCACAAGTTCTATCATTTACATAATAGCGATATAAGCCTGAAAATAATACCTGACCATGTCAAATAAGCACAAAAAGTTAACAGCATTTTCGCACAACTTGTTTATCAAATCTATGGATATGCAATAAAAAGTAGACTTGAATTTTCATAGTAATAATTCTGAGTACTTGGATTCGGCATATCAGGCAGAGTTCCAGCATAAGAGGATTTGGTACGTGTTAGCATCAGCCCAGTTCTCAATGCAGCCCACACTGTACTGGCAAAATGTAGTAAGTTTGCTAACCTGCAGTTACCTTCGGTAGATGATGACACAGCACAAGAATAACAATTTCAAAAGTCAGAATCATGCAAAGAGCTCAAGATGGATTTTCACAGAATAGAGGGACCCAATCTGCAACCTCCATTTTAAATTGCATTTATTCATATATCTTTTCTGGCATTTTCTGACCTGGCTAAAATAAGTATGAAAGGCTATATCCTTGCAACTGCAAATTAAGACTTCAAAGGCACTTCAATATCTTTAAATCTCCTTTTTGTGCATTACATACACAGATACACCCTTAATTATCACTTAAGGATTATTTTTATACCTTTAATCGGAAAGAATTTTGCATTTCTATTACAAGAGCCTCAAAATCAGTCCGGTGGGAACTGTTCAATTTTTACAGGGCTAAGAAGCAATAGCCCAGACAGATCCAGCCTAAAGACAGCTCTTCCATAGCCTCTCCAGCCCTCGTCAGACAAATAGCAGGATAACAGAAGAAGGTCTTGAAAAGATCTAGGGTCTCATGCAGCTCCACCACATCAGGAGACGCAACATCCACGTACATGATTCCTAGTTTGGAAGTATGCAAACTAGCTGTAGGGCAATGCAAGGAAGAAAAAGCACTTGGAAACTGCAGAAAAAAATGAGACTATCAGAATAGAGATTAGGTCAACTTAAACTGTCTAGAATGTTCCAACTTCAATACAGAGAACAGATCTGAAGCCATACAGCAGAAAGAACACAGGCATTTGTTGTGAAAAACCATCATCATGAGACATGACCTGCATTCCTTTTACAGAAGTCTGAGTTTCTTTCCAATTTCATTCCACCTTTCAAACTGAAAACTGTTGTGTTAACAAAGAATCAGGTTTACCATGAGTTTCTTCCTTTCTTTTTTTTAGACAGAATTTATCACCTTTAGAGATTCTAAAGAAAGCTACCACAGCATTTAGTCTCTACTCTCGTTTGTAGAGATCCTAAGCATTCGAAGAATAGAGTGTGCTTATGAAGTAACTTCAGTCTCTAGTATGGGCAGCTATTTGTTTTGAAAAAATCAGCTACAAAATGCTGACCAAGAATCATCACCACTGAACTACAATTATGTCCTCACTCATTCTAAAAACGCATTGGTAGAGCTGCGCAGGCCATTTAACCTCCATTCTTGCAAGGCGGTACATCTGTACAAGAGGTATTCTGCCTCTCCATGTAATTTTTTTCTTCCTTAAAGACCTTAAAAGTAAACCACATGGTTATTCAAAACCATGGAAATTTATGGAAGATACACGTAAAAAGGTTCTGAACAGCAGTGGCACGGCACACTCAAATACTGCTGCGTCATGTGAATTTTAAAAAAAAGTCAACCAACTTCTACAAGCAAGGAGTTATATCAGAAAAGTTAAAAAAAATATATAAAAAATGCCAGGCATTAGGACAAAGTACTTCAAGTTGTTGTCTGCCTGAACAAGAAGATCTGGACATTCTGAACTTGAGTTCATAGTTTAAAGAGTAGCTACAAATTAAAGCTACTCTTAGTTCTGAAATAAAAGCTTACTTTCTATTCAGCAGCAATAAAGACTTTAATAGCACTAGCTTTAAAAAAAGATTGACATCCAAAGATGGTATATGACTTCTATACGTCTTTTTTCCTTTTTCTAATAAAAGTGAAAAATCTCTACCTCTAACTTTTTATACAGCATGAGAGATGTTCCAAGATTAATCTTATAACACCATTAAGTCTAACAAGGCAAGAACCTTCCTCAGAAACCATGAATTATTATAACATAACTGACATGGAGGAAAAAAACAATTAATTGGATCAAAACACCAGTCTCATGATTTGGTAAATTGATTACCCGCAGCTTATCTTCATCTTCCTCCAGAGGGATTTGCAAACTACAGGCAGTAGCAGGACTGAAACTATCTTCCAGTTATCTGTTCCTAGGGTCAAAGTTTACAGGTGCTGCTCAGCACAGATGCAGGAATTCTGACGATAGGCACAACGGAGCACAGAAGGCAGAGACACATCATTAAGGGAATCTCAACCACGAAAGCAAATGGCCTATTAGTAATATAAGTTGATAATAAATGTTCACATAGGGTTCTGATTCCCACATTGCGAGTTATCCTCTCCATGGGAATGCCTCTCCCTTGAGAATCACTCTCAAAGTACTTCAGCAACCCGCTGTAAATGCGTGCTAGTACCCCTAGATATGATATGTGCACAGAGGCAACACAATATCCAAAGGAGAGAATGTTTTTTAATTACTGGAACTTATAACATCCACCCCTTTCCCTACCTTCAAGACCGAAGACAAGCCAAAATCAGTTCTGCTCTTGCCATGCCTCTAAGCAGGAAGCTACACACTTCTAACACGTTTTGCAGGCATACATTTTAGATTACTTATCTCTCTTATCTCGGTAATTGCTACCACACCCTATTAAAAGTCTCCCAGTGGTTAATGAAATGCCACATATCCCAAACATTGAACTGCAATATTGCAAGCAGGTTTCCACAATGTAAGCTTCTGAGTTTCAAGCAGTGTCCTTTCCTATCCCTGTAAGGTACAGAAGGACAGTCAGGGACAAGTCTGGTTGTGTGCCATGTGTATTTCTGAGACACTGGCATAATACCCGCAAGTGAAAGAGTTCCTGAAGATCTACGTCAATAAAGCAGTGCAAGGAATTCCTCACCATGCAAAACACCAACAGGCAGAATACCATTCTATCAGATCTACGTTCTTGGAGTAAGTGGAAATGAAATGCCACCAGTTTCTGGTTTGTTTCAAGCATTAGCACATCATAATCATCGTATCTACTACTGAAAGCAGAATTACATAAAACAACTCAGGTGGGTGCTCTGGTTTCTCTTGTGTCTGTTTTTCCATCTCCTTTTTCCTAGGCTCAACACATTCCCTTTCCTCTTAAATGACAAGCGCACAAGTATAGTTACCTAAATCCATAAAAACATTTTTCCTCAGCAACCAGGCTTTCTAGACAATTAGTTCATGCAGGACCATTTTCAGGGCAGAAAGAAGGCAGCAAGTGGAACTTGGATAGATATATCATTTAAGAAAAGCATGAAAGAGAAAAACTTTGAAGACAATAGATAGAAGATAAAACAGGAATCTGGAAACAACCAGTAGGATGCAAAGCAAGCAGAATCAAGAAGGAAGCAGTGAAGGGAAAAGCAATGCAACCCTGAAGTATCAGTCTGAAACACATAAAGAATAGCTAAAAACTTAGCTTTTCTTTTCTCTGACGGTGTAAGCAGTATGACTGTAGAGAAGATTATATGCACTTTAATTTATCAGATGATTCCTTATGAGTCATATTCAAAGCAATGTAAAACTTCTCCCACAGTATTAGTGTTATTGTAGGCCCCTACAGCTTTTCCTTTCTTTGTTCTAACAACTTCCAAACTTCAGGGTACTGCTTTGACAAACCCATTACACATACCTGTTTGGAAGGTAGGATTTGCTCCAGGATACATATTAGGGGAATAGGCAGGAGCAGCTGCTGCATAGCCCATTGGGAAGCCAGCTAGAAGGAAGAACACATCAAAGTTATTTTGCAGAATGAATGCACAGTCTAACTAGACTTTACTCTCAAAGATTCGCGCTGTACATCTTTTAACCGAGATGAGCTAACAGATGGCCTTCAATCACTCCTCTCCAAATAAAACACTGGGCTCCTCTTCTCCCAAACCACCTGAATAGCTGAATGCTAAATGAAGGGAACAGCTAAGGAGTCACAAGTGCCATACTCCCTTAAATCCCTGTTTCAGTGAATTGCAAAGCTGTCCAAGCAGCTCCCAAGTTAGTTGGACAACAAATTTTTGTGCAACTATTCAAACTCCCTCCTCCCAGAGCTGTAAAACTCGATGTACATAAAATATTTATCTGAAGAGACTTTTCCACAGAAATCAGTCCCTTGAAGTCAGCCCGACTCTGAGTGCCCATATTGGAGATAGCACAAGTAAAGAATACAAAGCAACCTTAAGCAGTCCAAAACACTTGTTGCATTTGACATAAATTTGTTATTACACCTGGGTATCAAACAAGCTCACCAGTTTCAGCCATGTACTGTGACAGTTAACAGTGAAAAGTTATTCACTGAGGTACAGACAAAGTGATAGGCAAACACTTCTACACCAGAGTACAAGAACCACTAAGGCTGAACTTTATGATATACCGGCCTCCAACACAGAGCAAAAACCAGCATTAGCAAAAGCTACAGTTACTTGAAAGATACTAAGTTTGTTTACATCGTAATAAGTGAAAGTGCTGAATCAATCACAGCTATTATTTTTTCCAGGGACTAATTTACATTATTCCAAACTATAAAACTGAGTATTTAGAAAGACATAGTTACTACCACATTTTGTTACCATCATCTAAAGACTTCAAATTCTCCAGATAAAAGGCAGCTGGTATTTGCATATTCATTGTCAGGCTTAAGGTTGCTAGTTTTAAACTGCTGTTCAAATTTCAGTGGTTTCTATTTTGCTGTGAATCCCAGAATCCTTTGCAATCACTCCTAACAATAAAAATTCCTTAGCTCATGGCTATATATTCTAACCTGGTTTTGTAAACCACTCTGTAAACGTATCAAGTGATACACACTCGGCACTACTATCAGGTGGTCAGCATGGGTAAGACTAAGAAAAACATTAGGCTTTAAAATCAAAGGTAAAAATAACATATCCAACTCATTTTAACAACGTGTAAGCAGCTCTTAAGATTTCAAATTCATAAGCTATTAGTGAATAGCTTTAGTAGAGCTTTACACCTGCCTCAAACTGCCCACACAGCTGCAACATTATTTAAGTTGTATATGTTTTCAGTCCTCTCCTCTTTCTTCACGGTTTATTATAACAGAGCACTCTGAGCTGCTCTGGAAACAAGTTGCCTGCGAAAAACAGTCGACAAGCAGTTCTAACTTCTACACAGAACTTTCATCCATGTGAGAATGTCTTCATATTGACTCCTTATTACTGTAAACCCATCCAACCGCCCCCAAAAGCAGTAGTATAATATAAACAGCTACTAAATATGCAACAGCTTTAGAAACAGGGCCTCTAAACGATACATTCCACCTATCAGCATGTTCATTGCTCTCTATTGCCACGTAACCCATGTAAATTCAGTGGTTCCAAAAGAAGAATCTGTAGCTTTTAATTTCGGAGAGGCAAAGAAGTAAGACAGTGATGCAACAGGGCTTTAAAAAAACCCTAAAGTGCAAGTCTACTTTTCATTTTACATAGCGTGTTTCATATTTCTCCCACAATCTTCAAGCCTGCAGCAGGTGGCTCAGCAAGTTATCCGTAAAAGTATAGTTCTGTACACCTTACTAAGCTGAATTTAAGGGTCAGGGTGGTGTAAACTCAAGGACTTCACTGCTGTAAGGAAGAATTTTGAATGATCAACTTGTAGCATGACATTTAAGGCACTTCTACAACAATTCTACTTCAATTCCATATATTTTAGTTATGCTAATTTACAACTAAGAGGAGACTGGCTAAATACAGCACTTACATAATTCAACATGTAGTGTAACAGTAGAATAAAAGATCAGAAGTTGTAATGTTGTTTAAGCTGCTATTTATGAATCCACAATAGTTTATCTTCCCAAGTAAATTAATGTACCACTTAAATTAGTACAAACAAGAATTTCAATGCAATGTTTAAATGGTTATAAGCACAAATGAAACCCTGGTTAACATAAATCTGTGTTCAGAAAATGAATAAAGATAAAAACACAAAGTTATATTTAAATAATTCATAATACACTTTATCTAAGTAAAAGAAAGTCTTGAAAAAGCAATCTATTATGAAACAATTATAAAAACAATTGTACTGTTACTGATATTAATTAGTGAACCACTGCTGATTGCCTTATTATAAAATTACAGTAGCTCATAAAACTAAGACAGTTACAGAGAATAAAACCATCCTTTGGGACATATGGTTACACAGCACCTGCTTTACCATTTATTACTGCACCGTTTCAGTCACTCAACAGATTTAAAAATATTGCAACACAGATTGTTTTCCCCCTCATAAATACTGTAGAAATCAAGCAATGTACACTAGTTCAAGGAAAAAATTAAGAAGTACTTGAAAAGCAAAAATAAAAATGAAAAGGTTTTAGAGACAATCAAGCGAACAGTAAAAAAAATTCTTTTATGCACCAGCATTCAGAAGAAGGAACACAGAAAAGCGAACAAGGGGAATTCCAGTATGCTACCTAACCTGTAAAACAAACTTAAAACCTGTAAATGCCAGTGAAAAATACAGTACGACTACAATGAACATCAGCAGTAATGGCACAGAATGTTTTCCAGCTCCCAACCAGCAAAACCGACTAAAAATTAGAGAACAGCCGCCCTGTAAAAGCTGCAAAAGTTTAATTGGTTACGATACATTAAAATCGGAGCTGAAAGATTGTCCAGCCTCTCCCAGGATGGAGTGACTCCCTTACCCCAAAAAACAGGAGAGACAAAAAAGACCGCACCAAGACATACTGCTTGAAATGCGTCAGAGAGGCACACAGCCCTTCTCTTTGGCCTTCTTGGAAAGTTGCGTTCGCATCCAATTACTGTCTTATCCAACCTCAGAACTATGGGGCATCAGAAACAAAGCCTGCTCACACACATCAGGAGATTAGGGGCGAAAAAAAGCTGGTCAGAAACTTGAAAGCCAAATGAGTAGGAGAGAAAGCATCAAATACATCCAATTTCTGTTTTAAAAACATTTTTTTGGCCACTTCCTTGGTCCTACCTTTGATGCTATGCTTTGGGCAGCCATAACACAGATAGCACAAACAAGAACTAGATGATAGAAAGGTTAACAGCGCCAGCCAACTAGCAGCAAAAATAGACTGACTCCTCTTCTTGCAGGGCATAATTATTAGAGCTCCTAAAATAAGCTGCTTTGGAAGAGATGCTGAAGTTAGAAATATAACAGAACAACTGACATCACTCTTGAAATGTCACTTTTTAAATTTAACACCCCTCCACCCCACTCCCAAAACAGATTACCATAAGCCATCCATAAGGGACTATTTCTTCTTGATTGCAAACAAAGATCAGTGTAACTGAAACTCATCGAAAACAGTTGCTTACCTGGATAACCGATTCCTTTGGCATTTGCATAGGGAACCCCAGAAGATCCAGGGCTATATACAGGATTCATGATTTCAGTAACTGAGTCAGGGGAAAAAAGAAAAGAAAATAGGTACTTAATCAACTATAGGGAAAGCATTAAATCTCAGCAATAAAAATGGAACTAGAAATGGGGGAAAGTGTATCAGAAGAAAAAGGAGCAGAGGGAAAACCAGCAATTCCACTCCTCATCAATATTAAAACTGCAGCTACAAGCAAGAGTGAGTCACTGTAGAAGTAAGTTTGGAAGCATCACAACCCTCAATCAGCTAGAGAACGTCTCCGGAATGAAACATTCCTTGTTGCAGAGCACACTTTTCAAATATTTCCATCCCTAAGAGTTCCTGCATAGCACACACATCCATAATGCTCGGAAGCAGCTTCTATGCATTGGACTTCTCCCTCTATGTCATCTATCAACCACTTCTTGTCTATCTGCCACCCATTAAGCTTAGTTCTGTGTTCTTTCCTGAAACACCTAGGCAAAGGATGCAAATTCTTATGGCCCATTACTACTGGCATTTCCAGCCCAGGATTCCAGTCCTTTACCAGCACTAAATTTTTCAACCATTAACAACCCAGGCAAGTGACAGAAGACTTTCTGTATTAACCAGCCAGCTCACATTTGGTTGGTTGGCTATCTTTTGCTAGGTTCTTCAGAGCCTGCGACAGCTGGGGCCAGTCATTTCCAAATTGTGGATTCACACACCAAAAAGGCACCTACAGCTAGCACTGCTGGCAGGAACAAACCAACCTCCAGTCTTAAAAATGATCTTGCAGGTAAACAACCAGGAAAAACAAAAATAGCATTGAAGATGCTTCTCAATTTTTTTTAGTACATTTAGGTACTTCAAGGAGTATAAAATCCTGCATCACAGCTTACCAGCAAGCCCACCACAGACCTCTTACAAGAATACTCTTCACAACAACTTCTCTAATATTTTAGGAAAAAATCCCCCTATTTTAACGCTAGTGTCTTTAATTATCTGATTTTCTGCATTTATTTATAGATTTACCACCTCTCTTCCTACAAGTGCTGATTTTTCACTACTAATAGCATGCCAAGAGAGCACACTACGGAACCAGACTTCATTATTGACTGTTAATATCTGATACTTGAGTCCCTTCCTCTCCTGCATCTCAAGATGCTGCCTTACTTAGATGAACAGAGTATTAAGCAGCTTAATAGAATTTTGTAAAGGAAGTTTATGAAGCAAGAAAAAAATCATAATTACACGTGCAATGCTTTAGTTACAGAATACATTATGGCAGGAATCTGAGTTTATCAGTATAGCTGCACTGATAAACCTATGTTAAGTGACTGTATAAAACAAAGAGTTTGCTTTTTAAAGTAACACTAAAACCAGCTCTGTGCCAAAAGTTTTAGCTGCACTCAGTACACATTTGTGCAGAACTAGACAACAGAAAGTAAGTGCTGTCAGAAAGTTTATCATCAGGTTTCACAAAACACTCGAACTCGAGGTAAGAGAATTACAGGATTCACCAGCTTCTTGGACTTCCTACACACACTTAAGAATAATACCAACTTAAAAAGAATTGCTTCTATTTTTCCGAGCTTCATACTTGATTACATATCAAGACAACAGAATCCATTAAGAATGAACTAAAAGCCAAACACCCTGCCATTTACATTACTTAGTATAAAGAAAGTTCCCCAGAGCAGCATGTTTTAATCACCTGACCAACATCAAAAAGCAGTCTGACACAAATCTCTTTGGAAATGTTCTACAGCAAACTAGTCGTCTTCAACTATACAGCATAATTTTCCACTGAAGCCCCGTGGAGTTCTAGAGGCTGGAGTTCTCTGCTAAGCCATAACCAACAGGTATATTTTGCATTTCACCATAGCAAGCCTGTTCTTTTCTCCCATGCTTTCTTCTGCGTATCCTCCTTCCTAAATAAGGACCCTCATTTACTTGAAAACCTCCAGTCTGTTCCCTTAATATCTCCCTGCATTTCTTCCTCATTTGCATCTCTGCTACTCTTTCAATGTTGATTTTGTCACATCTTGTCTCTAAACTTACAAAACCCATAAGAGGTTCAAGCTTTGTTTCAGTACCAGTGCTTCAGTACCTACAAATATGCTGCTCCTCCTTGCAGCCTCTACAGGAATTAGGAGGAAAGATCCGCTAACAAGACAGACAGACAGGATTGGAAAACAAGCCAAAGCATTCTGTAAATATCTGTGTAAAATATAAAAAAATCCCGAACTACAAGAAGTCAGCAACTGCAGAGGAACATAAGGACATATATTCTGGAGGATGACTTAGGAGCCATACAAAGCTGAAAAGGTACAGAAAACACACAGAAAAGGTCAGACAACTCATCAGACTTAATCTCAAAGGAAGTGCAGACTGAGAAAGGAATTCAACTTAAGTAATGGTGAAAAAACCCTACAGCACGGAGAGCCTGCAACCTGGCTCTTACTGGAAACGATGTCAGCTGCCACTTCAAATGCATCCACACTCTGAAATTCCCAGATGTACATAAACGTACACACACACGTATTAATTCAGCTTTGGCTGAACAGGTATGTACTTTCACTGCTCCTGCTTTCACCCCTGAGAAGCAAGTAGAGATCTACCAGCCTACAAAATTGCTTACAGTTTTTGTAGTGCAGACAAAACTTCAGATCACTCCTAATTAAAAATAATTATTTTCAGGTCTTCTCTGAAGGTCCCAACATGTGTGAGTATAATTACACAGTATTACCCAGTGGCTGCAATCATCCCACTCGTACCGTAATTTTACTTGGAAAGGCATCTGTTATATTGAAATACGGAACCTCGCAGTCCACTTTCCCTGTAATGCTAAAACTCCACATCAAACACTAGGGAAAATGGTATAAAGCGAGTCCAGAGAACAACAGCTTTAAACCCTTCTGTTGGCATCCCCTCCAAAGCATTCTCATGTTAATGTATATGTAAATAAGCACCTACTGTCCATCATCTGTATATAAATTGTACAGAGTCAACTGTATACAAATTACAGTTAACTAATCCTTTCAGCTGGAATGAAGGTAATCATACTGGATGCTCCAATTAAAGATCATGCAAGCATGCTTGGGAAGCGCAAAAGCTTCACCTTTCACTCTTGCTAAAGCCAAACAATCAAACCCAGTTTTGATCAAGCCTCTTAAATATCATCCTGGTACAGATACCGGGACAATCATCCTCCTCTTAAACCCATGTGTCAGAAAGCTGAGCACAAAGGCCAATCACTACTAATGCTGAAGTTCTAGCACTTCCAATCACATATGGATTTGCACATAGCTTTTCTAGCTACACTCGGAATAAGCGCGTTTCTAGGAAATTCTGCTTTTAGAAATCGCTTCACACAGAAATATACAAAAACCCACAGATCAATGCAAATCCTGTAAAAGAGACTGCACATTCCTTTGTAAGAGACACATTTTCTTACTGTTCATTTTTAAGGCTGTGCAGAAACGCTATCTGAACAAGATCCGCTGAACGCATTTTGTGCTCCTTTCTTTGACAATTCCATCATAAGAGATAGGAAGATTCTCCAAGTGCCTTGCCTGAAGCCTGCTACTGTGGTCCACTAACGCTTTTCGTTTTAGAACCAGAGCAGACTCACAGTAAATCATTATAGTATTTACCATCTATCCATCCTGAAATACTTTTAGAATGCTGTTTACAATAAAACCGTACAAATGCCCTGGTTTCCAGTCACATACCATTTCTTAATCGAGTTAATAACCATCTTAGTAACATTCTACATTTCACTCATTTCATTTCCAGTCAAAGTTTAATAGAAGTAAAATACAGTTCCTAAATGCCTGGTAGTTCATAATGTAAAAAAAGTCTTTTTCTCTGCTAAGTAACACAGAAACAAGTTGAGGATGCTTCAGGTGTTCAAATAACTGACAACAATTAAAGTCTTAGCTGCCTTACATTCTGTTAAAACTTCAGCCACCACAACAGGTCCTTTGATGCAAACCTAGCCTGGATAACGGGGACTTTTGTCACAATTCCACTAAAAAAAGGGATTTATATCAGCAGGCATTCAGCACTTCATGAAGTCCAAAACCAGACACATCCCATGCTGCACTGGTATATGCAGGTAGCACGTACTTCTTCCATTCGTCCAAGGCCTCAGAAAAGGTCACTGGAGTTCTACTGGGAAGCAAGCTGGAAACAGGGCACAGGCTTATGGTAGTCCATGACCGAAGCCAGCTAGAATCAATTATTACACAGGACTGCCATGCTTCTGGCCAGCAATCCCACTCCCTGCACCGGGACAGCACAGGCACACTCACCTCTCACTATGTTACGTCAGTTAAGTCAGAATTCAGGCAGAATTCTGCCAGAGTTTTGGGGGCAGGGCGTTGCTGTGTTTTCTTCCTACCAGCTTGAGAGAGCTGAGACATCACCACATGGCTAAGACAGCACCAGTTCCAACGCAAGGAAGGAAGCAGGACTGGATAGTGGCAGAACAGACTGAGTGTGCAGAGCCACAGCCTGGAAAAGGACAGTTAACAGCTTTGCCGAAGGTTGATACGTAAAGTAAAATACAAAGCTGGAACCACCATTCATGTGCAAGTCTTCCTCCCCTGCTTCAGTTACAAGCTGGTTTTGTCATAAAAGAATGAGACCCCTTACTTTTTATTATTTTAAGACTACAAAGGAATAGAGCAGTTCATGCTTTTTAATACTTTCTAATGAAAACAATTCTCACCTCTAAGCCTGTTCTACATGTGGTTTGTCATTATGGGGGTTTTGTGTTGAAATACACACACATTAACACCCGCACTACTTGTCCCCACTACCAGTAAGGACAGAGACAATATGATCTACACTAAACAGAATTAGTTCTGTATGTTGTTGACAAAAAGAAAACCTATATCAAAATTTAATACTAAGAGCCTGCTCGTAAACTAACTTCATTTGTACATTAGTGGCACCGCTCTGTTCTTCACCTCCCTGACCAGAATATTAACAAAACCTTTTTTCTTCAAAAAACAACACTACCTATGGAAAGCTCAAACAAACAGCCCGGCATTTCTCAAAGCCTACAATTTCTGTTGTTGCTACCACATAAGGGGATAAAAGTTATCAGCTGCAATTCTTGCATCTCCTGCATAACTTTGAGACTGTATACGTTCTTATTTCCAAGAAGTGGAGCAGTGCAGCAAAATCATCAGTTCCTCATGGGAAAAGCGTCACCAGCCTGTTTACTGCCAAATTTAGGGAAAGTTAATCAACTAGGAGAAATAAAAAAAATCACATTGGAAAAATAAAACTTCACTTCATGAAGGAGTCATTCACAATGTTTTTGTTAAATCCTGAAGCTCTGCTTCGTCCTAAATTTTCACCCTACAAAGCCTCTTCATTAAGTCCATTTTCAGTTTATTCCTTGTTCCATTTTGAAACAAGATGAAGCTGTCACAACTTTCAAATTAAGGCAGAATCTCAAAAAGTCTCCTAATTTCTCCTGCTTTCTAACTTGAAAGTTAAAGTCTGTAATTACCACCACAGACATGCAGGTTGGAAAGCATGGCTTATAGCAGCATGGAATTTTCATGGTACTAACAGTTACACATTTTACAGTAAAATCACTTTAGAGCAGACAGAAAGTCTGGTCAAATCAGGTAACATGCACACGACTACTGAATACTGAAGAATAAATTAACTAGGCCCTCCTCACGCAGAGAGCTGTACACTTCCCCACACTGAAAACCCAACTTTTACATTCCTCTGTGCACAGATTCCGTTCTTTGGCTGGTGTTTATGGTTTGGCTCCAGATGTTGAAGAAAAGCTCTGAAAGTATGGTTTGCACCAGGCCTTTTTCCTTTTTGTCTCCCAACTCTCCCTAGAAGCTACAGACGACTGAGACGTTATTTCTGTTCCCAGCTCCCTGGTTCAAAGGTGACAGGACAACATGGAGCCACACAGAGAATCTCACTGATGCTGTTGAGGTGAAACCCAACTGGCTACCCCAAATTCATGGATTTCTGTGAATTACAGAATGGTTTGGGTTGGAAGGGAACTTGATATCCATCCAGTTCCAACCCCCTTGCCATGGGCAGGGAACACCTCCCACTGGATCAGGGGGCTCCAATCCCCATTAATCCTGGCCTTCAACACCTCCAGAGATGGGGCAGCCACAGCTTCCTTGGGCAACCTTCCCCACCACCACAGGAAAACATTTCTTCCCCAAGATCTCATCTCATCTCAATCTCCCCTCCTTCAGGTTAAAAACATTCTTCCTCATCCTATCCCTGCACTCCCTGATCAAGAGCCCCTCCCCAGCTTTCCTGGAGCCCCTTTCAGTACTGGAAGTTACTCTAAGAGTTTCCCCAGAGCCTTCTCTTCTCTAGGCTGAACAACATCTGTCCAGTTCCACCCCCCTGCTACGGGCAGGGACACCCCCCACTGGATCAGGCTGCCCAAGGCCCATCCAGCCTGGCCTTAAACACCTCCAGGGATGGGGCAGCCACAGCTTCCCTGGGCAACCTGGGCCAGGGCCTCCCCACCCTCAGCGTGAAGAATTTTTCCCTAACGTCTAATCTAAATCCTCCCCTTCCAATTTAACGCCATCCCTCCTCAACCCATGCCCTTGTAAAACCCCCTCCCCAGCTCTCCCGGAGCCCCTTTCAGCGCTGGAAGCTGCTCTGAGGTCTCCCCGGAGCCTTCTCTCTTCCAGGCTGAACAACCCCCACCCCCTCAGCCCGCCCCGCACGGGAGCCGCTCCAGGCCTCCGTCCCCGCCGTGGCCCGCTCTGGCCGCGCTCCGGGCGCTGCGGGGCCCGGGCCGGGCCGCACTCACCGGGCGGCGCTGGCGGCTGCTGCGCGGGGCGGGGTCGGGGCCGCGGCTGCTCCGCGCCCGGCGCTCCGCTCGCTGCGCACCGCGGGGCGTCACTTCCGCCGCGCGCGTGACCGGAAGTCGCGTCTCCCCCCTTCACACCCTTCCCCCCCTCCCCCCCGCCATGAGGCATCGCGAGAGCTGCAAAGGGCGGCGCGAGTGCCAGGGCAGGCCGAGCATCCAGGGCAGGCCCAGCACCCAGGCCAGGCCCGAGCCCAGGCCCGGTTCAAACTCAGCCCCAGTCCCAGATCAAAGCTTAAGCTCAGACCCAGCCCCACATCAAAGATCAAGCTAAGCCCCAGCACCAGCTCCAGCTTAGCCCAGCCCAGCACCCAGGCCCAGCTCAAGCTCAGATGCAGACCCCGGTCAAGCGCAGACCCAAGTGAAGCTGAAGCTTAGCCCTAGACCCAGGTCAAGCTCAGACCCAGGCCCAGCCCGACCTCAAGCTCAGATCCAGCCCCAGCTCAACCTCAGCCCCAGACCAAGCCCAAACTCAATCCCAGCTCAAGCTCAGCCCCAGCCCCAGCTCAATCCTCAGCTCAAGCTCAGCCCCAACTACAGCTCAGCCCCAGCCCAGCCCCAGCTCAGACCCAGCTTTTCTAGACACTTGAGCTCAGTATAAAACCCAAACCGGTGAGCAAGGCAAGCTGAACTTTATCACAGAATCATGGAATGTTTTGGGTTGGAAGGGTCCTTAAAGCCCATCCAGTTCCAACCCCCTGCCATGGGGAGGGACACCTCCCACTGGATCAGGCTGCCCAAGGCCCATCCAACCTGGCCTTGAACACCTCCAGGGATAAGGCAGCCACAGCTTCCCTGGGCAACCTGGGCCAGGGCCTCACCACCCTCACAGTGAAACATTTCTTCCTAAAATCTGATCTCAATCTCCCCTCTTTTGGCTTAAAACTGTCCCCCGGGTCCTGTCCCTGCACTCCCTGATCAAAAGCTCCTCCCCAGCTTTCCTGGAGCCCTTTTCAAGTACAGGAAGGCTGCCATGAGATCTCCTGGAGCCTTCTCCAGGCTGAACAACCCCAGCTCTCTCCTGTCGCTATGGCTTAGGTCAGGGTGTGTTCTAACCAACCCTCCATTCTCCAGCTGATGGGTGGGAGACAACCTTACAGCGCTTAAATCAGACCTCTCAAGGTCATGATTTGACCCTCACACAAAACACTTGGACTTCTCATCTTAGAAGATCTGGAACGAATGCTCTGGTAAAGCACTAAGAGTCTGCTGAGGGTGGGACAAGATGCCCAGAGACTGTGGACACAATTGAACATGCAGCAAGACAGCAGAGTGACAGTCACGCACAGTTGCTATTATGGCTCCTTAAGAAAGGACACATGAAGCTGCATGTGCTTGTGCCAAAAGCTCAAACCAAGACAATGCTCAGCACTGTCAACAATTGTTATGGAAAAGTAGTTTAGCAAGCATCTGGAGGCAGCCCAGACAGAGCAGATTTGTCCAGGGGGAGTCTGTGCCAACAGTGCCAGTAATTCAGAGGTCTTCCTGACAGGCACAGTGGCTAATACTCAATCATAGAATCATAGAATCATAGAATCATAGAATCATAGAATAGTTTGGGTTGGAAGGGACCTTAAAGATAATCCAGTTCCAACCCCCTGCCATGGGCAGGGACACCTCCCACTGGATCAGGCTGCCCAGGGCCTCATCCAACCTGGCCTTGAACACCTCCAGGGATGGGGCAGCCACAGCCTCCCTGGGCAACCTGGGCCAGAGTCTCACCACTCTCATGGTGAAGAAATTCTTCTTTATATCAAGCCTAAATCTGCCCCTCTCCAGTTTGTATCCGTTCTCCCTCGTCCTATCACCAGAAGCCTTTATGAACAACCCCTCTCCAGCTTTCCTGGAGCCCCTTCAGGTACTGGAAGGTTGCTCTAAGATCTCCTCAGAGCCTTCTCTTCTCCAGGCTGAACAACCCCAACTCTCTCAGCCTGTCCTCGTATGGGAGGTGCTCCAGCCCTCCGATCATCTTTGTAGCCTCCTCTGGACCCATTCCAACAGCTCCATCTCCTTCTTATGTTGAGGATTCCAGAACTGGACACAATCCTCCAGATGAGGTCTCAAGAGGAATAGAGGGGCAGAATCCCCTCCCTCGCCCTGCTGACCACACTGCTTTGGATGCAGCCCAGGACACAGTTGGTTTCTGGGCTGTGAGCGCATGTTGCTGGCTCATATCGAGCTTCTCATTGATCAGCACCCCCAAGTCCTTCTCTGCAGGGCTGCTCTCAATCACATCCTCCCCCATCGTGTACTGAAAACAGGAATTGCCCCGACCCAGGTGCAGGACCTTGCACTTGTTGAACCTCACGAGGTTCGCAGAGGCCCACTTCTCCAGAGTGTCCAGGTCCCTCTGGATGACATCCTGGATGTCAATACTGCTCACAAGCAGACTGCCAGCACAACAGCAAATACATTACTAAGTGATCCCAGGTGGCACATGAGTACCTGAGCGAGCACGCTGCTGGGGAGAGCGATACCAGCATCACAACCAAACAAACCACAGCGGGTTGGAGGCGAATGGCTGAGCATCCTGTCTCTGGTGAGAAATGGTGATCGCGCTCCACAGTGCTGTTCTGGGCAGCAGCCCTGCTGCTCTAACCCACCGCAGTCTGGATACACAAGTGTTACGGATTAACCAACTCCTCCTTTAATTCCAAAGGATGACAATAAAAGTTGCCAGATGCTGTTAGATGAGAAGCTCAACATAGGCCAGCAGTGCACACTTGCAGCCCAGAAAACAAACTGTGTCCTGGGCTGCATCAGAAAAAGTGCAGCCAGCAGGTCCGGGGAGGGGATTGTCCCCCTCTACTCTGCTCTTGTAAGATGTCACCCGGAGCCTTTCCTTCAGTTCTGGAGTCCTCAACACAGGAAAGGCATGGATCTCTTGGAGCAAGTCTAGAGGAGGCCATGATCTGAAGGCTGGAGCACCTCCCATATGAGGACAAGCTGAGAGAGTTGGAATGGTTCAGTCTGAAGCTCTGGGGAGACCTTAGAGCAGCTTCCAGTGCTGAAAGGGGCTCCAGGAAAGCTGGGGAGGGGTTCTTGATCGGGGAGCACAGGGATAGAACAAGGGGGAACGGTTTTCAGCTGAAAGAAGGGAGATTGAGGTGAGATCTTGGGAAGAAATGTTTTCCTGTGATGGTGGGGAGGCCCTGGCCCAGGTTGCCCAGGGAAGTGGTGGCTGCCCCATCCCTGGAGGTGTTGAAGGCCAGGTTGGATGGGGCTTGGAGCAACCTGATCCAGTGGGAGGTGTCCCTGGCCATGGCAAGGGGGTTGGAACTGGATGGTGTTGAGTTTCCTTCCAACCCAAACCATTCTATGATTCTATGAAAATGTAAAAGTGATAATGTTTTTGGTAGCAGAACTGCAAATTGATTCAGAGCTTGCTGACATTTCTGACGGGTAGATTACTCTTTTTCAATTATCCTCAGATGTCTTCCGCTTATCCTAACAGGCTTTCCAGAAACATGAAGTGACATTTATCAATCATGCTGGTCAGTCGCTGAGGAACACTGCTGGAGTCAACAGGGAGTTGGTGCATTGACTCTAGCTGCATTGAAAACAAAATGCTACCCTTAGTGTCTAGGCAGGAATGAAAGTATTTGTGACCCAGAAATACTGTCTTCATCATTACCGTACAATCCTTTGCCTCTAAGTGTAGTTTGTTAGGGTAAGAGGAGGGAGACTTGTCTGGACAACGAGAGGCCAGACCTGCTGTAACCACAGTAATGATACAAAGAATTGCTTAGCAGATGCAGTCTTAGACACTTCAAAAATGTTGTAGGGGTCTCAATTTTTAGAAATGAAGTGATGATGAAGGCACTGCAGGCAAAGGACCCATCAATTGTGGGATGGTATTTGCTCCAAAATTAATTCCTATGTTTTGTCAAATGTTCCATAACATTTGAAACACTCCACCCCCCTCTATTCTGCACTGCTATTCCTCTGCTATCTTTTGTCTCATCTGGAATTGCTGGAACTGCTCTGGAAGTCCGTGGTCCCCCCAACCTGCAGCTGCTCCAGGAAGAAGCAGATAATGGACATGGCTGGCTACCACCCAGTGGCAATCAGCAGCTATTGCAATAGAATCATAGAGTCGTAGAATCATAGAATGGTTTGGGTTAGAAGGCTCTGTGAAGGCCATCCAGTTCCCTGCAGTGAGCAGGGATATCTTCAACTTAATCAGGTTGCTCAAAGCCCCATCCAACCTGGCCTTGAATGTTTCCAAGGGTGGGGCATCCACGACTTCTCTGGGCCAGGGCGTCACCAGCCAGCCTCACAGGAAAACAGTTCTTCCCGAGACTCCATCTCAATCTCCCCTCTTTCAGCTTAGAACTGTTCCCTCATCCTGTCCCTGCATCCCATTATGAAGAGCCTCCCCAGCTCTCCTGGAGCCCCTTTCAGTACTGGCAGCTGCTCCAGAGGCTTCTCTTCTCCTGGCTGAACAACCCCAACTCTCTCAGCCTGTCCTCGGATGGGAGGTGCTCCAGCTCTCAGATCATCTTCCTGGCCTCCTCTGGACTTGCTCCAACAGATCTATGTCTTTCCTGTGTTGAGGACTCCAGACATGTGAGAGAGAAAACATGTTAAGAACTTCATAATGATTTCAAACAAACATCTGAAAGTCAAGAAATAATACAAAATTAAGGGCAGACATGAAATCAAACAGAATATGTAAAGTGTGTAAATATTAGGGTCCTACAATCAGCTTAGCTCTATGCTGTTATTACACAGATAAATATAAACCTACGAGGTAAAATCATTAATCTACTGGTTAGGTTTCTCTCCAGCAGAGGCCAATTTTAAGCCACTCTGTCCTATTGATAAACCCGTAGATAGCTTTATAAGTATGTAGTTGCTCAAACGTAGAGCAAATAATAAGGAAGCCTGTATTTCCTATGTTCCTGCTAGTTAAGAGCTTGTAACACAGAGCATCCTGGCATTTAGTGGGCTTTACAACTGTTCGTTACTTTGTGACCTATTTTAATGATGCAGTTCATTGATTTTGCTGAATTTGTTGAAAGCACTATCAATCTCTTTCAGTTCTAGAAGCGGAGGAGAGGTGCTGCCCAGACCTATTGGCCATTAGTGGTCCCTGTGGCTGAGGGTACACCTGCTCTGTTTTTAGAATGCTCTAAGACACTGGGAGCGTCTACTGATAAAACTGACAAACTCTTTTTTTAGGATTGAACAATAAAAATTCTACACGGAACTAGTTAGATTCCAATCCCCCACCCCCATCTTCAAGATGAGTAAACTGTTCATGTTTAACATTATTCAAACTGGTATCAGTAGAATGTTTTGCAATTCCCAGGGAGTGCTATGGAATACTACATTCAATCTTATCCTATATTTGCCAGAATCAAGAGTAAGAATAATAGCACTTAGAAAAGGAAGCCAATTTGTATTCTCTGTCACTGATCTGTTGTTTTTTATGTGATACCTATGTTTTGCAGAGGACAAAGAAGTAGGGTTAATTCAATGTTGTGAAGAAGCAAAGAAAAATAATGTTATCACTTTGATATATTAAACAAAAAATATCTGTTCATATATTTACCCTTTTTCATTTGTTGATTACTAAAGTGAAAGAGTTTATTTGATCTTATTTATTATTTGAGTCATCTCCTCATGATGAGCAAGAAGTTCAGAAGCCCCTGTTCCAGCTACTGGAAATTATGGAACAGCACTAGTACAGGAATATGGCATCCAGCTCTGGAGCCCTCAGCACAGGAGGGACATGGACCTGTTGGAGCGAGTCCAGAGGAGGCCTCAAAACTGATCAAAGGCCTGGAACATCTCCCCTGTGAAGAGAGGCTGAGAGAGTTGGGGTTGTTCAGCTTGGGGAAGAATCTGAGGAGACCTTATTGCAGCCTGTCAATATTTGAAGATATTGATAATGATATCTGATAAGAAAGATGGGGAAAAGCTTTTTAGCAGGGCCTGTAGCAATAGGACAAGGGATGATGGTTTTAAACTAAAAGAGGAGAGGTTTAGATTTTTTTTTGTGCTGAGGGTGGTGAAACACTGGCCCGGGTTGCCCAGAGAGATGTTGGATGCCCCATCCCTGGAACACTGAAGATCAGGTTGGATGGGGCAACCTATTCAAGCTTGGATAGGTGCAACCTTGATCGATGGAGCAACCTTGATCAATTTGAAGATGTCCCTGCTTACTGCAGGGGGGTTGGACTGGATGACCTTCACGGTCCCTTCCAGCCCAGACTACTCTGTGATTCTATGAAATCACCAAAATGTATTTGCTTTAGTTCAAAAGGCTACCTGTAAAAATCAGAACTATTTCTCGCCTGGAAGAGGCGAGATAGTATGCGTTAAGAAACTGTCTTTGTTAGTTCCTCCTGTGCCCAAAGAAATAGACCTTTGTATATTCTTCAGAAAAGAAAAGGGCTTCATCAGAGTAATATCCTACCTCATTCTCAGTTTCTCCCAATGGATAAAAACTGAGAAGATTGCAATACAGAACACTTACTCGGGTCAAAACCTAAAGCTGTATTCTTCATTTTTCATTTCCAATGACGAGGTGTTCTGGGGATGTAAGGTGGATGCGGTGGAATTGGGAAAGAGATCAAGTTTGCAAGGGATACAGTTTGAGATTGGTGGAAATGGCTTTATTGTTATAAAAACATAGAATCATAGAATAGTTAGAGTTGGAAAGGACCTTAAAGATCATCTAGTTCCAATCCCCCTGCCACAGGCAGGGACACAAACTGCATCCTTACTCTGCAAAGCGTTTAAATGCTTGTTTAAAGTTAACCATATGCACAGGTCTCACAGAGGCATCCTTCTCCCCTTCTTTCTGTTTCTGCATTCACTCTTGTCCCCTGTCTACAATGAACCCAGGCAAAGGCACTTCATGATCAAGCACTGTTCAGCTCTGGAGCAGTGGACTGGTGCCCCCTCAGTCCACTGAGGATGGCACACACCCAGCCAGGCAGTAAGGAGGAGTTCTCAGGGACTAAACGGTGCTGTATGCAGATAGAAATGTTAGCATATTCAAGCTGTGAAGATAAGACTGTGTATATGAAAGATGAAATTTTCCAGAGGACTAAAATGTGGCCAAATTTGGCTTAATTCTTGGCAGGACAGCAAAAAGCTATGTCTGTGGCAGCAAGGCATCACCCATGTGTTCTACAGCCATGTTTCAGGACTTGGTGGAAAAGCTGTAAGAATCTTCTCCATGAAGCCAAAATGTTATCTTCCAGAGCCACATTCTTGGCTCCAATTGAAAAAAGTCAGCTGCAACTTCAAATTATCAGCACAAAAGACAACTCTGGAGCATAAATTGGGCTGAATGGCATTCAACCTGAGCAGCTTCTCCTTGGCAAAGGTGTAAGAAGTTGAATAACAGAGGTTTATAATAGAATGTGCCATTGCCAGACAATGTTCATCATAAATATATGTGTCCATGCAGGTATGCCTGCACGCACGCGTGCACACACACACACACACTTAGGCGCACACATATTACAGTGCTACTGCATCACTGAAGGTTTCATAATGAGAAATATCCCCAAATAATTATATATACTGGCAGTAAAATTATAAGAAGACAGAGTTGGACATTTCAAGTATGTTAAAATTGTGACCAACAATGTTCAAAGCGGCTATGAAGTTAAGTTGGTAGTTCCTATTTACAAATATGATGATTATATGCTGTTACCATGGGAACCTGGAATGGAAAATAAAAAAACACTTCAGCTTCATCTTGAAACTGCTCTGATCAGGAGGAAAAGAGTATCTGACATTCCTCCAGTAGGAGACTAATTGCCCCTCTTAAAGAATGTTCAGTATGTTTCTCCATATTTTTAACTACTAGGCAAAGTTCTAAACCTGCAACCTCATGAAGATAAGGCTAGGATAACAGATACACATATTGTTAGGAATCACAGCACGGTATGATTTATTATTTTTCCTATGCTATTTACTGAAATGGTAACTGTCAAATGTTCTCTCTTCCAAATCTGCTGCGGGTGATTTTGTGTCACCTCTAAGCATATGGCCTGGTAAAGCTCACCAAGTGCAATTTTTCCTTATCTGTGTTTCTGCTTTGACAGTATAATGAGTGAAGCATGCTCTGAGGATGTGACTCATTTCCACCAAAACAAGCTTCCCCAGAACCACAGCAGAGGCAAAGAGATGACCACTGGCCCTGGAAATTTTTAGGGCAATTCTAAATGTGATTCAGTTGGCAGCACAAGCTGAAAAAGTTATTCCTAAATAAAAGGCGTACCCAGTGAGATTGCAGCAAGCGTTAAGGCTGGAAATCAAAGACTACACAGATGGTACCATCTGCCTGTCTCCAGGAGTCGTTCTGGTGCCGAAAAAACCCTTTGGAGACAGATGCTCAGAGCCACAGCAGTGTTTGCAAACAGACACACTGCTACAGCTGCCAACATGGTGCTGGATCCCCTGTCTTTGCTGGGTACCTTTACGCGAGTGGAGCCGGCATATCCAATGTGCCAGGGCTGGACTATCAGCGAGTAAAAGATCTCATTGCCAGAGGCTGCAAGTTCATTAAAGATGTGATTAAAATCCTGATTCCAGACAGAGTTTGAATACAGTAAAAACTGCACCTTTCTGACCTCTATCCCCATCCCCATCTCTGGGGTGAAAGCTGATGTCCGACTCGCCTTGTCCCACAGAGTTTTTCGTTCCAAGAAGGGCAGCAGGCCAATAGCAGCAGATGTGTGGATGTACACCGAAACTTCAGGATGAGTCTTTAAATTTCTTTGATATTAGTTTTTCCTCTTTTATACATGTCTGTTCCTTTTGTTTTACACATCAGCTTACAAGCCAGTAGTTCATTATATATGGACATACAGGGTCCAATTTACATTAGCTGCAATTCTTACCTATTTCATTGGGAATAAGTGTTGTTACTGTTATATGCAAAGAAATGTAATTTGCTAAACTCCTCACCTTGTTACTTTTCTTCCTTTCAGGGACAAATACCTTTCCAAAAGCTCTGCTATTTGACAGCTGACTGCCCTTAGATTTTGTCACTTTTCATAGAATCATAGAATAGTTTGGGTTGGAAGAGACCTTAAATATCATCCAGTTCCAACCCCCCTGCGATGGGCAGGGACACCTCCCACTGGATCAGGCTGCCCAAGGCCCATCCAACCTGGCCTGGAACACCTCCAGGGATGGAGCAGCCACCACTGCTCTGGGCAACCTGGGCCAGGGCCTCACCACTCTCATGGTGAAGAAATTCCTCCTTATGTCCAGTGTAAATCCGCCCCTCTCCAGTTTGTACCCATTCCCCCTCATCCTGTCACCACAAGCCTTTGTGAACAGTCCCTCCCCAGCTTTCCTGTAGCCCCCTTTGGGTACCGGAGGTTGCTCTAAGGTCTCCTCTGAGCCTTCTCTTCTAGAGGCTGAACAGCTCCTGCACTTCTGCTCTGATAGATACTTGTCTCACTCAAATACATGTTTGAAGCACTTAAAGCACAAACATCCACTAAGGTTAAAAAATTCAGCTTGACAGTCCCTAGTCCAAGTGCTGATAATGGCAGAGAGGAAAGTCATGAGTAGTGATTGTAGAAAAGCAGATGATAATTACCTACCAAACATTTCTGACTAGTGGCCTGCAGGACGAGGGAGGTGACTCTGCCCCTCTGCTCTGCTATGGTGAGGCCACACCTGGAATACTGCATCCAGTTCTGGAGGCCTCTGAACAGGAAGGACATGGACCTGTTGGAGCAGGTCCAGAGAGGGCCACAAAACTGATCAAAAGCCTGAAACATCTCCCCTGTGAAGAGAGGCTGAGAGAGACTGAAGAGAGGCTGTTCAGCTTGGAGAAATGAAGGCTCCAAGGAGACCTTATTGTGGCCTTTCAGTACTTCAAGGGGGCTCATAAGAAAGATGGGGAAAAACTTTTTAGCAGGGCCTGTAGCAATAGGACAAGGGATGATGGTTTTAAACTAAAAGAGGAGAGGTTTAGACAAGACTTTCTTTACGCTGAGGGTGGTGAAACACTGGCCCAGGCTGTCCAGAAAGGTGGTGGCTGCCCCATCCCTGGAAACATTCAAAGTCAGGTTGGATGGGGCTCTGAGCAATCTCAGTGCAGGATGACCTTCATGGTCCCTTCCAACCCAAACCATTCTATGAGTCTATGAAATCTTTTCTAAACTGGATTATGTTTGGTATTCTTTCGAACATCCTTTTCCCCTCATGTAACTCATGCCTTAGAGGAAACACAGGACAAAGCTATGAAACATCTTTGATATGAAATTTCAACTGTGTTTAAGAAGACAAAAACCCCACACAAATTAATAATTCTGAGCTCACTGCATTTCTGCAGGTATACAGCAAATTCCAGATACACCCCTCTCTTAACAGCCTCTTGGTACATGACCTTGTGGTACAAATCTGATCAGTTCCATGGAATTGCTCCTGCACTATCCTCCTAATTCATCTGGCTGACCTCAGCATCACCAACTTTTTCTCTGCCAATACAGAAACCTTCAACAGCAAAGATTAAGAACAAAACAAAACTCTCAAACACAAGATCCTTAATACAGACACAGTGGCTACAGCCACGCTGTTCTGGGTTCATGCTTCAATCCAGCTTCTGTTCCCACAGCCACATGACAGCAGGCAGCTGCACTCCCACTGCCCATGCCTTCATCTGCATTCCCGGGAGCCGGCTGCCTCTCCCCAGACTGACAAACTGATGGAGATATGGAGGCATATAGGGTGAGGAAATACAAACTACCCTGATGTTATAGAAGCAGGGCACCTTGCTGGGCTTTGATGAACCAGAGCCTAAAGTGGATACAGGTTTTAAAAAGGAGTGAAATACGAAAACAAAATACTCAATTATCCTCCTAAACAATTATTTTTAAACAAGTCCAAAGTGTGTATGGACAAGCTACTGATAAGCACGTATTGGTAGAGTGCACATCTTCTGAGGGTTGCAGTTCCACAAGTTTTCCATCTAGATAGAATCATAGAATCATAGAATCATAGAATAGTTTGGGTTGGAAGGGACCTTAAATATCATCCCATTCCAACCTCCTGCCGTGGGCAGGGACACCTCCCACTGGCTCAGGCTGCCCAAGGCCCATCCAACCTGGCCTTGAACACCTCCAGGGGTGGGGGAGCCACAGCTTCCCCGGGCAACCTGGGCCAGGGCCTCACCACTCTCATGGTGAAGAAATTCTTCCTTATATTGAGCCTAAATCTGCCCCTCTCCAGTTTATACCCGTTCCGCCTCGTCCTATCACCACATGCCTTTATGAATAGTCCCTCTCCAGCTTTCTTGTAACCTCCTTTCAGCTACTGGAAGGTCGCTCTAAAGTCTCCTTGGAGACTTCTCTTCTCCAGGCTGAATGAGTCCAACCCTCTCAGCCTGTCCTCATACGGGAGCTGCTCCAGCCCTCCAGATAGGCAGTCAGGCATTTCTGATGTGTTGCTGGCTCATAGCAACAGTCCCTCACTAAAATAACAGCTCCTAGAGTGAGAACCTTTCTCTGCACAAATGAGTCAGGATGGGCTTTGTTACACTGGATCTATTCTTTCTGTGAAACTGAGTTTTTAAACAATCAGTAACGTTTTCTCAGCTGCAACAAGCATCTTCCATATATGTGCTGCTCTCATAGCAGTTACACAAGTGACAAGAGTGCTGGAAGATGTAAATCAAAGGAGTATTCTCAGCTGCCCCCATCCCCTTGAAAGCTCTGTTTATTCCCGGGTAAAGTGAGTGCACTTAGTGTTATCACTGACATGAAGATAATTAGGGCTCTGTCCCCATCCTTTCAGTGTACAGCCAGTCCTCTCAGCTGAAGCTGGCAGAGATGATTCCAGCAGTGATGATTGGTTTTTTTCAACTTCACAGTATAAAGAGTGACACCAGGAACCAGATACTCTCTTCCTCCCTAGCTGGCAGCCTTTGGACACAAGTACAAATGGGAGTCCTGTTTCAACTTGGCATTATTTTTGCCTCCATTTTGTGTGAAAGCAAAGGGTTCCTAGGAGGCGAAGGGAATTTTGACTGCGTGGAGTTAAAGAGGAAAAAAATCCATTTGCAAAACCTGACATCCATGTTGTATTTCTGTTCTGGTTGCATTAGATGTGGAAGTGCTGTGTCTTATTCCCATACATGCTCCATGAACAATGTATAAAAGAAAACCGACAAGTTCCTAAGTAAATTGTCAGGGATGCTTTTTACTGTCTCTTAAGGAAAGGGCATCGCTGTAGGTCATCTAATTTTCAGCTCTTTCTGTCATCATCTGCTCTTGAATTCAAAGCACAATGGCATTAATGACATACAGGGTTCGGAGATAAAAACAAAGGGGAAGCCTGCAGGTCAATTAGCAGCACAACCTGGCAGTGACAGCAGCCAGTCCTCAAAGCCAGATGGTGCCAAAAATGACTATTATGGTGCCTGAGTGCTAGGGAATTCAACTCAGCAAAAGCGAAGCATACTAGACTCAGACAAAGAAAGAGAACTTGCTGTCACCACCTGTTTGTGTGCTTTCTAAGGGTAATAGAAAAATTACCTGCACTTTTTTAATGTACCTATGCCTTCTAAACGGACAAGTTTTCTAAAGGGTAAAGCAACAACCCTGTGCAGCTACAGCCTAGAGGAAGAGTGGCTGGAAAGCTGCACGGAGGAGAAGGGCTCGAGGGTGTTGGTTGACAGTCGACTGAACATGAGGCAGCAGTGTGCCCAGGTGGCCAAGAAGGCCAATGGCATCTTGGCTTGGATCAGAAACAGTGTGACCAGCAGATCCAGGGAGGGGATTCTGCCCCTGCACCGGTGAGACCACACCTTGAGTACTGTGTTCAGTTCTGGGCCCCTCACCACAAGAAGGATGTTGAGGCTCTGGAGCGTGTCCAGAGAAGAGCAACAAGGCTGGTGAGGGGGCTGGAGAACAAGTCTGACGAGCAGCTGAGGGACCTGGGGTTGTTTAGCCTTGAAAAGAGGAGGCTGAGGGGAGACCTTATTGCTCTCTACAACTGCCTGAAAGGAGGTTGTGGAGAGGAGGGAGCTGGGCTCTTCTCCCCAGTGACAGGTGATGAGACAAGGGGGAATGGCCTCAAGCTGCATCAGGGGAAGTTCAGGCTGGATATCAGGAAAAATTTTTTCAAAGAAAGGGTCATGAGGCCCTGGCAGAGGCTGCCCAGGGAGGACGTGGAGTCCCCATCCCTGGAGCTATTTAAAAGATGGGTAGACAAGGTGCTCAGGGACATGGTTTAGTGGTAGACAGGAACGGTTGGACTAGATGATCCAAGAGGTCTTTTCCAACCTGGTGATTCTATGATTCTAAGTTTTATTTAGGCATGGGGCAGAGCCCAGTGCTATTGCAAAGCAATGCAACATTAACAAGGGCACTAAGCCCTTCCCTCTTCCCCAAGGAAAGAGCTAACAGACATTCACACAAGCTTTGGAGAAATTACTACTTCTATGAAGTGCACCTGCCTCAGGGGAGCAGTAGTGAGTGTTAGAGCCACTAGTTAAGTTGAAGCCAATATTCTCTTTGAGTCAGAGTGAATGCATGAACCCCCGTGCTCTGTGCTTCTCAAGTTGTCTTGGACCACACTTCCAAACCACTTTGCGATACAGTGAGAAGCTCTAGATTCAGATTTTTTCTGTTTAACAGCAGGCCTTTCATACTCCTAAATTTGGAGAAAGATCACTGTAGGGTTCCTGTTAATTCAGTGGAGAGATAATGACACCCTTAAAGAGTGACTGAAATCAAGATGGGTGGACGCACTCCCTGGAGAGGTCTTTCTGTCTTCTGGAGATGACAGAGGGAACCTAAAGCAATTACATCACTGTTCCAGTGCCTAAATGGAGTGTCTGAAGTTTGATGGGACGGATTGATACCATAGAAGTATTTGAAAAGTGCTTCAAAAAGTTAAGAAGCAAGATGAGGCACCTCCTTAGATTCTTCATAAAACTGATTCGTCACTGCTTTTTTTAGGCACCTATTAAGTTCGGAAATCTGAGCTTTTAGCTATACAAATGGGGACAGCCTGAGGAAGCTTCCAGGAAATCCTATTACACATTACAACTTGGCTGGCTTCATTTAGCTTCTGTCAGCAGTGGAATTATCACATTACAGTGGCTCAGTGGCTGGCAAAGAAAAGGGTACCGTGAAGGGACTCAGAAATGAAATGTCTCTGGATTAGTGATTATCTTCATCGACTCATTAAGTTTGAAGCCAAAAGCACACTTAGTTAATCAGAACTTCCACACACTGAGTCCAGTACACACTCACCCATGTATGCAGCATGTTTGCCTTCACTTTTAGAGCGTATCTTGCCAGTCGCCAGGAGCCAATCCTTGCTGAACGTGAGGGCTGGTTTGTTTGGTTTTTTTTTTTAACAGCACTGGCCTAATGCTTTGATTCAGCACAGATGCCTATCAATAGGAACAGTCCCGTGAAGCTGATGCCTGAGGCAAATGCCTTTTATACTCTGAAAGATAACTATTAGATCTCAAACTGCATTAATTTTGAGGGAATATGAACTCTCTTTATATGCCTTCAAGTGTCCTGGTTTTGCAATAATTTTTTCCTCTTACTTATATGACAGTAGAGCCTGGCTAAGACCAAACCCCCTCATGCTAAGACCAAAGCCCCTCCACATCAAACACAGCAGGAAGATTTCACCTCCCATGGATCTTCTATTTTTCTGAAGGTTTGTAGCTTTATTCAGAGTTGAGTGACACTTGAACAAGGAACATTTGAAATATTGCCTTACCTTTTACATCTTTGGCTGAAATAATTTCTTTAAAGACATGGATGTTGGCCAAATGTTACTGCAGGGTTGGAACCAGGCAACGCACCTTGAAATACAGACAGAGCTGGGAATAAAACTGCAGGGAAACCACAATCCCTGAAATTTCTCTATCCACTTCTCTGGCTTGAATGGTTTTGGAAAACAGCTTTCTGCTTTAGAGCCAACTTATCGACCTGTTCAAAATAAGTCAACAGCATATCATCTGGTGAGCTGGTCTCATAGATGAGTAGTATTAACCCTTTTTTTGTACCATGCCTGTTAAACGATGCTATTAGAGGTAGGGCTGTCTCTTTGTCTGCGTAGATACAGGGCACAGAAGTGGCCAAGCTTCTGTAATTACCGTGACACAGACAACGACAGAACTTTCCATTTCTGGTTGTTGTTAGATCATGGGTCAAGTCACGTAAAGAGCTTTTAGTGTGCGCTTGGAAGCCTTTTTTATATAGATGAGGTTTTCAGCAATTGATCCACACACTGTAAAAATCAGTTGCATATTGGCTCCATGCCTGAAGCCTGATTGTTCCCATCACTAGATTCTGGTGAATGCTTTCTGCAAGATACATAGAAATCATCAAATAATTGTCTCTTAAGCTTTTGTATATGCAAAGAACGTATAATATAGAGAGCGTTATCCTCTCTATATTTACCAAGTACCACACAAATAGATGCTGTAGCATTTTTTGCTACATTCTAATTGGGGGCTGTCTCTTCCAGTGCTGGCCCAACACATTAATATAGGGGAAATACCTTCAGTGCTTCAGATAGAAATCTTGACACTTTTCATTTTTTTATGGCATTTTTATAGCACCCTGCAACCACTTTTGGACTTGATACAGTAAGGACACAAAAGGAGATACCATTTCTGCTCTGACTGAAATCCAATAGGATTATTTTAGCAAAGCTTAGGTTGTCAGACCCTGTAGCACTGTTGTGCTGTCATGTTAGCAGCGAGGGAGAGAAGGGATGTTTCTTAGTTCAGTCTAGGCATATATGTCCATCCTTTGCTACCTTTCTAGAAGGGGGAAACCTTGGTGCAGGCTGGAAGGGAACTGCTCTGCGTGCCAGTCGAGTTCACACATGGAATATTTCAGTTTGATATGCAATCCATAGTCTCTCTTAGACAGAGTAGATTTCCCTGCGTAGTTCCTTGGTTGCCTGCCTCTTTCTCCTAACTCTACCAGCTGAATGCTGATGCCAGGTGCTAAATTCTCTGCTCTTCCTCTTGCAGCCCACAGGCCTAAAACACTTCTGCTTCAACGTCTGTTTATGTGCAAGATAAATATCCAGTCCCAGTAGTGACAGAGTGGAGGTTTGAAAAGAATGAGAATTAAGTGAGAATGATCATTCAGGAGGCCTAGATGCAAAGGAGCAGATGAAACGACATGCTTCTGAGACACACTCCCATGCTGGCCTTTTCCTTGTTGTGGCAGGAGATAGCTTGCTTCTGGCTTGTCTTGGCACAAACAAATGGCACTTTGCAGCAGCCCTAGTACTGCAACACGGTCAGAGATTCTTTGTGGGAATATTTAGCTTGGCAGAAGTTATTCTTAGCAAAGAATTCTGAGTACCTGGGTTTGGGTGTGTAGAATGTGCTCTTTAAGGAGTGTTTTTGAAAAGTAGCCATCAGATTTTTCTAGTTTCACTTGGAAAAAAACAGGACACCTCAGGGCTCTACAGCAGAGCTCAGCTGTAGGAATGAAACACTGTCAGTCAAGAAACTCTGCTCTTAGCCAGAGCTCCTGCTGCTTAATCAAAAGGCATGCAGAGGCTCCTGGGAAGATGTAGGTGCTGAAGTCTATAGCTATAAAAAGCAAAAGGCAAACATGAACATGGCATATACATTTCAGCGTAGCTACTACACAGCTCACTAACTTCCAAGAAACAACGGACAGGCATCCTTCACTTTGTGACAAGGTGTTTTAATGTCTGATCCCTGGAAAAGAAGGGAAAAAATATGGAGCCTAATGCAAAACCTGCTGAAGACATCATGATTTCTACTGACCACAGTGTTTGGCAGGCTAGGTTTAAGTGGGCAGGCATTTGAAGACAACACAGAATGGGGTCTTCAGAACAAGATGAGGGAGTTGATTTTTAACCTGTCAGTTCCACTGAGCTTCAAGAATGACACTAGGTAAATTAGATGCCCGCTCATCAACAATTTTTCCAAAGTCAACTCCTGCCCCAAGTCCAGATCTTCACTAACAAGTAGCATATCACTGAAGCTTTCTTCCCTGGGTTCAAATATAATGACAGATTGGAATATTGATCAGGAGCTTCTGTAGTGGTGGCCATTGGCCTACGGCAGTCTGACGAGGGAATGCAAACTAGGGCTCACAGAGGGAAGCGTTCATCTATTTCACCACATTGGCACAGGTTTGGTAAGTGACTGTGTCTAAGACTACTGTCCATGTGCTTTAGTTCCTTCAATGATAATGGAGTGTGACTGCTCTTTTGATTGCTCCCTCTTCCCTTGCCATGTCTTCCATTTGGCTATGAGTGCAAATCCTCTCCTTTGTTCACATAGCGCTGTCTTTAAAAGCTAAAGGAATAGTACAGTCAGTGTAAAGCAGAGGCAGAGGCAGAGCTCAGGTAATTCAGAGGAAACACTCCCACTGATGCTGGCTGGCTGTCAGGTTCAAACACAGTTATTAGTGCCAAACAGCGAAGTGGTATAAAATGTTTTTTTTCTCTTCCTCCTCAGAATGACTGCAATGAGGCAGGAACTTCTCTACAATTCACAAAGGACCTAGCCCATCTCTGATAATCCCCTGCTTTTCAAAACTGCCTACAAATAAAAGTGGAATCCAAAACTCTCTTCCTGCCAAAGAGGCCACATCGCTAACAGTGAAATGGCTTTCTAGTGGCGTGACCCGCAGGGATGTCTGTTAAGCACTTGTCTTTCTCCTGCCAGTTTGTTTTTAATCGGATCTGAACAATAGAAGCTGACAATGTTAGCCCAAAGTCTCATCCAGAAAGTTCCTCAGCTTTTGGCTGGACCTTTTGTTTGTCTGTTGTCCTCAGTGTCCTCCGCAATCTGCTGCCTAGAGAGCCACACTGGCCTCGCACCAGGGGACTGCAGACAGCATCTGATTTGCATCTAGCTCTTCACAGTTTCTTTTGGAATAAGCGTCTGAAGACATTGCTTCATTGGCAAAGCCAACTGAGGTGTCGGGAACGCTCCAGAAACCACAGGCCAGAAGGAGGAAGCACAGTTGCAGTTATAGGTCAAGAAGAAGCACCCTCCACCTCCGCCACAGCCTTCTTGCTTGGGAAAGTCTCTCAATCTTGCTGTCAGTGTGCTAGAACTAACCAGGCATTGCTCTACTTAAAGGCAAGTTCCATTTTCAAAAGCAATTTAAGCTTTTCTCAGCTCTGAAGCCTCATCCTACTGATTTTCCTGTGACAGTGGTGTCTAAGTTCTCTAATTGCTCCAAAAATGCTTACCAGTTCTGTTAGTGCCATAGATTTTTGGTCACATAACCTTCAGAAAAATCCATCTCTCAAGGCAAACGAGACCTGGGAAGACAAATGGCACAGCCCTTGCTGTGTGTCTGCAATCCCAAGATGCCTCCACGATCCAGTACCAGCACATAAAGGGTGTCCACCAAGAGGATGGAGACTCCCTTTTTTACAGGGAGTCACATGGAAAAGACAAGGGGTAATGGGTACAAGTTGCTCTTGGGGAGACTACTTGGATTCCAGAAGAAAATTGTTCACCATGAGAACACTTGAACATTGGAAAAATCTCCCCAGGGAAGCGGTGGATCCCTCTATTCTGGACAGCTTAGAGACTCAGCTTGGCAGCGTGCTGGGCCATCTCTTTTAAATTATAGATCACCTAAAAGGTTGCACCAGATGATCCCCGAGGTCCCTTCCAACCTGCCATTCTAGGATTGTATGAATTATATTTTACAAACCAAAGCAGGAAATTTGAAATTTAAATTGCAGCAGCACAGAAAGAATCCACGAAGACCCTCAAATGACTGAAAATTCAAACACATTGGTGGCAAAATTTAGCAAATAATATAGAGCCTGCCCACACTCACAAGAAAACATTTCTTCCTATGTCAACCATGAGCAACGGGTATAAACCGGAGAGGGACAGATTTAGACTGCATGTAAGGAGGAATTTCTTCACAGTGACGGTGGTGAGGCTCTAGCCCAGGTTGCCCAGGGAAGCTGTGGCTGCCCCATCCCTGGAGGTGTTCAAAGCCAGGTCGGATGAGGCTTTGAGCAACCTGATCCAGTGGGAGGTGCCCCTGCCCATGGCAGGGGGTTGGAACTGGATGAGCTTTGAAGTCCCTTCCAACCCAAACTATTCTATGATTCTATTATTCTATGATTCTGTGATGAATCCTACTTCTGTACAGTCCAGTCTTAAAACAAAGAGACTGGCTGAAGCAAATGAATTAACGATCATAGAATGATAGAATGATTTGGGTTGGAAGGGGAGGGCACCTCACCACAAGAAGGATGTTGAGGCTCTGGAGCGTGTCCAGAGAAAAGCAACGAAGCTGGGGAAGGGGCTGGAGTACAAGTCTTATGAGGAGCAGCTGAGAGAGCTGGGGTTGTTTAGCCTGGAGAAGAGGAGGCTGAGGGGAGACCTCATTGCTCTCTACACCTACCTGAAAGGAGGTTGTGGAGAGGAGGGAGCTGGGCTCTTCTCCCCAGTGACAGAGGACAGGACAAGAGGGAATGTCCTCAAGGTCCACCAGGGGAGGGTCAGGCTGGACATCAGGAAAAGATTTTCCACAGAAAGGGTCATTGGCCACTGGCAGAGGCTGCCCAGGGAGGGGGTGGAGTCACCATCCCTGCTGGTGTTTAAAGGACTGGTGGATGAGGTGCTGAGGGGCATGGTTTAGGGAGGGTTAGGAATGGTTGGACTCGATGATCCAGTGGGTCCCTTTCAACCTAGTGATTCTATGATTCTGTGATTCCAACCCCCTGCCATGGGCAGGGACACCTCCCACTGGCTCAGGCTGCCCAAGGCCCATCCAACCTGGCCTTGAACACCTCCAGGGATGGGGCAGCCAAAGCTTCCCTGGGCAACCTGGGCCAGGTTCTCACCCTCATGGTGAAGAAATTCTTCTTTATATCGAGTCTAAATCTGCCCCTCTCCAGTTTATACCCATTGCCCCTCATCCTGTCCCCACGAGCCTTTATGAACAGCCCCTCCCCAGCTTTCCTGGAGCCCCTTCAGGCACTGGAAGGTCACTATGAGGTCTCCTCAGAGCCTTCTCCTCTCCAGGCTGAACAACCCCAACTCTCTCAGCCTGTCCTCGTACGGGAGGTGCTCCAGCCCTCGGATCATCTTTGTAGCCTCCTCTGGCCCGTTACAACAGTTCCATCTCCTTCTTATGTTGAGGATTCCAGAACTGGACACAATACTCCAGATGAGGTCTCCCAAGAGAGGAACAGAGAGGCAGAATCCCCTCCCTCCCTGCTGGCCACGCTGCTTTGGATGCAGCCCAGAAAGTATTATTTCTTTCCAGTGACTGTTTAATCCGCTGTCCCAAACCTCCCGAGTCACCCGGCTGAGCCCGGGCACGGGTCTCCATCATCCGGGAGAAACACTACCTGCGCATGAGAGATTTGCTCATTAGTAATTGTAATGACGGCACGTATTTGGGGTTAGAAACAGAAAACACTGTGTCATTAGTGAAGATAATTAAGTAGGGACTTGATAAAAGAAGCAGGAGCGCCCTGTCCCGCACGGTTGCTGCGGGGACGTCGACTCCCAAAGCCTTTTGGAACGCGGCTGCCCCGGGTCCGCGCGGGGGAGGCGGGGCGTGACGTCATCGCGGGGGGGGCTAGGGGCGTGACGTCATCGCGGGGGCGGGTCCTGTGGCGGCGCTGCCCGCACGGCCTGGCGGAGGCAAGGTCAGCCGGGGGGCTGTGAGGGGCGGGGGGCCTTATAGGGGCGGGGGGGGGGGGGCGTGCAGGGTCAGGAGGGACCGTACAGGGGGCAGGAGGGGCCGTACAGGGGCAGGAGGGGCCGTACAGGGGGTAGAAGGGGCCTTATAGGGTCAGGAGGGACCGTACAGGGGGCAGGAGGGACCGTATAGGGGGCAGGAGGGGCCGTATAGGGGGCAGGAGGGGCCGTACAGGGGCAGGAGGGGCCGTATAGGGGGCAGGAGGGGCCGTACAGGGGCAGGAGGGACCGTACAGGGGCAGGAGGGGCCGTACAGGGGCAGGAGGGATCGTATAGGGGGTAGAAGGGGCCTTATAGGGTCAGGAGGGACCGTATAGGGGGCAGAAGGGACCGTACAGGGGCGGGGTGTGTGTGTGTGTGTGTGTGTGTATGAGGGTCGGGGGGCGTGTGTACAGAGGACGGGGATGGGCGTACAGGGGGCGGGGGGGCCGGAGAGGGGGAAGAGAGAGCCGGACAGGGGCGGGGGGGCCGTGCAGGGGCGGGAGGGGGGTGGGGGGCGTACGGGGCAGGGAGGGCTGTACAGGGGCGGGCAGGGCTGTACAGGGATAGGGAGGTCTGTACACGGAGCGGTGGGGGCTGTGCGGGGCCCGCAGGGCTGTACAGGGGGTCCCTTCCAACCCAAACCATTCTAGGATTCTATGATCATTAATTGGTTTGCTTCAGCCAGTCTAGACTGGACCATGCAGAAATAGGATTCATCATAGAATCACAGAATAATAGAATCATAGAATAGTTTGGGTTGGAAGGGACTTCATGGCCCATCCAGTTCCATCCCCTGCCATGGGCAGGGACACCTCCCACTGGATCAGGTTGCTCAAAGCCTCATCCAACCTGGTCTTGAACACCTCCGGGGGTGGGGCAGCCACTACTTCCCTGGGTCGGATTGAAAACTGCTCCTTCTTCCCCTGAAGCCTTGGTC